>NC_139933.1:13797406-14184906 GCF_963514095.1 Eutrigla gurnardus | reverse complement strand
CAGACGTCACAAATGTACAAAATGAAAAGAAAAAAAGGGGTTTTGACTATTTTTGGTCAGCAGTAATGTGCTGTAGATTGGACTTGTAGGTGTTTGTGTGAAATAAGACAAAAAGCAAAAAGAATCCTCTGCTTCTCTTCTCTTCTCTTCTCTTCTCTTCTCTTCGCTTCTCTTCTCTTCTCTGAATCCTCTCAACAGGTTTCTCCGGTGTCCAGATTGTCGGAGCCACAGCTCCCTCCATCGGATCAGCGACGGACCGGAAGGCAGAACATTAATCTAAACCTCGTTATAACCCCCCAAACACCCTCACGTCCCAAAATGTCCTCACTTTGCAAAAAATGTCCAAGTTCCCAAACATCACCTCTTCTTAACTTTTCCAGAATAAACATCCAATGCTGGTGAAGTTGGGCTTCAGTCCAACAGTCCACGTAACACATCATCTTTTCATGTGGATCGAAGCGTTTTTTAACGCTACAAAATACCCCACTAACTCCAACGAAAATTAAATGTCAGCTGTCCCATGAATGTGTGATTTAAGGGCAGATCTGAGTCCAGATGCACATTGGCGCTCCTTCCTTCTCTCACATCACCAAAGAGCCTTGTACAGAAACACATCAATTGAAAAGTGAGTGTGGTGAGTTATAAATTAGCTCCGCATCCTCTGGCTCGCCCTCCTCCCTCTCTCCTCCCGGGCAGCATTCATAATCCGACCTGACGTCTCTGACATCTCCTCTCCTCTCCCTCCCGCCTCGTGCATCTATAATTAATCGTCATGTTGGTCGGCGGGTTACGGGAGCAGCGTCAGGACGGGCAAAAACAGGTAGAGGTCAAAGGGGTCAAGTTGTCACGGCGAGAGAAACATGCCCGAGTGGATCGTCTGTCAGAGCCGCAGACAGCCGAGAAAACCGGGGGGAGAGACGCAGAGCTCAGATCAGCAGGGGACGAGGGTCTGAAAGTACATCAGGACCTCGAACAGAACACACACACAATACTCGCTTCTGATTGGCTGGCCGGCGTTCGGACCAGTAAAATCAGACCGGCTAAATCTTAGTCCACTTCGTTGTTGTTTTCCCCACAGAACACATGTTGATCTCCCCGTCCTGCCCAGTTGTCATGGAAACACACACGCACACACGACCTGCGGTTTCTCCGCCCGCAGGCAGACGGTGTTAAATACCGTTATTGATCGCTGTGTGTTTGTGAGCTGACAGGTGATCAGGCTGCTGAAGGGAAGATAAAACACACACAGGAAGAAGAATCAATGATGTGTTTGATCCAAAGAAACACATCTATAAATACATATGCAGGTTAGAGGAAAGGACTGGGGGGCCGAGGAAGACCGGGAGAAACAAAGAGAGAGGTTTATTAAGTCCGCCAGCACTAACACACACACACACACACACACACACACTGCAGCTCCACTAAAAACCCTGGAGAGAAGATCCCGTTAGGACCCCTTTAGGATCCCATGATGATCCTGTTAGGATCACATTAGGATCCTGCGGGGCAGATTCAGTCCGGAACAGTTCAGACTAATAAATAACGTCCACAGCTTCTCATGTGGGCTTTTGGAAGAAGAACACAACAGAAATTGCACATTCAAATGTTTTTTTGAAGTGAAAGCGGTAGCAACCTGAAGTAAAAGTGATTTATTAGTCTGAGGTCTGTTGAGCCGGATCACGACGGCGCCCCGAGGCTCTTCCATCACGGAGGTTCGTCTCGAACCTGCGGGAGGCGAATAACCACTACCGGAGGACACGGCTGCTAAAAGAAGATCTTTTGGGAAATAAGGACAATGCTGGAGAGTGAGGACATTTCTTTTAGAGGCCACAATGACAGAGAGAGGCGTTGGTGCGGTCACAGCCGCTTCACAAACATCGCAAGGCTCTTTGGACAGAAAAGCATGCTGGGAAAAAGCTCTGGCTGTTGCTGCATTATTGAATTATATAGTTCATCACAAAATAATGGTCTGTAGAGTGTCTGGCCGTGAGCAGAGACTTAGGAGAATTCATTTTTGGACGGTGAGGACGTTGGCCGTTAAGGATGTTTGGAAATATGTTTGGTGTCGTTTTGGAAAGTTACACCTTTTTAGCAAGTGCCGATGTCTTCAGAGACGGAGGAACCACAATTGGAGGACAACTTTGGACTTCTATCCAACCAGAGAGGACTCGCCCCCTGATGGCTGGTAGAAATAATGCAGCTTAAAGCCACTGTACAGAGCAGGAGGTGAAACCATCAATAGGAAACACACATTTACTCACTACAACAAACACACAGTGAAGGTCCTGCAGGGCCGATAGAGGAGGCCGAGCTTTCATTAGCGAGGCAACACGCCTGATTAAACTCCTCGTGGCCCCCCCCACACACACACACACACACACACACACACACACACACACACAGCTGGCCTAATCAATGATTAGTAATTGGACCTGAAGGACGAGAGAGCAGCAGGGTCCTGTGATGTGTAGAGAAACAAATGACTCTGTGTGTGTGTGTGTGTGTGTGTGTGTGTCTGTGTGTGTATGTGTGTGTGTGTGTGTGTGTGTGTCTAAAGGGAGACACAATGAGGGAGGAAGGAAGGATCACTGGTGTGAAATGAGACAAATGAGTGTGTCGAGGGCTTTGTGTGTTTGTGTGTGTGTGTGTGTGTGTGTTCTTGTGAGTGGTCGTTCTTCCATGTTTTTGAGTGTATGGCCATTGATCTGTGTGATTTCTGTGTGTGTGTGTGTGTTGTTCCTGCTGCACCGCGACATCAAAGAGTCTTTTGGAGCCGACAGCCAGCCGTCATGTGTGGACGAGTGTCACCTGTAGAGAGAGAGAGAGGGGAGGGAGAGAGAGAGCGAGAGAGAGAGAGAGAGAGAGAGAGAGGGAGGGATGGAGGGGGGAGAGAGAGCAATAGAGAGAGAGAGAGAGAGAGAGAGAGAGAGAGAGAGAGATGGAGGGAGCTCTCTGATTGATATTCATAAAGTGTGATTTTTCTGTTCCTACGGACAAAACATGCTGTCGGGCAAAAAGCAACTGCAATATTTAATCACTTAGTTTGTGATTCGAGCATGTGGACCCGGGTCCCTGGTCCCTGGTCCCTGGTCCATGGTCCCTCACATCTCTACATCACACACGCTTCGGTCATGAACAGATTCATGAACCGGCCACCCAGACACAAGCCTGACCTTCTGACCTTAACCTGCAAAGTGTCACTCGAAGAGACACGTACCAACCAAGAAGACTATAGCCTACATTTACAAGGAGACAATAAAGACTACAAGAGACACGGAAAAAAGACACAAAACAACTAAAAAGGGATATACAAAAAGACTATAAAGAGACAAAAAAACAAAGAAAGGGACAAAAAACAACTAGAAAGAGACCTGAACCAGGACTCTGAGACGGCATGTGAACCAGGACTCTGAGACGGCATGTGAACCAGGACTCTGAGACCACATGTGAACCAGGACTCTGAGACGGCATGTGAACCAGGACTCTGAGACGGCATGTGAACCAGGACTCTGAGACGGCATGTGAACCAGGACTCTGAGACGGCATGTGAACCAGGACTCAAGAAAGCATCCCTTGTCATGAAGTCGCCCCATAATTTACTTTTATTGTTTCTGCTCACAGAAGGAGATCCTGCTTGTTTTTATTATTATTATTATTATTATTACGCAGCACCGTGATAAATAGTTGTTTTTATGAGACACGTAATATCGGCTGATGGATTTTCAAGCCGATTTATTTTCTTTCAGAAACAGAAGAAAACATTTGATCACCTTAGTGGTCTGATGCAACAGGCTGAAATGAATGGAACATTAGGAATAGCACACGGAGACGTACCGGCATCAAACCTGCTGACATCATCAGCACTGAAGAGCTCTGATTTTTAAAGCTTCGTGTTTTTAATGAGGATTTTTGGTTGAAAGTCGACTAATGGCTGATTCCCTCATAAACAGATACGATTGGGTGGTACGGACGCAAGTTTTGTGTTTGCTTCACCGACTCGGTGGATGAAAGCGGTTTGATCTGCAGCCTGTGTCGTCGGCGGCTCCAACGAGCCGTTTCATTGGCTTCAATAAAGCAGAGCGTTAACAACTGAAGCCAAACGTCTACCAATTACTAACTGCTCCATTTCATTCTTACTTCTCAAGCAGAAATGTGAGTTTTGTTGGTTTTTAAGTCAAATTCCATGAAGAAACAAACAAAAATAAATGTGTAAATGTGTGTTTATCACAGTCTGATATCTCTTCTTCCTCTGAGCTCCATTAAAACACATGAGCCAAACTGTTCACTGTATTTTATTTAGACCCAATCCCACATACAAATACACACTAGAGCAACAAATGTATCCGCCAGTGAAAATAGTCCCCCCACAAATGCACTATTTCCTCCTGGTTTGTTTGGTTGAAAATTATCTAAAAGCTCTCAGCAGTTTTAGGAACTTACATAAACTATTTATTTGGGTTTTTAAAGATTTGTATCTTCACTAACCACAGAAATATAAAAATATATACTGTATATATAAAAAAAACATCAGCTCTACCCTTTAACCAATGAGACAGCTGTGAGTGTAGACAGCAGATATTTTATTTCTATTCGACCAATAATCGGTGCCGATATTCAGCAATTTTATGGTTCTCAGTCATTTTTAAGCCGATTTGCAGATAAGGTTATTTCATTTTAAAATGTACTACTTTGGCTCTGATGATTTATTTGATTGTTTATTTGTGCCGATAGCTCGCTGCACTCTTTGAGTTCAGGTCACGTAGAAAGGTTCTGTCAGATAAACCGATGCTTTAAGGCATTTTATCAAAGTTTCGTGTTAAGAGTTTGTCTTATTCTAAATTTGGACACCTTGTTTTTTTTACTACGGACAAATAATGTTTCAAATAATGGTTATCGTTCTCCTAGATTGGCAATAATCGGTATTGACCCCTAATTTCTGCATTCTGCAGATATCAGAGAAGCCCAGAAAGAAGAAGAGTGAGCTGAAACAGGACGAATGTGTGGAAGCTGCTCAGCAGTGACGTTAATGTAATAGATTCAAATGGGTTAAAGCTACAAAACTGTTATTCTTCAAACTAAAGCAGACTAAACTGTGTAGGTGTCATCTGTCCCGGACCGTACCATCCTGGCGGCGAGAGGGTTTGATCTCCGGCCCGCGTCCGTCCGCTGGCTGCAATGAGCCGTTTCATTGGGTTTAATAAAGCGGAGCGTGCCAACAACTGTCATCCGAGCCGTGAAGCCAAACCTCCCCACGTGCTCCAGATCTGGAGAGGAGAAAGAAACAAAAACCCCCGCAGCCCGGAGACAGTGAGGGTCCTCCCGGACATAAGGAGTCCATTATGTCCCCCGTGTGTCAGGCGGCCATCTTTGTGCCAGGCTCAGAGCCACGGTGTGGCGTTTGTAAAGGCCCGGCCCAGCAGAGTGCTGGCACACGTGGTCGGGACGCACCGCTAAATCCCATTCGAGTTGGTCCAGAGGACACGAGGCTGCCAGTTAGTGTCAGTCATCGTCAGCCGTAACCCTCGGGGGGCCGCAACGCTTTTAATTAACCTCAGGAACAAAAGAGACAAATATCACAACAACACGTCAACGAACACGGGCCTTAAATGGAGATTTATCTACGTGGCAACCTTCCAACAAAGTGGAATGGGTTTTAAAGGGAAGGAAAAAAACTACAGCAGGATGATGATGAACGTATCAGAAACGTAGAGCGTCAGTCTGGAAGCCTAAAGTCCAAGTGGACGCACCGCAAAAACACAAAATATTATTTTTAATTTCTATTAAACTTGTTGTCAAAGCCTCTTTCATGCTGGGAATAAAACTTCATCCATTTATTTACTGGTCAAATGGTTTAACATACCGAGTCTGATAAAAGAACAGTCATGTGTACGTGTTTTAAATTGTAAAATGTAAATGGTAAATAAATACAAATTAAAGAAAGGTGAAGCCACACCCCTTCCAGAGTTCCAACTTTGTTTAGGGAAATAAATATGGTAATTATGGTAGAAGACCATTTTTGTCATGAATATGATGTCAAATTAAACAGCTGTTAGCTTGTCTTGCTAGATAGCTAGCTCACTAACTTAGCTAGTACGTCACCAACACGGCTATTAGCTCATCTTGCTAGCTATCTCGCTAGCTAACTTAGCTAGGTATGTCACAACATGAGACTTTATCGACATGTAAAATGTTCTTTTAAATTGACAAAGTTGTGTTATTCAGCGCAGTTGACTAGCATACATATTATTTCTGAGACACCCATAGTGGTTCACAGGAAGGGGCGGGGCTTCACTTTTTATTTTCCCAACAGTAAAGGAAACCAAGAAAATAAGAGTTGAGATTAAAAAATATATAGGCCTAGTATGCTCAAAAAGTAAGTTAAAAGAACTAACTTCACCTTAGTTAGTGAACTTTAAAATGTTTTATTGATGAATTGACTGTCAACAAATCATGCATCGAAGACATTTTGTTGCTGAATATTTTAATTAAAGTTTCAGGAGATTTAAAGCTCGTTTGTGGTTCTTTCTCTTATCTTCATCTGCAGCAATTTAAAGGCGACATAAGTGATTATTTTAATGATACTGTACTTGTTTTCTCCGGTAACTCTGGATGAGATTTTAATTTATCCGGCTTTAAACGGAGCGGATCAGCTCGCTGCTCCGCCGCTTGGCCGCCTCCTCGTATCGGCGCACTGAGACGCGTCTAATCCCCTTTTGATGAACTCGGTTAATAGACCTCCTGCAGCGGACTCTGCCTCTGTTCAATCGGCAGCACACGACCCTCTCCACGCCCCCCGGACCACGCACGGCGCGTGCTCGTGGCTGCCATCTGCATAAATTCACCCATCAAAGTGAGGGAAGTTTAAGTGTGTTACTTTGTTGAAGTAGACAGTTTGGTATTTTGGTTCCGCAGAAGAAGAAGAAGTGATGCCGCCGAGTAAAAGCCTCTTTGCCCCCTTCATCTCTGTGGCCCCGGAAGGAGGACTCGGCCCCGCGGCCCCGGCGGCTCTCCACGCCGACATCCAAGCTCTGCTGCAGCGGAGCCGCGCGCAGGATCGACCGGCGGCGGAGCGCGCCAGACGCGGCTACGACCGCCGGGACGCTCCGTGCGCCATCGTGGAGCTCCGGCTTGGCGCCGCTGGCGGGGAGCTGCACTACCTCCAGCCGGACACGTGCGCTCTGGAGCGGGCGCAGAGGCGGAGACGCCTCGCCGCCAACGCCCGGGAGAGGAGGAGGATGCTGGGGCTCAACGTCGCCTTCGACCGGCTGCGCAGCGTCATCCCGAACCTGGAGAGCGACAAGAAGCTCTCCAAATCCGAGACGCTCCAGATGGCGCAGATCTACATCGCCACCCTCAACGAGCTGCTGGAGGAGGGCCCGTGCGGGGCCTCGGTGCCGACCCGCGCATCGCGGCCCCCCTCACAGGGGACCACACTGGTCGCTGGGGAGCCATCAGGGCCAATCAAGGACTTTCCCTCCGGGAGGAGCAGCGGCGGCCCGGCGCGCCCGGAGGAGCGGCAGCGGAGTCATAACGAGGACACGTGGGAGAGGACGAGCGGGACCAAGTGACTTTCAAAAATTGGTTCTTAAAATGACTTTTTCTTTTTTCTTTTTTTTGTTTCCTAAGACATTAAGATCAAAGATCATTTTTTTTCGCATTTTATTTTTATAATTTTCAATTAACTGTCAATAGTTTTGTATTTCAGATCTTTGAGATCCTGGTGTAGAAATCTGCATCTGTTGTCAAGATTAAATATATATATTTTTCATCATAAAGACCATGAACTTCTTATGTTATTGTTACTGTGGGATCAGCAAACATCTTTCTCCGTTGTAGCTGAGAGTCTTGAATAAAAAAAAAAAAACTAGACATGTTTACAATAATCTGAGAAAATTGTAGATGAACTAGAAAAATCCACTTTTCAAAAAGGACAGTGATTGTGAAAATGAATCATCACCACCGGACAGAATGGGACGACAGAGGGCAAAAGACAGGCGGAGCAGAAAGTACTGAAAGTAGCAATTTTTATTATTTTAAAATTATTTACAGGTAACCAAAGACATCAGTCTGCAAATGGGTACAAAGATCAAGTTTTCCTGCAGTTGGCTTGTTAAGAAGCTCTCTGTCTGTCCAAAACAACAACACGACTGGGAGAAAAGGCTTTAGAAAATGAAAAATAGAGTAAGATTCAGAAAAGTATAGTCTACTGGTCTAAATTTAAATTTAATCCCACCCCCCAACCGGCCCCCCACCCCCCATTACCCATCAACCTCTCCTCCTACACGAGGAAAATCTATGTACAAGAACTATGTACAAAAAGCTCTTCCATTCATTCTTCCAGACATCTGTGAATAAAGCTCTTGTAAACTTAAAAAAAAGGAGTGTGAGGGTTAAACTCTGTGTGTGTGTGTGTGTATGTTAATGATCACAGGAACAGACAAATGCAAATTAACGGGATGAACATGCTTGATGACACGTGCTTCAAACTTTTACAACGCATAAAAATTCAAGAAAGAAAGAAAAAAAAAAAAAAAAAGCCCCACACACAATTATACTTTAATTTTCCAAATCAAAGAGAGAGTTAATCTCCGGCCGAACCTCTGGGTCATCTAAGAAAACACAAAATTACAGACGATCTGGGGAACGTATACATTGGGTTTCCTGCCCTGATGGCAAATCGTTTAATTATAAAACTTTATTCATAAGCTATTATTTTGAAAAGTTTTTCTTATTCAATACAAAGCTGGGTAGCCAAAATTTTATCAGATTCTGCGTCTTCTTCCGTTGCTATCGCTTTGTAACAAGGAAGCTTTTCTGAAAAGTTACCAGCTACCAGCTTTCTGAACGGTTAATTAACCATTTCATGTTTTATGAATGAGTTATTACAATAAAACATGCCTTTTCTTAAAAAAAAAATTCTTAAATGAAGTTTAGTCTGTGCCTCATGAAAGATGACAGATTTTTGATTCTTATTCGTGCTGATCACTAATTCTCCCAAGTTGTTAACTATGTATGAAGAAATTCAGTATAAGTGATCAACCCTTTATAATTGCTGCCTCATCATAAAGTGGTACCAAAAAAACAAAAAGAACAGACAAAAATCACCTCAGACTTTTTGACAAAAGCTGCTAACCTGCATTTCAGTCTCTAGTGAAGTGAATTTATCTCCTCTCTTCCTGTTTGACACAGAAATAATTTAGCGATCTAAAACCACCTAAAAAAAAAAATGAAAAAAAGAAAAGGCTTTGAATTTCTCTCTGTGTCGTCATGTCAACGATCAGCGTGCAGAAATCCACCAGAAAGGCCACGGTCTCATTTCTACAATTTACAAACTTCCAACACCTGCACTCTGCTGCAATGCATCCTGGGAAGGTCAACAGGCTAAATAAAGCACCTCACAAACCTAACTCCTACTGTAACGTGTTGGACAGATTCCATGCGACTGTCAAAAGGAACGGAGGAGAACTTTTTCCAAAAAGATTATAAACTGAACTTTCGGCATCAAACAGCAAATAACAAAACGGCATCAACTTGAAACTCTGAAAGCCTTTCTGCCGGCACTTCGCTCAAACAAAAAGGAAAAACGGGCCGCCTGTGTGCTGTAATTGAGGGCTTTTCACCGAGCGGCGAGCGCACGTGGGCGGCAATTTAGAGGAGCTGAAGGAGGACAAGGTTTCTGGTCCGGAGGTCTCGGGGTCCCGCTGAGACTCGCGGCTTTGATGTTGAGCAAGAGGCCGATCGATTCTTTGAAAAGGAAAAAGTTTCTACTTATTGGGGTGGGTCGTTCAAAGTTTTCAGAGCGTTTTAACAACCTCAAGGGTCATTCTGTTTAAGTCTTGTAAGTGTGTGTGTGTGTGTGTGTGTGTGTGTGTGTGTGTGTGTGTGGGAGAAGCATCTGTTTTTCAATAATGGCACAAGAGGAACAACCGGTTTTAAAATCAGCTAGTTTGCCGCAGAGGAAATAACATACAGATGAAAAACACATTAAAGAGGCCGAATGCAAACATTCACAGGCAGTTCTACCTTAAAATCACCACCGCGGTTTCACAAAAGACTGCAATTCAGGGTCCGAACCCTCTGCCGTCTCTGTGCGCTTTGGCCAGAACGGATCAATACTTGATTTGTCTGCCTCCAGCCGCCTCCTGGAGGAGTGGGGAGGTTAGAGCAGCCAAAAGAGGAGAAGAAGAAGAAGAACACAGCGTGGAACGCAATTATTTCGGTCATTGTTTTTCTTTTTTCAACCACTCGAGTTGTTTTGGTGATCATTGGTTGCAGAGGCCGAGCTGAGGCAGGACTTTGATGACAGGCTGGTGAAAACGGCAGCTCCACTTCAACCTGTCATCAACTGGTACAAAGGGGGTGTTGGGAAAGTTCGGAAAGGAAATTCATCAAAAGCAAAAAGACAGATTAAAGAGAAAAAAAATGGCCGTAAAAATCAGAAAAAGCTTGAGCACATTATAAATAGAGGACGGTGGGGGGGAAGAAATACTGACTTGGATCGTACTTTTAATTAAAGTAAAATAAATTCTGCTTTCAAGTCATCAAGTCATTATAAATGTAAGTTCATCTCATGTCAAGTTAAAGGGGACAAAGAAACACCCTTTTCATTCTGTTGTCATGTTAGAACACAGAAAGCTCTGTTAACGGGAGGATGAGGAGGACGAGGTCACAACACGGAGAGGAAGATGATGATGAAGATGTGTTCAGTGTGTGTGTGTGTGTGTGTGTGTTAGATTAAGTCCTCTCCTGGAGCAGGTGTGTTTCACTCTTCTGAGATGATTGCGATGATAATGATTGCGGTGGTTTGTGGAGATGACGAGGATGAAGGAGATGGTTTTGGTGTGTGTGTGTGTGTGTGTGTGTGTGTGTGTTTGAGACAGCCTTCTTTCTAGCAGTGCTCCAGATAGTCAATGATCCGGGAGATGGACTTCTGTCCTGCGGTGCCGACGTCACACTGCAGAGAGACGAGAGGTCGGTCAGTCACCACACACACACGTACAAAAACACACACAGACGCATGTACACACACACACACAGACGCATGTACACACACACACAGACGCATGTACACACACACACACAGACGCATGTACACACACACACAGACGCATGTACACACACACACAGACGCATGTACACACACACACACACACACACACACACACACACAGACGCATGTACACACACACACACACACACACACACACACACAGACGCATGTACACACACACACACACACACACACACACACACGAGTATTACAGAGGTGACTCACGGTGAGGTTCATGAAGTTGAGGAACTTTTTCAGCATTTCTGTCATGATGGAGAAATCTCCTTTAGGCAGGTTATCTCTCACAGTAGTCACATTCAACTGGTGGAGAGACAGAGAGAAACAATGCAAACAATTTAAACAAGACAATCAAAATGATGATTCATTACAGCTAAACCAGAATAAGTGTATGCTGTATATATCTCATGTAACATGTTATATGTTTGCATGTAACCATCAATGTGGAAGCCATGGGTGGAAAAAAGAGCATTCTGTGGTTAATTCGACATAGTAAAGTTTGGATTTAATAGATAAAAAAACTTGAAAAAGGTGTGTGTGTGTGTGTGTGTGTGTGTGTCACTCAGTCACTCACCGGGCTCCCCTGACACAGGCAGCCCAGCAGCAGTGCTGTGTAGGAGGCTACGATGCTGTCCTCCATGTGCTTCCCTGCATGCTGCAGAGCTGAGGAGGAGGAGGATGAAGAGGGAACATTAGTCAGGTCTTAAGTCCTCTCTCTCACATCTAAAACACAAACACACAACCCGGTCGTACCTTTGTTGAGGTCCAGCTCCTCGTGCTCCTCCTCCTTCTCCTTCTCCTTCTTCTCGTCTTCTGGTTTGTCCGTGTTGTTCTCGTTGGAGACCCACTGGATCTCGCCGCCCGTCTCCTGCCACTCGCCGCTCTTGTCCGGCGCAGGCTTCGGCGCCTCCTTGATGAGGTCATCCGTCTGCGCCTCAGCCTGAATGGCGGCTCGCTCCCGCTGGAGGAACAGCTGAGGAGGACGAAGGTTAGGAAGCAGGTTAAACTACAAAAAAACAACCTTACATAAGAGCTTTAAATATCTGTGGTAACAACTGTAGAAACCAGTTAACAGTCACAGTAACCGGCTCCCTGGGGTCGTATGTTATTGTTTGCATGTTTTAAAAACGGTGCTGTACAAGCACATTTATATTGATCGTTTTAATAAATGTGAAAAGTTCCTCTCGGGGAAACATTTAAAGCAGTATTTTCAAAACAGTCTCATGGAGCAGATGTTAAAGCTCCCATTAATTATGTTAATCTAAATTTCAACAGTTCATGTTGTTATGTTGTTGAAATACCCCTGAAGTCAGAGCAGGCACTCCATCTTCCATTCCAAGTAGAAACTATGTTATTTTCACTTTCACAATAAATGATTTCCGCCTCTCCTCGCTTCGCGTTACTCTCCGCATGTCGACTGTTGACCTCGGTGAAAGAGCATCAGCCTAATGTGATTACGCGGGATGATTCGATTGAAGCGGTGCTCACGGGAAAACAGCGTAACGGAACAAAACGCAGACGAGGACGAGACAATACCACTATTAATGTACAGTCTATTTGGATGTGATCAGCCTGAAGGACTTCTCATACAGCACCTGCTGCATACGTTCACTGTAAGATCCGTTTCAGGGTCTCTGCACCAGATATGTCAAACTACATGTAAGTAAACAGCATGAGAGACAGTCATGTACAACAGCTGGTTCAGTCACATCCTCTGGAGCAAAACATTAAGAGCCAATTTTGAAAGTGATTTATACGAAGCACAAATACAAAAACACTCCCTGTTTTCTTGCTTGTTTCGGTGTTCTTTGCATTCTAGACTACTAAACGAGGTTGATGCACATCCAAGTGTCTGCAATGAAAACTGTTAACTCGTATAAAGTAAATTACAGTTAAGGTTTGATTTGTTTGTTGACTTCTTGTTCCTTCCAGAAGTGAACGGAGAATACTGCTACGCCTTTGTGATCAAATAGATGTTCCGCTGTCTCTGGAAACTATTTTCCTCTATTTTCTGACATACTGTAGACAGAAAAGCTTAACTGATTAACAAAAACAGAATAACCATATGAATTGAAGAAGAAAATAAGCTTGGTACCTGTACGAGAGCAGCGATGGCGCTCAGCGGGCCAGTGCTGGCGAGGTCCTGGTGCGGAGGGTTCAGCAGGACGGTGGAGTCGCAGGGACCCTGACCTCCCTCCATCTCCATCTCCATCAGACAGTACTTGTTCCTGGCGCTGTACTCCACCAGGTTGATCAGCAGGCCCAGGCCCTGAACGCCACACACACGGAGGGATTTTTAACTCAAAGCATCAGCTAATTGAACACTACTGACAGTTGGTGTGGAAATGTGTGTGTGTGTGTGTGTGTGTGTGTGTGATACTCACCAGAACTCGGATGTCGAACCTCTGCTCCTGTGGAAGATACTGAGGGACTTTGAGGACACAGTTCAGAGAAGTCATTATTAAATCCTCCTGCTCTCCGGTCTTCGTACTGCCCCACTCTGCAAACACAAACACACACATAATAAGATATAACAGTTTTAATAATTCAATTTCCGTTTCCAGTAAAGCTCCAGTAAACCCGTTTCTATGCCAACACTCAGCGGTGAACGTGTGCTCACCGTTGTCGTGCGTCAGGTTGAGCAGGACTCCTATGATGGCCCTCATACAGTCCTCCACGGCTTTCCCCACGGCTCCATCCGCGTTCAGCTCCCTGCTGTACCGCTGGATCATCTCCTCACACCTCCTCAACCCCCTGACACGGAGAGAGGGAAGTTAAAAACTACTTCTGATTTCTTTTTCCAGAGCGTTTTTACTCAGGATTCCAGGCTATCGTCGGTAGGGTTGCAAAGGGGCGGAAAATTCACGGTAAATTTCCGGAAAGTTTCCGGTAAATTTCCACAGGAACTTAAGGTTGGGAATTTTGGAAATATTCCATATTTGGAAACTCTCCATGGGAATAATGGGAATTATGGGAATTAATTTAGGGGAACTAACTGGGAATATATTATATCCAAGCATAAATATGAACAGAAGTCATAAGAAAACATCCATACAAAATGTTTTCAACAGATATTTCAACAGATTTATTTGAAAGTAGAACAGAACATGTTTTAATTAGTTGCTTCATGGGTGAAGTCAAAAACAGGAATGTTAGGTTCAATACTCCCAACCCCACTCATTCAAAAATGGAATGGAATGTTCCCATTCATGTCTATGTAAGAAGCCGTGCAATGCCGTCACGGAGCGGCGAATTTCGAGAGACGGAGGGCGGCCACCCGTAAGCTCTCGAAAATCTTTTAAACTGACCGTTGTCGATCTAAATTAAAGACAGATTCAGCAACTTTCTCGCCTAAAATGTTTTCAGAAACACATTTCAGTTAACTATTTTCGCAAAATAAGAGGGAGGTGGGAGACTGCGAGGGGAGAACGATACGAGCTCGGAGGAGCACAGAGGGGAGGGGTGTGTGTGTGTGTGGGGGGGGGGGGGGGGGGATACTTTTTTCAAACCTTTCAAATCGTAGACTAGAGCTTTAATAAACCTATTTCCCCATAATAGCATCAAAATAGTGCTGGGCGGTATGACCAAAAATGTATATCACGGTATTTTTCAAAATGATATCGGTTTCACGGTATTTGACGGTATTTTTTTTTTCAAGCACGACTGGGTGTTAACCTAATTTTCTAATAATTTAGAGAATAATTACTGCAGTAAATTGGCTTGGACTGACATATTTTAATGTCATAAGGAGTGAATATTGTAGAAAAACATTAATGTCCACACTAGCATTAATGATGTGAAGGAATCAGAATGCATGACTGTTGCAGTCAAAATACAGAACCCTTTATTGTTTTGCAACTTGAAAAAACATCTTTTGTAAACCAACTGGCTACACAATGTAAACAATACGTCTCCTGTAACTGCAATATGAAGACTTCTTTATCCACTGGACATCAATTAAGGCAACATCCATAAATAATATTGAAACAAATAAATTAAAAAAATAAATAGTTCCACAGTTTGCTTTTCTTGTCGTAGGCAGTCCCCCTAGCAAACGCGTCTTTGAGTGACATTTGACTCGTCTCTTCTCCCGCAGTGCGAACAGCGGCTACAACTTTAGCCCGACGGCATTTGCAGAATATTGTTGTTTGTTCGACGTCGATTTTTTAAAGCCGAAGAATTTCCAAACAACAGACACGGCTCCTCTTTTCGGCACAAGTTCTTCTGTTTCATTGCTTGCTCGTTCGGAACTTTCGGCGAAAGTTTCGGCGAAAAAAAGAAATGGATAAACACGGCGAAAGTTTCGGCAAAAAGAAACTTTCGCCGTGTTTATCTATTTTTTCACCGCATCTTACGCTCAACACAGGCTGTGCTCTCGCATGCTGCTTGTTTGGTGCAGCTGCTAAACAGCCCCCTCTCAAACAATGTCCGGCGGCGCGACGTTCCGCCGCTCTGCGTTCCCGACGTTCATACGCTACACACTCACCGGTATTGGGGTATATGAAAAATGCATATCATAAACAAAAAAACCACCGGTATTCGGTATGAACCGGTATACCGCCCAGCACTACATCAAAACTTCACTTTGTTTAGTCCAGAAGCTCAAATGTGTGCCTTCAATAGTCTTTGTGCTTCAGGCTCTAAAGTGTGGTCCAGTCTTCTAGTGATCTTCTGTACATGTGATGGAGGCATGCACAGTGCCAGTAGGGGGCGTGGTCTCAATAGCATGCAATAAGCAGTGTGCTCTGTGCATGTGGTTGAGGAATGGCATGGATATTCAAGTGTATTTGAATGGCATCTGTTTGTTTTAGTCAAGATTATGCTACAAAATAACTTTCCTCAGCTATATTTAAGTCCCCTTTGAAGAGCCAACCATCAATTTTAAAAATTCCCAGTTTATTCCCGTTTATTCCCATAAATTCCCATGGAAAGTTTCCACTTTTGAAAATTCCCGGAATTTTGCAACCCTAATCGTCGGCACGGAGGCCTAGAGATTGAATGCTGGATATAACCATTATAAAATACAGCTAAAACATTTCAGGCCAACTTGTATGGAGTTTATCCACCTGCTACGTAAAGAGGAGGTTCAACAATGTTGACTAGGAATACACAAGCGGACAGGAACGCACCAACCACTGCCTCCAGCAGCACCATTCACTATCCGATAGCGGTTCATAGAGGAATGATGACGTATACATCTCTCTGACGGGACCCGGACAGAGTGAACTCGCCGTGCCGAGCAAACACACCTCCACCTGACAAATACAAAGCAAGCAGCCACCCGAGTCTTCCTGCTGACGCGGGACAGTTTCTCTCTCAAACAGGGCTCAGATGTCACGTCTGGATCCAGCTCAGCCTCTTTCCTTTTCTACTCCATCATGAAACAGAGCGGCATTCAGACGAGGATGTGTCCCCACACACACACACACACACACAGAGAGAGCGAGAGAGAGAGGCCGGCTGCAGCAGCAGAAGGGGTGAGTCGGGTCAGCCGCCTGATGTAAATAACTAGATTAAATCTAATGACGGCAGTGACTGAACAGAGGGGAGAAACCAGAGTCTGAACAACAGGCCCGAGTGAGAGGAAGGAAATAAAGGAAGACAAAAAAGAAAAAAGGGAAAGAGAGAAAAAAGGGAAACATGGCCTGTGGACTGAGAGGAAGGAAATCTACAGGAGAGACATTTGTTCACATTTGGGGTGTGAACAGAAGTGTGTTTGTTTGTGGGCTAAACTCACTTTGCAGGTGACAAAGGAAAACACAGACATAAGTTGCAATAAACCTGAATAATCCTTGAAGAGACTGTGTCTGTCAAGAAAGGGTTTGGTTTAGGGGTGTAACGGTACATGTATTTGTATTGAACCGTTTCGGTACGGGGTGCTCGGTTCGGAACGGAGGCGTACCGAACGAGTTTCCATACGGACATATTAAGTAGAGGACCGCATTTGTGGAGCGTGCTGCAGCCGCACATGCGCAGTTGCGCACACCGCAACACAATAAACAGCAGTAGTAGCGGACGTCAGGGCTAATGCTAATGCCGCTAGCGTTGGCAACAAGCCAGAGTTGGAGGACCCTCCCGCGACATTAAGGTCTCCCGTTTGGGAACACTTCGGCAAAGCGGTTTGCCGACATTGTTCATGTGAGGTCGGGTATGTTTCTGGCAACACGTCAAACCTGTTGACGTATTTGAAACGGCACCACCCCCACGTGAACATCGCTACAACGAGGAGAAAGACGAGCGTAACGTTAGTGCAAACACAGCTCCCCACCGCATTTAAACAGCCTCTCCCTGCCCTGTTCAATTTTGCACATCAGATGGAGAAAAGATTTGTTTTTAAAAAAACAGTCTGAGCCTTATTCATGTTATTTAATCTGAGCAACAACTTGAAACTATTTAGTGTTGCAACTGTTCAATTTTGCACATCAGATGGAGAAAATATATTTTTTAAAGAAACAGTCTGTTATTTTTATTTTTTAAATAAATATTTTAAATACTTGTATTTATATTTTTGAGCAGCATTCTAGCTCCAGTGCATGTTCCTACTGTTAAAAGCACAAAAGTAATAAACAACTAGCACATTTATATTTTGCATTTTGTTTTCTTACTGTACCGAAAATAAACCGAACCGTGACCTCAAAACCGAGGTACGTACCGAACCGAGATTTTTGTGTACCGTTACACCCCTAGTTTGGTTCCTACTTAGAGGCAGATGAGCATAGTCAATAAACTATAGGACTTTTGTGTGTGTAAGGGTGGTTTGGAGGGATTATTGAATTAGTCCTGACGGCAGCTGAATCGCTGAGAGGCCGAGGGTCGAGTTTGGGTTGAAACAATAAGAGCAGCGTTTACGGCAACAAAGGAAATGACAGAGTACCAAGACCTGAAGTCAAGGTTACATGAATATGCTGCTTCTGTGTGTGTGTGTGTGTGTGTGTGTGTGTGTGTGTGTGTGTGTGTGTGTGTGTGTGTGTGTGTGTGTGTGTGGTTTTGGGGGTTAATTGAGTTAATAGGGAGGACAGCTGAACGCTCAGACTGAGGCCTGTGTCACCCACTGAAACAGCAGCTCTTTGTTGACTCATTTAGCCTCTTCATCCTCATCTTCAGCCCACCCCAGACCTTCTGTGGAGGGCGGAGGTCCGGTCACACAGAGGGTGAGGGAGGAGTGAGAAGGTAAAAGTAACTCAGCAGTAAGTCATGTGACCGATACGTTACGAGAGCGATGTTGAGATCCATACGAAGCAAACTGGAGACACCGTTACCTGAAACGCATCGTTGGCATTTCTGCAATTGGTTGTCACTTATCAGCTGACATGTAAATCTGTGACCTTGGTTACCATGCCGATTTCCCTGATATTCATTCTGCATTTGCTCCCTGTTCTTCAGCGTTGTTGTGGAAGAAGGAACTGATAAATCAGTGCTGCGAGGCGGCCTTATGTATTCTGAGGTGAAGTCCTCCATGTGAGTAACAAAAAAGCAACTGATAAATATTTGGATAAGTAACTGATAGATAAATACGATGTTAGTATCTATGGTAACTGAACCCCGAGGACGTTATTATACAGGTATCTGTGAAGCCTGTTGCCTTTCCAGCATTTTCCATGACTGACAATCTCTGTGGGTGGTGGAGGCAGAAACAGAGAGACAAGGAGAGAGAGACAGGGAGAGAGAGACAGGGAGAGACTGGGTGAGAGAGACAGGGAGAGAGAGACAGGGAGAGAGAGAGAGAGAGAGAGAGACAGAGAAAGACTGGGAGAGAGACAGGGAGAGACTGGGAGAGAGAGAGATGGGGAGAAACAGGGAGAGACAGGGTGAGAGAGACAGGGAGAGAGAGACTGGGAGAGAGAGACAGGAAGAGAGAGAGACAGGGAGAGACAGACAGAGAAAAACAGGGAGTGAGACAGACAGACAGACAGACAGACAGAGAGGGAGAGAGAGAGAGAATCTCTGTGGGTGGTGGAGGCAGAAACAGAGAGACAAGGAGAGAGAGACAGGAAGAGAGAGACAGGAAGAGAGAGACAGGGAGAGACTGGGAGAGACTGGGAGAGAGACAGGGAGAGAGACAGGGAGAGAGAGAGAGAGAGAGAGAGAGAGAGAGAGAGAGAGAGAGAGACAGACAGACAGAAAGGTCAGGTCATTTCCACAGTGGACTACTCTCTCTCTCTTTCTGCTGATGTCAGAGGGCAAAGGTCAATGCTGTGACTGACGGGATGTCACGACCAGGAAATTAAACAACAAAACCCTGATAATGATGCACACAATAACCATCAGACAGACTGACACACACATGCACACACACATGCACACACACGTCAATCTGAGCTTCTGAAGGCAGAAATATATATTAACCTTTTAATCTGCAGTCTTAAGCATTCTAATGTTTGTACATTTTCATAACAAACTATTCAAAAATGTCCTTAACAAGGACATGTTGACCGTCACGCGGTACCAAACAGTGAAGACAAGGAGAATCTGTTCGTTGAGTTCTGCTGTTATAAATCCACTTTCACAGTTTGAAGACTGCCAGCTGTGTTGTGTTGATCTTATCTCACCGAGGCCCATCAGACTGGTGCCCAACACGGCCAACACGGCCACACAGACAGTCACAAGATGGACAGACATTAGTGACACCTCTGGGGGGCAGCGCCTCCAGGAGTTCAGACTTTTTTGGGCGATTGTTGCAGATTTCACAGAAACTTCTCTTTTTTTTTCTTTTCTTTTTTTAAAGCAACACGTTTTGTAATCAAATTGCTGTGAACATTTTAAATTCAAAGGCGACAAAAATATGCTTTATTTGAAATGAAGGCGGTCACCTGGGGTGTATTCTCTCTCTCCCTTACATCCACACAATGTTTAAACAATGTTTTGTTGACTTATTATTCCGAAACGTTTTTTCTTTATCACACAAACGGCTTCCTGCAGGGACTGTGTGTGTGTGTGAGAGAGTGTGTGTGTGTGTGTGTGTGTGTGTGTGTGTGCTTACCTTGCAGAGGAGATGATGAGTGATGAGTCCTTGTAGGCGATCAAGTAGCCCTGGTTCTCGGGGTTGTGCACCGTCACCTGCATGAACACACAAAAACAAAGACTTCTTAACATTCCTTCCTTTTTCACGCTCGATAATATCGGTACATTTAACTCAAACGTACTTTAACTACATGCTATCCACACTTCACACTCAAACTTCAATTAAACTGCCATAAACCGGTCTGGTTCTTTCCTGTAAGAGTTTCATTAAATCTGATGTCAAGTCTTTGGATAGTGAGGGTATTTTAAGCTGCACTGTTGTCTTAATTTCCAGCCAAAGAAAGTATTCTTTCATCTGGAGGCTGTGATAGTGAACTAGAAAACGTTTCCCTCCAGACCAGAGCTCTCCTGCAGTCTCGTCAGCTCACATACACGACGTTTGTTCTTTATTTGGAATCGTGACATGCTGCTAATAATCCCCATTTTTTTTAAATGTTACATCATCTCTGTAACTGCAGTGGAATACAGTGACCTTTTTTCTGTACCCTAATTACGTAACGCCCGTCCGTGTGGCACTTACGCTCTCCAACACCCGTAAACACCTCTCGGCTCCCCACAGAGACGACACCATCTTCTCCTTCTCGTCCTCCTGGTTTAAGTTATCCACACACTCCTTCACTGTGGAGGCAGAAATAAAAACGGACGCATCAGAAACCACGCGCGTCTAATTTTCTGGTTATTTCGACTCAATACATTATAATATCTTTCACCTTTATCCACTATGTGGTCCAGTCCTCCCAGTAGCCGCAGCTCCTCTTTGAACCAGTCTCCTGCTCGCTTTGAAGTCAGAGACAGTAACGTCTCCATGGCTAAATGTCCCGTCTGAAGGGAGAGAGAGGAGGGACAAAAAGGAGTCAGCGTGCATCTAAAGTGCTTTTTTAAGTCCAACAGGTTACATTACATTACAGTTATGGTGTGAGATAATACTGTTGCAGTGCATTCTGGGCCAGGATTCTGTTCCTTGGTGGATTTCAGACTGTGTGACTGTGACATTGGTATAAAATGGCATCTGACACCGAATTTTACATTTACTGTTGATGTTTCAGAGCACAAAAGACAGAAATATCTCGACACACAAGGGAGGCTGTGAGTCACCCGGACTGCTGAGAGAATATCATTAGTCAGAGGCTTCAGAGGCTGCAACGCTCTAAATGCTTTTCAAGGCTCCACTACCCGACGGCTCTGCAGGTAAGAATGGAATTAAAATCATCCAGTGTGGCGAATATTCACGCAAAAATTAAAAGCCAAGTCCGTTCAGTACCGTGATGTTCTGCAGGTCCAGGTGCTTGTTGTGCACGGTGTCACAGAGCTTCCTGATCTTCTCCTTCATTTTGGCGATTTCTCGGGCGCTGAACTGCGTGGTGGGGTCCGTCTCCATCACGGGCCCGGACCCCTGGTCCAGGTCCAGCTCCAGCAGCCGGATCATCAAGTCCAGACATGACCGGTCCAAGTCCATGTTCAGCCGGTCCCTACTGAGGATGTACATCAGAGACGCCGTGCACAGAGCCAGGTTCTGCAGAGATGAGAGTCCACTTTAAGAAAAGAATACTCACACTTCTCAGACCAAAACCCTGAATGTCTACAGCTTCATTTCTAACATCTGAGCACTTTCTAACAGTACGTCTTCAACAGATGGATCCTCACCGGGTGTTGTGGCGCGTCATTGAGGGTTTTGAAGACCTGAGCCACCTTCCCTCTGGCCCTGAGGTGCATCCTGAAGCTGGGCATGGCGCAGCGCGTCGCCAGGCTGATCACACTGGAGATACATGCAGACGCACGCGTCATGATTTATAAATCAGGGAGGGTACGCTCCATCCCCTCCAGGGGGCACTACAGCGGGGGTCTTACCTAAGGCAGCGTGTGTTGAGAGGTTGCCCACTCTTCAGACCAGTAGCCAGATACTCAAAGTCATCGGTAAACTCCTGGTTCTCTCCAAACTCCACCACGTCGTTGAAGTGCTTCACGTGCTGGACGACTGTGTACAGCTGGAACACGACCAGAGATACAGAACTTAAATACACCAGGATGCTTTAATGCCCTTTTACTTTAGTTTGTTTATATGCAACGCTCTTAATTCCACCCAAACTTTGCAGGTGAAATGACGGATGATGAAAAATAAACACGGGTACATTTGAATCGACCTCGTTATCCACCACACATTAAAGTGCCTCTTCAACCGTTTACTCCACAGCAGCAGACTGACACGACAGACAGCAAGTCCTCCTGCGTACCTCCTTGTGCTCTTTGCGGCATTTGAGTGCAGTGACGGTGTCCTGGTACAGGTCCGTTGGGAGGGTGACACACTTTGTGACTTTGGGAGGAGGGGGCGGAGCCTTGAAGACGCCGTCGTCCTTCTGAGCGGAGGGCTCCTTACTCGATCCACCCGCCGAGACGGGTGCCTGGTAACAGGAGTTGATGTTAAAAAAACGTTACGATATTAAATATGGCTGCGTACGGGACATAACTACTTTCAAATCAAATCAAGCCTTACAAGAGCTGCTAGTGATCGAGCCACGAAAGATGGCGTGGCCTCCTCTTCGCTCTCCAACGTCCAGTGTCTGGCGTTGTACACGGCTTTGGTGGGAGACTGCAACACACACACACACACACACACACGTCAGAATCAAACATCAGCGACACGGGGAGAGTGAACATAAAACATGTCTGGAGTCAGATAGATTCAAACAGTACAAAAGCTTTCAACTGGCCATGAAAAAGGAACAGTAAAACATTGGTAGGTCACTTGAGTTTCAACCACGTATAACCTCAGTATTTCTGCACAATTACAGAAACAACAAGCTTAACCAATATTATTAGCATTGGTCGTGGCTTAGGGTCGTTACAGACTCCAAACCCTTTCAATATAACTCCAGGTCATTTATACAATCGCATTGCTTGTGGCGGTATGAATAGAAAGATTTATGTCCACATTCCAACACAATTTCAGAATCTCACAGTGTTTTCAGTGATTTCTCATGAACTTGAGTGCAGATTAACAAAAGAGAAATGGGTTCGTAGATAAAAACAGAGGCAGAGGAGGGAGACGGGACTGAAGGAGAAAGAGTAGAAAGAAAACGGGATAAAAGGATGCATATTAAACTGGTGAGAGTCAGCCAACACTGATCAAACAGCTGGATACACACACACACACACACTTAAAAAAACACACACATCCACCCTCCTCCTTTCATCCCTGGCTCATCTCCTGTCTATATATTTTTGCCAAACCTGTGGTTGGTAGATGCCGGGGCATTCATAATGGAAAACAAAAGAGGGGAGGGCAGGGCCGAGAGAAAGAAAGAAAGGAGAGAGAGTTGGCTGAAGAGTACTGAGGGAGGTGTGTGTGTGTGTGTGTGTGTGTGTGTGTGTGTGTGTGTGTGTGGGGGGGTGCACCACAGGGTTAATAAGCAGAGACAAAAGAGGAGTTTGCGGATGAGCGTTGCTGTGCTGGAACCTCAACACACCAAATTAAAAGCCTCCTACAATAATCTGAATGATGCAGACGGACACCTACCCCACCGCGCCCCGCCCACCCGCCGCTAAGCAGCATGGGAGAGATGAGAGTGACAGAGGAGGGTGGGCGAGCAGGGACATACTGTTTTGGCATTAAAATCAAAATCCCAACCAACTCCCAAGGACTGTCTTTGGGCAAAATGTTGTCATTGATTTGAATATAAAATGTGATGTGATGACATATTAAAGCACAGTATAAAAGGAAAAGGAAACTTCTCGCCCCCCGAGAAATTTTAATTTTTAGGCCCGATTATGTCCGAGCACCAACATGAGGGCCTGCATGGGCCGATAATTAAATAAAACACTCAAATTAGCGTTGATAAAAGTAAAGTTAGCTAATTAACTAATTTCCATCCGTAGTCCCTGGGCAGGTTATTACAAATTAGTGGCCTACTTTCCATTTATGGTACATCATTGTAAAGAGCCACTAAGAGATCTCTGTATAGAGAGTCCTCCATAAGGATGCCTAAATATGGATCAGTCCATCAACGCACCGTCATTATGGTAAAATCCCCAATCGAGGCAGAGTTCTGACAACTCCTCCGTCGGCCGGTCGCTTTTTGTTGTCATAATGAGCTCAACGCTGCTCTCAGTCTTCATTATGTTAAGTGCAGATGGAGTGAGAGAGCCAGAATGTGCAGTGTTTGGTAAGAGAAATAAAGAATATTCTGACCAGAGGGAGGGAAGATAGAGAGGAAGTAATGGAGCACATCATTCAGCTGTAAAGTCATTGTTAGGCGGGGCATGAAGCCTGAGAAGGAGAGAGTCCATTAACTACTTTATCATGCATCTATGTGTCTGTTTAAACTCTTCCAGCTGGTCTGCGATGGGCAGATGGAGAGAAAATTAACTTTACAATCGGTGATTCCAAAGTTCCCTGCAGGTGCTGAGAGATAAATTTTCTCTGCCTCCATTCCTTCTGACAACACAAAGAGAAAGCGGTTCGCCTCTAAGGGTTCAGAATGCTGCTTATTACTACCATTTATTTAAACTGATGTGTTCCCCATGTGATTTTGTGAGACCATCGATGATGTTTGGGGGCATACTCCAGGATTTAATGTCAAATGCATCAATCTGCCGTACATCTGAGGAGAACTTTGTGCTCTTGTAAACTCCTCAATGGCGGATTATGGATGATGTGCAAAATGGAATATAGACAGCAGCAGCAGTGACTTTGTTAGAGTTCCTATATTCTGGCTCATCCTGATCCCCCGTCTATGAAAACAATATAAATCCAGAAAGGAGCCCTGGCAAATCGTCCTACTATTGTGTATTACCTTTCCCAACATGGATAACGTGATGCAAATGCATTTAACAAGTCGGCGTGATGAGAGGCCTCGTTAAGGCAAACAAACAACGCTCCTTCAGCGAGAGACTGAAATCTCACGTCAATCCAAGATTTTAATCTATCTGAGGCTTTGAACCAAAGAGGTGTTCAAAGATGACTCGATGCCTCCGAATAAACCAGAGCTCAATCCTTTGCTCGGCCCACACACACACACACTAGTGAGTCACACTGAGCGTAGGTTTTAGTATCTTGAAAAAATACCCCTCTACACGATGTTGTGTCATAGACTTGCATTGTCTCTTTCGCTTTTTATTATCTATTTAGTCTTCCATCTATTTGTTTGACATTGTTTTTTTTCCCTCCACCATGAGCTCTGGAGGATGATTGCTTCATACAGTGTACGATCATCTTGTCACCAGTCGATCTGCCAGACGATCCGTTAGAGATGACACGGACGGCGACAACACTCGCCCGTAACATTCGGTGTCCGTCCGGCCGATCTGCTCCCACTAACGGCCTTTTCTCTCTTTTTGTTAAGATAGTATCGGTTAGAAAGGCCAGGCCATTTCCTACAGACGTCCCCAACGCTTTCCTAAAAAGTTGAGAGATTTTCTGCTCTTGCAGCGGCTGCACACACAAAAAAAAGGGGCGGCCTCATGCAGCAGCAACATACACTCTCTGCTCATTAGGGACTACTGGAAAAAGACTCATCCCTATGTCTGGAGCTAATGGGCACAGAGGTTGGGCCCTTGTCATGGGTTCTTCGGATTACATGTTAGTATTTTGCATTATATTTTTCACCTCCCGGCCCACAGCAGACAGCGACATTTCCTACTCAGAGGGTGCAACATGAAACCTGGCAGTGTGAGACTCCGTACGGCGCTGGCGGCGATGTGTGTGAAAATAAGTGTGGTGTCTGACCTTCTTGTGTGCGCTAAAGATCCTCCGGAGGGTGTCTGGGTTCTTCTCGGCCGGTTTGCCCTGAGGCGGCCTCCTGGGAACCCCGGCCACCACTCGGAGGCCTTCGTCTGAGAAGTCCAGGACGTCTGCAAACAAAACAGTCACCACCACCAAAACATGTTCCAATTATTCATCTCATTTTACTTAGATGTGTGTTTTATACCCTGCCAAACAAACAAATAAAAACGACTCATGAGCTGTTGATAAGATCAGATACTTCAATGTAATAAATAGTGTTGATTCCGTCTGCATCAGGTCCTCGTAGGAACAACAACACACAGCGACCGGCTTCTGAGGATGAGCTCAGATGAGACGAAGGGAGAGACACGGTTTGTTAGTGTTGTGCTCCGTGTGTGTGTGTGTGTGTGTGTGTGTGTGTGTGTGGGAGGATGTGCTCTTTGAGTCTGTATGCTGGTAAAACAAGCGATGGTGTGGGTGCTCTGCGTTTGTGTTTACATAGCAACATTACACACAGATAAATGCCCTTTAGTCTTCTCTATAATAATCAATGACAAATGCAGCCTTGTTGCACAAGCTGTTCGTTAAAGGGTAGTTTATATACGGGTATACCTGCTTGTATCCTGCTCTCCTGCCTCTCGAAGTTCTTCTTTTGTTCCCTGGCCGTCGGTATCACAAGTCTCTCCAGCCTCTCCAGCCTCTCCAGGTTGGCCAGCCTCTCCAGGTTCTCGAAGGGGTCCGGCGGTTCCTCAGTCAGCGTTTCCTCCACGGTAACCACCGGCGGCCTCTTGGCGGCCGCAGCCTTCTTGGCCCTCCTCCTCCTCTCTTTAGCGCCGCCATCCTCATCCTCATCATCTGCGCCGTCGCTGTCGCTTATGTCGTCAAAGCCGAAGTATTGGATCTTGTAACTGGATCTCCCGTCTGTGTTGTCGGCACTGGTGTCCTCCTGATGGGCGTCTTCTTCCTCGAAGCCAAACGACTCCAGCTTGCAGTCCTTCTTAGACTTCGTCTGGGTTGGTTTGAGCCTGAGGAGAGGAGGGGTGCACATCAAGAAACACATTGTTTATAGGCAGGAAGGAGACAGAGTCAAAAAAATAAGAATCAGTTGTTTAAATGATTCACTTGGGTGGCGTTCTGCAGTGAGTCTTTAAACCTGTCAAATGCATTTATCAGTTTGTGGCTTCAGGCTGCAGTAAAAATGTGTTCGACATGAAATGACATGAAAGAACAACCTGCCACATTTCAATAAACACTTTAACGAGACTCTTCCCTGAAACCAATCTGTTCATTTCAACCCAGGTAATGAAAGCAACACTTTCATTTCGAATATACTTTCTGGCAGCATTTGAAAATGTCAGATGACTCCTGCACCAGCATAACAGGCAGATATGTCATATGGGAGTAAATGTTTGTGACGGTTTGAACGCTGAAATGAAACGCTGCTTTAGTTTGGAACCTCATGCTGAGGGATAAAATCATGTAAATAGAATTAACACGCATGACATGAAAAGGTTGCAAAAATATGTTTTGAAGGATAAAGTGTCCCCGTCTGTGAGCGGACGCATGTGTTTGTACAAACCCTGCTTCACTGATTGTTCCCTTTTCATGAAGTTTCTCAGCTAAATCGCTTTGAAATCAGACAGCAAGTAACCTTGAATGTCTTTCGCCTCCATGTATAGAAAGTCGCCGGCGTTCAGACTCCTTTTGCTCAGAGAGGAATTCAAATCAGGTTTCATCCACAAAGTTTTGGGTCCTCCCTCTTTCCCCTGAAAGGTTTGTTTCCACTTCAAGGCTGACAAAATGTTATGATTCCACACGGCCAACAACACGCACCTTGATATTCTCTCTCAGTTTGGTCCCAGCTGTGTATTGAAGCTATGTGATGTTTCCAAATATTTCCATTTGATGCATCGGTGCAGGCAACCATTTCAGCAAATGGAAATATTCTGAAGGTTTTGGACATCATTTTCAGACAAAATTCCCCAAACATCAACCTGGCATATTTAGCAACTTTGTAAACCTCCGTTATGAACCTCATAAACAAAAACAATAAAACGAAATGTTTCAATGCAAACCAGCATGCAGATGAAGAACCAGTAGATGTTTGGTGCTGGTTGGATCGATTTCAGGTTTTGCTTAAATGGGTTCGATTTTATGCAAACCGGCTAAAGAACGTGTCATTATGATACGTTCTGGCAAATGAAAAATATTCTATCTATTTATCAGCAAACTATGCGTTTAAGTTAGCAGTCAGCAATAAGACGACGGACTAATAATTCCATACTTTTGCATACCATGTAGGAACTCTGGGGGTCTGACAGGAAGTGAGTCAACGCCAGCAACATGAAGGAGGTTCAATTTCAGTCGAGGTGGGAGGAGGCGCATGGTGCACATTGTGTTTATCTATGACGACGTGTGTGTGTTTTTGGGCGACGAGACGATATACGTCAGAGGTAGAAAGTTAAAGATTAGTTAGAAAACTAAAAGTGTGTCAGTCCTACTGATTGTGGTTCTTGTGACTACCCGTTCCTTCATCCTGCCGTGTCGGCCCAACCCTAAATGAGTTATAGTAAACAGACTGGAGAAAAGACACGGCCCTACCACCTTGTGTTTTGTTGTTCCATCTTCTTCCGCTGCCATCCCGCATCTCCCAGCTCCGTCGTGCTGCCAGACCCGGCGCTACTGCTACCACTAGAGGGCGCTGCATCCGTGCTAAACTCCTCCACTCCTCGGTCCTGGATGGTGACGTTGCACATCGACACGGAAGAGGGGTGCAGCACTGTGTAGTCCCTCGTCCTGCCCCGCCCCCCTCCGCCACCCGCCATCTTATTACTGCCGGCAGATGTGGATTTGGGAAGATCTGTGCTAAAAACAGTGCTGGCGAGGCCGCTGGAGTCTGAGGCTTTGCCGGAGCCCTGTTTGGTGGGCCTCCTGTACGTCCGACAGTTTGTGTTTCTTAGAAGTGACGAGGCGGAGGAAGTCTGAGAGTAGTCCGACGTCTCAACGAGGAAGTCGGAGTCGCCCCCTATGTCCTCGCTCTCGCTGGGGCTCTGGAGCCGCGGGGGAGAGGGGGGCTTCTCGTGCCGGGTCTGCCCTAGGTCAGTGCTGCCCATGCCGATGCCTGCTGAGGTCCACGAGAGTGTGGGGGCTGGGTTGCGAGGTTCCTGGCAGGGCGACGGTGGACGGAGGCCCATGATGGCATCCCAGGAGTCGTAAGTGGACTCGGCCTTGGACCCCGTCTTCAGGGTGGTGGTCTGCGCCAGGGGCTTCTTGTCGCTCTCAGAAGCATTTTGGTACCACGAGTAGCTGTGCTGGTTCTCTGACAACGAGGAGCTCTGCTGAGACTTTCCTGCATCAAAGGAAAACAGACTCAGAATCAGTAAAAAAATACCATAAATTGGAGGCATCAGATGTAACTATATATAGCTTATATTTCTAGATATTTTAATATGCACTAGGACTGCAATAATGATGATAAATATCATTTTCATTAGTGAATCATCCGTGTATTTTGGGGGGGGGTTGATGGTTTGGACCAGTACAAAACCCAAAACTCAACAACAACATCAGAGAAAAGCAGCATATCATATAACAGTGGTGAGCTGCAACCTACAGAATCCTATCTGCAACAACAACCCTGTGCCCTCAATGTGCTTTTAGTTAACGTCACAGGCTGCTCAGCAGAACAACGGTGTGCATAAGGATTGTACAATGAAAACAGGTCATACACACAGCTGGAACTGCTACCAAGCTTCACCTCTGCCAGTCGAGTTCAATGTCTTCAAGAACAAGAAAAAAAAGGGGGGGTCTGGATCCACTTGCCAGGACTACACACACACACGCACACACACACAATGTGGTTATGAACACCCAGAGGCCATTTGTGCCTTAACAGATAACAAGTGGGTGACAATACTGGAATCCTCACTCTGAGCAAACAGGAAATTGCTTCACAGCGTAGCATCAAAGGATATCTGTATCTGCTCTGTAGAAAAGAGCCGGTGGTTGACTAAAGGCTGTGTTGTCGAGGCATAACAAACAGAAAGTAGGCCATCTCACTACTTCACTGTCTTCAGACCGGATTTTGACGAGTGAGAAAAACTACTAAAAAAAGGTTAAAACATTTGGAAACTGATGGAGGGCATCTTCCTTTTAGTGACCTGCTCCCGAGCATCCTTTCAAAGAGGAGGGGGGTGCTTACAGACAAATGCATACGGTTTGACTACACAAGAACCACAAACAGCTGGGAAGAGAGATGCGAGACCTGTCGCCTGCGTTACCAGAGCACTCAACGTTTATCTTTCTCTACTCAGAGTTAAATCTCATCTCAGGTTTTAAAAGGACGTGTGGAATATAACGTGTCCAAGACGGCGATGTGATCCATCACTGAACTGCATCGAGGCCCGTCTGCTGGAAGATGAGCAGCACGCCTCATTAATGAGGAAAATCCAATCCATCCATATTACATTCAAGCCATTCATGTAATAAAATGTAACGCTGGTGTGAATAACTTCACCTACAGCCCGTCGGGTGTAAAAAATGATATCGTGATGATAGCATCAACGCATTCTTTGCCGCCCTTTTATCTTCGCCAACCATTGTGCTCTGACCAGATAACCGCCTTGCTTCTTGGCTGCAACAGACACTGTTTTTCATAATCAGTTACACAGTACTTCCTTGATAATCGGACTAATTTGAACATTAAAAGTCATGACAAATGGCCTGAGCCCAAAGTTTTCTTATTCTTCAAATTAGCTGTATTTCTTGATATACACACACTCCCTTAGATGGGCGGGTGTAGCATCTGTGTAATGTTGAATGTGATAAACTGAATTGGAAACTGGGTGTGCCGCCACAGGCTCAACTCAAATTACATTGTTTTTAAATGCAGTTCAATCAGACTCTGCACAGACCACATTCAGCCTATGTGAGGCCTACGAGTCTTTGATTCAATTTACATTTGTTTTAAACGGCTGAATTTCTCTGCATTTCAAATATTAAATCTGCCACGGCATCAGAGGATCTCTCTACATAGCATCAGCTATGACCGCTGGCTTCGGTTTATTTTGTTTCTCTTACTTGGTTACAGAGGTTTAAAGGGGGACCGTGAGGTGGTTTTAATAGCTGCTGTACGAGAAGCAAACAGAGGATGCATCGGAGAGGGAAAGGCTTTCGACAATCAATCGAAAATACCAGATTGGCCTCAATCCCGACCTGGATTGGCTCAGGACGTCCATTAATGCACGATATGGTATATAGAGAATCAATTTAACTTCAAAACCTCTGAAACACAAATTCAGATCCATTCCAAAACCCTGATTCCTATTTTGTGACACACAGAAAGCCCGCAGGCTGCATGCATTCCTTTATACAATGGACCGTCATTAAAGTACACTCTTAATTATGTTTGTACATTTTGTGGATTGATTAAAAGGGAGACAAACTGGGACAGGAGCCACCAGCTCGTCATATGCTGGTGTCACATCACGTACTTTTAGAATTTATCGACCTGAAACCATAATACTGTAAATTCCTTTCCCCCCCGTATTTACAGTTAAGTGTCATAGTGTTGATTTTATTTGTTGTTCAATATTAAACAGTGTCTCCCAAGCTTCTAAAATAAACGTCAGTCTGAAAGTAACTGTAGTCAAACTCTACAATAGAGGCAAACTTTATCAAAAGAGTTATTTGGTCAAGGATTTTGGCATATGTCCTGAATTAACATCGCCATGGCAGCGTTTCAGAAGGGCTCACTGAGGCACAGCTTGTTGTCGGGAGCTGGTTGGAGTGGCTTGCCTCTCTGGCAGGTGGCCAGCAGCAGTCACGGAAAGCTGAGGGCAAGTCGAGCTGAAAGTGACGACACCGACGACGAACCAATAACCCAGATTTCTTTAAAATCATTCAAATCTAAAGCTGAAGAAAACACTCCTGTGGGAACCACGCGCTCTCGTCGATTGTTCTTGAAGGTTAAATGATTTTACAAAAACCTGCACACCAGATTTGTGCAGTGTTACGACGACCGCTTGCAGCTCCGATGATGTTCTGTGAAAATGTTTCTTGAACTTCAGACAGAGACAAATGCAATGTCCACGGGAGCATATAGTTTCATAGAAGTTACTGCGTTTGTTGCACGAAGACCCAGAATCCCATCGCAAGATCTGCAATTCATTCCCCACACAGAATTATGCTTAAGTCCAACGTGTGTGGGTAATATGAGCCAATGGATGCCGACAGAATGACTCGTCAAATTTGTCCATCAAATTTAGCTTTCAATCCTTTTCAGATGAAAATCAGGGTTCATCCTCACCAGATGCGTTTCCATTTTGATAGACAAAGTTCAGAGAGGACCAGATTTTTAGACCTTACCCAAGACACAATGTAGGAAGACATTAAAAAACAAAACCAAGGAGCATTTAGAACATCAGATTCCAGCCCATTCTGTGACAGCACTGTAAAACATATTTCATGTTTCCTAAATAAATAAAAAGGTTATTATTTCTAAAAGGAAATCTGGGCTAATGTGCTGTAAAACAGCAATAAATAAATTAAAGAGTGTCTGGCTTCAGTACAGTGACGCATTTCTGAGTGGAACAGGAAAGGCAGGCAGGACCTAATGCTGGAAGGAATTAAAAAAGTTATCGTTCCAAAGATTAGCTCGGGGATCTTCTCTAAGTTGCATTATATTATTAGTTGAAATTGGTTGGCGCTAGCTGATGCAAGCAGGCGTCATATTTTGTTTTACAGGAGGAAAAAGATATTGGATATTGTGATGTCATCCAAAGCAGTAACCTCTTATGGGCGTCTATCTGTACAATATTTCATAGATTAATCAAGTAAATGAATGAATAGTTGAATTGATACTGCATAACTACAGGTACAGTTCTAGACCAGAGCAACCCAAGCGTTAAGGTAAAATGCTGTGTATTACCTATGGTAGCACTGCTGCTGTTGAAGAACCGAGCCGTGTCCTCCACCACCCTGGTGGGCTGGTTCCTGTCATTGGTCAGCCATGACGGCCCTCTAGTGGCGAAGCCCCCTCCCTGGAGGTTGGACCGGCTCCCCGTGTTCAGAGAAATCCCTGGCCTTTCCGCCTGCGGGGGCTCTGCGGAGGTGGGCTTGGCGGGCGACGACTTGCTGCTGCTGCGAGACGACACCGGCTTGGATTCCTCGTCGCTGTCAAATCCAAACGGATCCTCGAAGCCGTCTCCGGACGGACGGGGTCTCTTGTAAACCTCCAGGACAGAATCATTCTTGGGCGCGCCGACACGCTTGGAGCCCACCTTGGCCTTGTATTTGGTGTCACCCCATTTGGTACTAAGGGTGCCTCTCTTGGTGGACAGAACCTCGTCAAACTTGGACGTGCCCTCTCCTCCTTTGCGGCTGTAGGTTTTACCAAATCTGGATGTCATTGTTGCATCTGGGTCATATTCTCTAGGACAAGAGAGCAGTGAGGTAACATCATTAAACGTTAAAGAGTTCACACATGTCTCGTTGACATCACGGCTGTGTGACGGTATATCAAGTTATTCATTTAAGTTTGTAAAGAGAAAAACATTGGCCAGTGTCGGTCAGGTTCGCTGACTAGACGATTAATCAGAAAACAAGGAGTATGTTTTCAAATACAAGGAATTTGCATTGGTGCACAATGTTAAAAATAACAAATAAAGCAAAGTACTGCAGTCAAGAACATATATAGAAAAATTACAATCATATGTAATACACTATAACCATAGCATAAAGATACATTATATAGAATTGACAGTAAGGATGTGCAAACCATATAACTACCACTATTATATAAGTGTCTTAATATTCGTAAACAACATTATGTTTGTATCATGTATGGTTCAAATGAAACGTACAATCAGATTATTATAAAAGACGCGTAACGACAGTTAAACGCGAGAAAAACTAGCAAACAGCTCGAGTGCTTCTCAGCCAGCTGGTTTCACAAAACAAGGCTAACTTTAGCTTCGCCAGCGAGCTAACGGCGCTAACACAACCGCTATCAGCGCTGCTGGGATCCTGGCAGAATACTGAACGGAAACACACCAAACACACCGATGGAGGGGGAACAAATCAAGCAGTGTATCGTGGTCGACGTATGTGTTACGTACAAATATAACACACCTCCCCAAGTTACTGTTAACGCTAGCTCGAGTTTTGACGCTAGGCGTTAGCATTAGCCAAAAGAAGACGCTCAGAGGGTATTGGAGCCGTCACTCCGGCAAACTGCTAGCTTGAAGCTAACAATAACTACAAACTGACACCGTGTCGTACGACAGGGGAAACTGTTCTCTACCAGCAAAAATAAATTGAGTATTATCCGTATTTTCACTTACTTGGTGAGCTAAAGGGGCCGATCCGCACAAAACACACTCCAGATCCCTAAACGGCCGTTAAAACTCGCACAGGACCGGGCCTGCTTCCCCCGATTCAAGCTGCCTTGCACAGTATAAACAAGGCCGAGCGGACGCCGTTAACGGCAAATTAATGGGCGTGAACCACAACGACGAGAACCACGGACCCGGACTGGCGAGACAGGATGTAGTTTATGACCGCGTTCAATTATATAGGTTGCTATTTTTTAGCTAAATCGCACTCGATTGTTTCCTGCGGGCTGCGACGAAGGCTTCCATTGGACTCCCCCGCTGCGTCAAGTTAACCGGACGTAGCGGAACGTGACCGGAAGTTTGGTAAACTATCTTTAAAAATAAAAGTACAAATTGAAAATACGTAAAGAAAAATAAAGTATCCCTAGTTGGCATACACGCAGTTATGTATATAACGTAATTTAAAAACTGTGGATTTAATAAAGACGGCCTTCGTCTAAATATTATTAAATGTCACATTGATACGACACTTTTCAGGGTTTGTGAAGTTTTGTTTTTAAAATTATAAACCGGAAATGCTCACTTCTCGTATGTCGACCTTCACACCAGTGGCTTCATCAATCTTTGCACCGCGAATGTCGCGTTCACGTGCTCAAATTAAAGTCGTAAAAGGGTCGATTTAAATGAGAGTTCCGAAATGCGGCATAAAGATTTCTGCAGCAAAGTAAACGAAACTCAAAACAGTTAAATCCAATAATAATGTATTGAGTTATCGTGGAAAGCACGTGTTTTTAATTAGCATGCTTGGAGAATACCATTGAAAACTAAAATTATTACATAATAACAAAAGGACAAAATGATCTTTAACTGCCCCACACTGTCAATCCAAAAGTTATACTAAAATGAATGTTCCAACCTTCATAGGAATATTTTAACAATATGCAACAACATAATTTACTGGAGACACAGGCTGCAACCACTAGCCTAAATATTTCAAGATATTCCTATAATGTTAGGGCTGCACGGTGGTGTAGTGGGTAGCACTGTGGCCTCACAGCAATGGAAAGACTCAGACAACAACAAAAACACAGTTAAGTGTCCACAGTTACAAACTCACTCAGGATTTATCAAGCTTCTCCTTTCTGTCCTTTAATTTCCTCCTCGTCAAGAAAACACTATGAGCTGCCCCGTTAATCATAAAGGAGATTGTTGGTCAATGAAGGCAAAGCACTGCAGACAGAGGAGATTTTACTGGGGCATGGCAGATCAATACTGGGGCACGTGCCCCAGTAAAAGGTGTCTAGCAATGCCCATGGTCCATGGGTATATGATTATGGAGAATTGTTTGACACCATTGAGTCTGATGCTCTTCTAGTCATGATACGGTGATTTTATTTTGTTTTATACCTCTTCATTTTATACCTCTGTGATGTCTTGAAATCTCTGAATGTGTCCTGTTGTAACAGCCAGAGTATAACAGGGCACTACCAGTTAACGCCACACGGTGGCGCCTCCTTTTGTTTGGTCACTTGATATCACCTTTCTCCAATAGTCGACTTCCTTGACTTCTGTGGACGCTGGTGAAGGCTACAGGTCACGAACTACTTCTTCCTCCGTTTATTGTTTTGCTGAGGGTAATAGTTTATGCCGTGAGACCTGGCTTGTATGGTCTGTATCTGTGAATAAATGTACAGTGCGGAAATCCCTCCACTTCGTCTCCGGCCTCACAACTTTATTTCGTGCTGGAGCTGAGCTATTAGCATCCGTGGCTAAGCTTCTCGCCAACCCCACGTTACACTGTCAAAGTAACATCTTGCACTAAAATGTCAATTTAATTTGGACGTGAATCCATCAACAACATCATTAAATCTATATTGGGTTCCAGCTCTTTGTGGGTTAGGTGAAGGTCATCCATGTCATGGTAATCCTTGAAGAGGAAAGAGGAAAGTGAAACTGGACACGCTTTCGGTGTTTGAATACATTTGAAGTCTTGGATAGGAGGCAAAACCTCTTCAAAAACCTCAAGCAAGTCCAGTTTCCTGTAGTTTTCAATGGTAAAACACATTTAGCCTCTCATCTAAGAGGTTTCTTCGCCTTTTCCCCCAGGACGCCAGTGGGAAGACGTGATGTCAGTCTAAATCATTAACACATTAATGGTAACATGTACCTGTATACTCTCTTATGAAGAAGTTGCTCTTGAGCTTTCTGCAGGATTATTTTCCGCTCTGTGGCCTGTTAGCCTGCTGTTGTCTGCATCTGAGGTTGAATTGCAGCTTGATATTTCCCATTCAATTTAATAGCTGGATGGTCAGAGCAGCGGCCATTTTTTTGGTGTTTACTGTTACCATTGCAACCAAGAGCAGGGGAGTGTCACCATTAAGAAGAAATGTTATATCTGTTGTAACGCAACAATATTCATAGCATTGAACATTTCTTTGAGAACATTAGAAATAAAGTGTTATGTTTCGTCACTGACTGATTTCTGTATAAATGGCATCTGTCTCCTCGAGATGAGCTTACATTTTTCTGCAATGATTATTAAATTTGTCAGTGGCAGAAATTACTATTTTTCATTAGCCTAAAGAAAAAAGAAAAATAAATAAATGACTAAAATCAAATAAATAAATAAAAATATTTTTGTTTTTTGTCTGTTTTATATTTAAATATCTAAAGAAAATCATCATAGTGATACAAACATCCTGTGAACCCAACATTGGTAACAATTGTTTGACTAGGGTTGTTTGACCAGGGTTAGTGGGTAAGGGTGGGGTTTGTTAATGTATGAGACCTGTGCTTGTAAAATATATATATTTTTTTGGCCTTTGGAGATTTGCATTAAAGGTTTATATGTGTTTGAAACATGATCAGTAATCCATGTGTACAATGTGGGGATTAAATGTTTCAGAAAACTTTCTCTTCTGGTTATGATGATGGTTGTTTACAGTTTTTCTCAATTGCTAAAACACAAAACCTGGTTCCTGTAGCACAAAAACCCAAACCTTTTTGTCATTCCCAGAAGCACACACACATTTCCCATAACCAAAAACACAATTCACCTGTTTCCCACACATGTCTCAATATTCAAAACTCTTTCTGCAAAACCTTACACAAAAGTGGCCAAATAAATAATTCTTTGCACTAATTGTTCATTCAGCAAACACATGCTCTCAATATAATTAACTCAAGTTATCGTAACCTAAACTCAGAGACCACACCCTTCTCCAGGTGAAAACACTCAGCCTAAAAATTGTTAATGCACCAATCAGAATTGGGGGTCAATAAATAGAGCCTAGAGGCATGTTCATGTCCTTTGGAACAATGGATCCCAACCATGCAGAGGTTGAGAGACAACAGAGAGGACGGGGACGGGGACGGGGACGGGGACGGGGACGGGGACGAGGACGAGGACGAGGACGAAGGAGAGGGAGAGGAAGAGGAAGAGGAAGAGGGAGAGGGAGAGGGAGAGGGAGAGGACAACAAAGACAAGTGATATCTGATGAAATCCGTGCCACTGTCGTTCATCGTGTGGTTGTACATGGGAGGACAATGAAAGAAGCTGGCCAGCCAAACTTAAGCCGTTTCCCAGTTACATCCATTGTCCGTACCTTCAGGAAGGAAAACAGGTAATTTGCCTCATTGTCACTGTACATGTACATGTATTGTATCACAGTACATGCACAGTAATGTTGTAGTACGTATAGACTGAATATCCACTGTATGCTGTGTAGTTTTTTACTATACTGTACCACAATACACCAAAGGTCAGTAATGGTCAAATTTCATTTTTGCAGGAGAGGCAGCCATCTATTGGAGGCAGGCGGCGATTGCTCACTGCTGAGCAGCAGACTGGTAAATATGGTGATTGCCAATAATGCCATCACTTTGAAGGAGATTCAAACCCGCATTATTGAAGACCAGGCAATATTTCAACAGCATAAGCCTTTCCACCATTGACCGGGTAAAACAGCGGAACCACATAAGGACGAAGCAACTTTATTGCGTGCCTTTTGAGAGGAATTCCGACAGGGTTAAGGAGCAACGATTCCAATATGTGCAGGTAATTGCTATACTGTACAGAAATGCTATAGTATGTAAAGACCCCTCTTTCATTCCAATACACACAGTACTGTGTTTTGAAGTAAAATGTGTGTTTTTGACTCCTGTAGACAATCTTTGAGATGGATGCAATGGCTGACCCTCATGAATACATCTTTATCAATGAGGCAGGGTTCAATGTCACAAAAAGGCGCACAAGGGGCCGCAACATCATTGGACAGCATTCCGGGCCAGAGGGGAGGCAACATCACCATGTGTGCAGCCATTAGCAATCGTGGCATCCTCCACCGCCATGCCATGCTGGGTCCATACAACACTGCACTACTCCTTCAGTTTCTAGATCAGCTGCACAATACCATTATCCAAAGGGAGGGCAACCAGAGCAACCCCAATATGTTGTCACTTGGGATAACGTGAGCTTCCATCGGGCTGCTCTGGTCGCACCTGGTTCAATGACCACCCCAGGTTCAGGGTCCTTTTTCTGCCAGCATACTCCACTTTTCTGAATCCAATAGAGGAATTTGTCTCAGCATGGTGGTGGAGAGTCTATGACCGCAACCCATACTCACAGCACAATCTCCTGGAGGCAATGGTGAATGCCTGTGAGGATATTTCTCTGGAATCTATCCAGGTTTGGATCCGACAAACAAGGGGATATTTCCCACGCTGCCTGGCGAGAGAAGACATAATGTGTGTGTTACATAAAGTTGATGAAATACTATGGCCTGAGCCTGACCTGAGACGAGATCATGCTGATGCAGAGTGTCTATTTTTGGACTTTTTTCATTCACCTCCATTCATTTTTTGTTTTTCTATGAAATAAAGGCGTATTGTAAGGCCAAATATACTACTACTACTAATACTACTACTACTACTTATAATAATAATAATAATAATAATAATACAGTTTTTCTCGATTATTTACATACATTTTCTGAACGCATGCCTCATACTCTCTGAACTCTACACACAAATCAAAAAACACACACACAATAGGCAAAACCCCTCAATTCTCCTGCAAAATGAAACTTTACATTCAAAACAATGTTATTTCTTCTCAAAATGGTATTTTGTTTTCAAATGACACACAAACCATCATATGAATAGACATTTATAACAACCAGTTGAACACTGATGTGCTCAATGTAAAACACGATGAATGGAAAACACTTCTTCTCCATTTATCATATTGACTTAGGTCTTTTTTTGTTCAGTGTTACACTCAGACAGTACATACATAAATGTGTTGTAAAATATTTTAGAATATTGTTTTTATACTCAAAACACAAATAAACGGTAACAAATATATTTTATTTTTCCAACAAGAATACTGTAATGTACACAGTGTACATCCCAACCAACACAAAGTTGCATATACAGTGGTCTACATACAAAACCAGAAGAATTTTTACTTCTTACTTTATTTTTACAGTCCTACAGAATATTCCTGTTCTCATTGAGTACTGTATTTATATGCAGTACTGCGATTTTCTAGTGAGAGTAGATTTCTTACCTATTTTCATTTCGGAAAGTTCGGATGATGGATGCTACCGTGTACCTGCTCAAATTTGGCTGTACTCTTTGCCCAGCCTCTCTCATTGTTAGACCATGGTTGACCACATGGTCAACCAAAGTGGCTCGGATCTCATCAGAAATTACGGTCCTTGGCCTTCCTCATCCTCGTCCTCATCCTCCCCGTCCTCCTCCTCGTACTCTCACTCCTCTGGCTCTGCCTCTGTTGCCAATGTTGGCATCCATTGCTCCAAAACAGAAAAAAAAGAGCTCACCTGTTGCCCTTTTATGCTAATGCTCTGATTGCAAATTGTAAAACTGTGTTGCCGGTGTTTGCCCATGTGATGAGTCAGTGTGCATAGTAGGGAAATTGACTTTAGAATTTTGAATGGCAGTGTGTTCTTTGTGAAAAAAAGAGATTTTCTTCATGAAAATTGTGCCAAATGCAGAGAATTGTGTGTAGTGTTTTGAAAAAAGTGTGTTTTAAAACTACTATTTGAGTGTAAAACAGGAATTGTGCTTGCAGTTAGTTCAGGGAGTTGGTGCATGAGTTACATGTTGTGGTCATTGTGTCTCAAGTACCAGTATTTGTGTGTAAACAATTGAGAAAAACTGTAATAATAATATTATTGATAAAGATAATGATAATAATAATAAACTAATAATGCTTCGTGTTGTCTATGTGTTGTTAACGTGTTAGAATTCACGTGTGTTTATTTGAACTGGATGGCGTCCATAACAACGCGTTGTCTTCGTGTTGTTAACGTGATAGAACGCACGTGGATTTGAACCATAACACAGAATGACGTCAGCCACACCTCACAGCCAATAACGCGGGCAGGATTGGAGATCAGACCGCCAGCAGACCAGACTCAGACTAGACGTCTTTGTTTCTCGTCCTGGAAAGTCGATACTTGAGCGCGAATAGAGCCGCCAGTCACTCGTATCGTAAGTACAGAGGTGACACGTGATGATACGTGTGCTGCGTTCACACACAGTCGGATTTAAAACATCTCATCACGTTGATATTATTACTGATATCTCTCTGAGCACATTTGTTAAAAGTATCATCAGCAAAACTGCTCAAAATCAGTATTTATCCTGATCCTGATTTTACATCCAATAAAAGTGTCTCAACGTCAGCTTCTTGTCCATCTTTGTCACAGGTTACACGTTGCATTCAGATTAAAAATGAACTCGAAAGCACCTCCTTCTCCTCCTCCTTCTCCTCCTCCTTCTCCTCCACCCCCTCCTCTACATAGCCAGGCACCGGTAAGATACCCAGTAGAGGTTAGGGACAGTTAGCAGAAGAGTTGCATTAAAAAAAGATGAGCATTTTGTGGTTTTGGACTCTGGTCAGACCAAAAAGGGAGTTTGAAGACGTGAATGTGTGATGGGCATTTCTTTGACTGTTTTCTGAAATCCCACAGACCAAACGTTTCATCAAAAAGATATTAGACGGATCATTTGTGTCCTGTTCAAACTCCAATAGAAAACACATTTTAGAAGTATTTAGAAGACGAGGCTGTACAGTCTTAGTTCAGATGAATGTATTTGTTAGGATGAATAAACAATGTATGAACTTATTTAGGTTTTTATACTAATTTTACATGAAATTGTTATTAATGTATTGTTCCACCAACATGCAGGAACTAGAGGTTAAAAATACCTAGTTTGCTGAAACCTGGTGCACTGCATCTCTCCTTGTTTTCTATAAGGCTGATGTTTAAATGAATCAAATACAATCCAGTACAACCGTCAGGATGTCTAACCAGCTGCTCTGTGTGTGTTTGTCTCCAGCTGAACCTTCCAGTGGTGCGTCTGTGTGATGAGGTGTTGAAGAGGCTGACTCCTATTGGATTCACGTAAGTAACACACACACACACACACACACACACACACACACACACACACACACACACACACACACACACACACACACCTAACACAACTAACGTATCTCCGTCTCTCTGTGTGTAGAAATGGAAAAGTCCTGTACGGCTATGTTCCTCCTGCCTCTGGAGCTCCTCCTCCTCCTCCTCCTCCTCCTCCTCCTCCTCCTCCATCATCATCAAAGTAAGTCCACTTTGGTCAAAATGTACAACATCCACCTTATATTGAATTTCTTGCAGCTGTTGTCTGATTGCAGGTGTTATTTGTCCACCAAGATGATTTGCATTCATATTATTATCAGACTTTTTTTAATGGCACGACACAGAACAGGAAATCTTGTATTATTCTTGCTCATTTTAACATTCTCTCTCTAAAGTTGTTCTTTTCTTTCCCTGTTTTTCCACAGCAAGAGAAAGCGTGCAGACGAGCAGGACGATCGTCCTTACGTGAAGAAGCCGCCCAACGCATTCATGATATTCATGAAGGAGCAGAGGCCAAACTGTACCGCTGAACTGCAGAGCTGTGGTAGCTCTGCAGTTAACAGTGTCCTGGGGCAGAGGGTGAGTGTGTTTGCTCAGATGCACCGTGGGGGTCTGTGGGACCCCGGCTCTCATTCATGGGATTCCGTGTGCATATTAATACAGCTGCTAATACGTTTGTGTTCATGCGACCTGTAGTTGTGTGTCGCGGTGTGTGCTGACAGTGTGTTGTCGTCTCTCCACAGTGGAAGTCGCTTTCCAGAGAGGAGCAGGCCACATATTATGCAGAGGCAGACAGGGAGAAGGGCCTCCACGCACAACTCCACCCAAACTGGTCCTCCACCAACAATTATGTATGTACATTCTGCTGACGTACAACTCATACATTAAACACCGGGGCACGAGAGCTTGTGAACAAAAAGGCACTGAAACGAGTCTTATGTTTGTATCGGCTCATGGTGATCCAAAGTCTAATGTGTTGGTTTTTTGTGTAGGGCAAAAAGAGGAAGAGGGAAAGGAGCAACGCTGCCAGAAAGGCTGAAGGTAAGTCAATATGTCTGTGGATGTCAAATAGGATGTAAACTCAATGAGGGATCATGTTGGACGATGTTAGAACGTTCAGAATGGAGAGAATAGGAAGCAGCAGCTTTTAACATGTGTTAACAAGTCTTAGTGGATTGATCAGTGCTTTTGTTTGTTGCAGCTTCTGCATCTGGGGAGGAGACCAAGCCAGCCAAGAAGCAGCGTGTGCTCCCACAGCAAAACGGTGTGGAGGAGCCCTCCACCTCCTACAAGCATGAGGCGGAGCCCTCCACCTCCTACACACCTGTGACTGAGCCCTCCACCTCCTACACACCTGTGGCTGAGCCCTCCACCTACTACACACCTGTGACTGAGCCCTCCACCTCCTACACACCTGTGACTGAGTCCTCCACCTCCTACACACCTGTGACTGAGCCCTCCACCTCCTACACACCTGTGGCTGAGCCGCCCTCCACCTCCTACACACCTGTGACTGAGCCCTCCACCTCCTACACACCTGTGTCTGAGCCGCCCTCCACCTCCTACACACCTGTGACTGAGCCCTCCACCTCCTACACACCTGTGTCTGAGCCCTCCACCTCCTACACACCTGTGACTGAGCCCTCCACCTCCTACACACCTGTGACTGAGCTCCCCTGCCTCTCCTCGGACTTATGTGCAGAGTTCGCATTCTTGGAGGAAATCCAGAATTTTGGCTTTGAAAACTTGGAAGAGTTAACCAAAATGGCATTTCAGCTGGCAGCGCAGTTCTAGCCACTTGTTTTTTCTGTTTATACATGTTTGTAAATTAATTGTATATTGTATATTTTGTAAATTAATCTGTAAATTAAATAAATTGTAAAATACCTTTTTGTGTCCATATCTGTAATTCACACTGGTGGTTGTCTACTTTACCTCAAAGCATGTGTTGTGTGTGCAAATAAGAAATCAACTAAAAAGAGCAGAACATTACGCAGAATGAGCAAACATGGTTTTACTTCCCGTAAATGACAAAGAGGGAACCGACAAATAGAGAGGTTCCTGAAGTGTCATAGGCAAAGATTCAATTAAGCATCTGCAACTGGGAGTACCTGCTTGGAAACCACAGATGTGTACAATATTTGGCAGATATGATTCTTTTAGATGATTCTTCAATGATTCAATCAGTCATCATGCAGCCCGGGGGCCAGCAGCATGGGGATCCCGACCCCGAGGACCAGAGTGAGGCTCTCCGGGAGCCCCAGGTGTCGCCGGTGGTGGGCCTCGGCCCCGGTGTGCTGCTCGTGGTCCGAGGGGGGAAGGCCCGTCTTGCTGCTGCTGACCTCGGTGAGAACGTGCACCGTGGCCACATAGAGGAAAGTCCGGCCGAGAAGAGCATCCACACACCTGTCGCAATGAGCTGGTTCTGAGACGAGCAGCCAGACTGCAGACGCAAACACAACGGATCAAATAAATAAGTTAACAAGTTGAAACTGGAGGAAAAAAGACCCAAGATTGCTGAAGGGTGCTTTCTTACTGTGTGTAACATGAAGTAAGTGGGGACGGCAAGTAGAGGTGCTGCAGCTGAAAAGGCCAACAAATGTCCCTGAATGTATGTCTTTTCAAGGCCAGCATGCATCCAAAAAGAGACCAAACCAAAAGCTGCAGGCGCCTATAGATAAGAGACCATCTCTATTCCATCTCCTTACATACTTCTATACATCCTTCAATGAAATGTTCTGTCAGGGAAACTCACCTTGTGTAGCATCACTGCTAAAAATACTACAACTTGCACCGTCACTTGACCCGTGGCCACAGCTGCACCCACAGCGAATCCATCAGCTACAATGCAAACACCAACGATCAGATTCATGGGCTCAACAATCTAAATAAACTACATTTACATCAAACTGGTGGATGAGTGTCATTTGATGTGTCTGTCTGCACGCCAAGTTTTTCACAAAGAACGGGTGTGTGAGGAAAAGTAGGGCACTTGGAACAAATCACATGAGATCACATGAGGAAATGAACTCCAGGACATTGTTGGCTGGAATTCATGAAAACATACAATAAAGCAGTATAATAAATGCTGTATAAGTTACCTGCAGCGTGAATAACCAGCCCCAAAGTGGCCGTGATGCCCACACTGTTGGACAATCGAGTCGCCTGGTCTGAGAGAAACTTCCGATCTGATCCACTACGAACATTAGGATGAACCTGAAAGTCAAAGAGACCCCGATGATGAAGGATGAGGTGAGGAAGGCTCGGCTCACCTCTCCACGACTCTCCCAGTAAGCCCACTCCCTCAGGGATGGTGATGCCAGCGCTGTCCCACACAGGAGTCCTGCCCCCAGGATGGACACGAACCGCAGGCTCCTCTGTGGAGCCACACCAGATTTAAACAATACCATATATATCATGATTGTATTATATTTATTGTGTAATTATAGAATTATGAATATTCTAATAACAATATTTCAATTTGACATACAATAGCTGGAGCGAGTTCTCAGATTTCCATGCTAATAAACACTGGTGCTCATTCACAAGAACGTCAACAACATCCTCCAACAACACAACAAAAGAAGAGAAACTCCTCCTCCTCCTCCTCCTCCTCCTTCTTCTTCACAAGTGATGATGTGCTACATCTTATCGTCGCTTCTGCTGGAAGCTGACAGTCTGTTCTCACCGTGTCACTTGTTGCAAACCACAGTACCTGCGTGCCATTCTGCCTTCAACGTCACACCTCGAGGTTTCCTTGAACACCACTGTAGCAGGAGGAGGAGGAGGAACAGCAGGAGGAGGAGGAGGAGCAGCAGTAGGAGGAGGTGGAGGAGCAGCAAGAGGAGGAGCAGCAGGAGGAGGAGGAGGAACAGCAGGAGGAGGAGGAGGAGCAGCAGTAGGAGGAGGAGGAGGAGCAGCAGGAGGAGGAGGAGGAACAGCAGGAGGAGGAGGAGGAGCAGCAAGAGGAGGAGCAGCAGTAGGAGGAGGAGGAACAGCAGGAGGAGGACGAACAGCAGCACCCAGTGTTGGACACTGAGAACTGCACAGGCCCACCCCATCAGATCTGGTCCTCCAATCATCGACCTCCATTCTTCCAGCCTCAACTATAGTAATGCATCATAAGAGCTTGAGAAACAGTGTTTCCACGACAGGACAGGAACGAGAAAAAAACCTGTTACCTGTGTTGTCAGTTATTAGATCATTTTACCTCTTTGAGCAGCCAAAAGTAATATAATAATATAATAATGCACACAAAGGTGCTATTCTGAGTATGAAGTGTGCTCACACTGGAGAAGTATGCAGACCGCATGCATACTAGATATCCTAATGTTTAGCTGCCGTTCATATTCACTGGTTTCTCACAATGCGATGCACAAAGAAAATGAAGGAGTTGCTCAGAGCTGGAATAAACAAACTGTGTAGTGGTGATAACATTTTAAACAGAAACACTTGATATTAAAGACATGTTGGTGTTTTTTTGTGTGGTTAATTGTTGATGTCGCATTTATTGTATTGTTTTCTGTATAAATGGTTAATTGTGTTGTTGTGCATACTATTCCTTTATCATTTCTTTGTTTTATGTGACTCTAGTTAAAAAGCAACACTTATTGTCAACAAACTTGATGAAATAAAGATTTATTGTTCAAAGAGCTGGGGGGAGGGGGGTTGTGATGGATCTGTTGTACTGACGGCCCTTTGGAAAGAATAATAAAATGAAACTGTCAAATGATGACATCTGCTATTATTACCCCTTCCTATCTAGAAAAACAGAAAATGCCAAACTATAAAAAGGCAAACAAACAGACAAACACATTCTAAGTGTTGACAGTTCTGACAAAGCAGAGACATTGTGTTACCATTACAATCTAGAAACAAGTTGAGAACTTCTATTAGAAAGTGCTTGGCTGTTGAAAAAAACCACAAGTCCCACCGTCTATACAGAGTTTACGAAGATAATCTGAAATAAAAAGGATTCATCACGAACACTTGGAGTTAGAAAAAGACTACTGGAAATCATTGCAACCGTCAGACTGACAAATGTAGATCATGTACTCAAATGGAATGCCGTGACATGATACTAGACGCTAGTATTTTGTATGTAAAGTATAAAATGTATAATTTCTGGTTAGCTATTGAACAGTCCTTTTGAAGCTGTGTAAATACAGCTATCGCACCGTTACTTTAGCACTTTCAACTTACCAAACGTTGTGGAATTAACCTCCATTCAGAGTTAAACGCTGGAGTTTTTAGAAAAGATGAGATTCTGGTTTTCTAAGTATCTTCCTCAGACCTTAGAGGCTTGAATTCTAGATCCTGTGTTTTATGAATAACTACTGGTTGGAACCCAGCTATTGCAATAGGCTATAGTTTTGCCATTGGCCGATATGGAGACGTAGGCCTATGGAGGCAGCATGGTGGAATTAGCAAACTAACCACCTACTAAATGAATCCAGACCACCATCCATTATATAATTGCAGTGCAAAGTATTGTCTATTGCCATCTTACAAATTAATTTTGCACTGTTACAGAGACCTTTAGAGGCAGTATCTTCAGAGTGAGGGCCGTCCTGGTGCAGAGGTACGGACACAGTTTCTCAGTGAACGTGTGTGTGGAGGTGTGTATGTGTGTGTTGGTATCTGGATCAGAAAACGACAGCTCTCCTTTGTCCCAGTCCAGTTGAACTCTGATCTTCTGGAGCTTCTCCCTGAGGGGCAGATCGGTGTATTTATCTGCCGGGGAGTACGCTCTGTAGACGACGTCATTGAAGTCTAAGCTCCACACCGTAGACCCCACGAATCCTTTCCTACAAACCGACTCCGCTATCACCCCCAGCTCCCAGTCTCCCTGTGATCCTGTGCAGCTTCCTTGACGGGTCTGAACCTGTGGTCCGTGTGGATTTTGCTGTCCCGGCAGACGACGCACACCGGCTGCTGATGGTCCAGACAGAAGAGCTTCAGCTTCTCCGAGTGCAGAGGGCAGAGCGTCCCCGACCCCGACGAGGTCGTCTGACCCCTCGCTTGTAAAAAGGTCTCACACAGGTTCCTCAACGCCAGGTTACGAGGCGGATCGCTGCATCGAGATACCGTCCGACAAACCGGACAATCCTGGAGTTTCTTCGCCGTCCACCAGCTCTGCAGACAGGCTCTACAGAAGCTGTGGCTGCACAACAGGAGGACTGGGTCTTTGAAGATGTCGTGGCAGGCAGGGCAGCAGAAATCCTCCTCTGATCTAGAAGCCATTTCCCTCCGAAGCCGAAAACACAGCCGGCAGACAGGAGATGGTGTCACTCCTTCCTCTGGAAAGCTTCCCCCCCAAACTCACTTTCACTTCCAGCAAAACGCTTGTGAAGTCGGCTGCTGCTGTTCGTGACGTTGGTCCAGATATCCTGGAATTCCCAGCATTCCTTTGTGAGGCTCCTTTGTCAGTGGAAGTCTAGAGTCGGTCTGAAAGCGAGTCTCATGGTCCCTCGGTGAGGTGTATTTCCTGGTGTGTGTCAGGTGAGTCACACGTAGGTGGAGCTCTGAAGGATTACAGCGCTTTGCTGCTCACTGGGAAACAAAGGTGCATGAATGTCCATCACACAAACGGCTATTACTTGTTCTATGATAAAACAAAATAAAAAAAAAACCTGCTCCACTTTCAGGAGGACGGTTTGGGATTCTCGGTGTCACAAACGTCCAACTAGAGCTCCGATACTTCTGAGAGAAGTGCAAAAGAAGTTATTTATTTGGCTACGTGTTACTGAAACACACCGACGCTGGAGAACCAAGAACGTTTGTGGACAAATTCTCTACATTGCACGTGGGAAAGCAAATATAAAATCTATAAAGTGTTAACTTATACCACACGTTAAACTGAATGCAGAGCCAGTGTTTTAGTCTGTCCCCCATTAAAAAGGAAACAAGGCTACATGTGTGCAAAAACAAACCCTTTCACATTTACAAAAAGGACATAAAGAGCCCGACAGTTAGTGTGTGTGATGCATGGAAAGTCAATCAACCTCAGAATAACAAAATCCTTGCAAAAATAACTTCAGAAATCAGCTCTTCGGTTAACGACACAGGAGGTGATGAAACCTGGACCCGATGAAAGGAAACCCCGTGTGATGAAACCCACAACCAGGAAACATCTGCACCGCCAATCTGAGAGTTAAAGACACACGACGAAGCTTGGCGGAAATCATTTATATTCAATATCATAATCACATAAGCATCAATAATTCATATAAAAAAACCTCTTTAAAATAAAACTTTTCAGCATCTGTGATCGACGTCCCAAAAACAAACAAAGAGTCTTACAGGAGGTGGAGAAAACAAACACACCTGGCAGTGTAACTAAACCCGGAGCGATCGCTTCCTGTGAAGCTGATGATGAGATTTGAGGCGTGTTGTTGTTGTTCTGGGTCGCATTAGATCGTCAGCTGTTCCTGTTATTTTGTCCACCTCCCGCTCACACCATCAAGTACAAGATCTGCTGCTCAGTTACTAAAAATATCAACAGAATAAAACTCACACACACACACCTCAAGCTCCACGTCTGAGGAGGGCCGTGTGCTACATGTACTGGTGTTACTGTTTAAAGACCCACAATAAGGAGGGACTTGAACAAAAATGGTGTTATTTTCAAGCTGTATACCATTCTGGAAAGAAAACATCAGCAAAACAGTTATTTTATTTTTAATGGGATTCAAATAGAGGAGAGAAGGAGGACAAGAGGAGGAGGAGGAGGTGAAATCATTCAACTCTTAAATGACTTCAGTCTAGTTGAGTTGACAGAACTCACCACTGCCTCCAAGTCCAAGTCCAAGTCCAGCATAGAGGGGCTCAGTGAACGTGGTCTGGACTCTGTGGAGGAGAGTCATGGTCTCAGAGACGCTGTAGAAGGACAGAATACCTGCTCTATGATCCAGGAACACTCCTACTCTGGAGGACGGAGGACCTGAGACGGGAGTTTCAACTGAGTTGTATAAGAATGTATATCTGTTGTTGAAACGATATAACGACCAGGATTTGTCATTGAATCCAAACATACATTGATTCAAGTCTCCTGTTCTACTGATACTCTTGTATGCGACTGCTACATCAACTCCAACACCTCCTCTCCTCTCCACCTCCCAGTAACAACGGCCAGTCAGACTTCTCTACTCAGGACCTGATGACATCCAGTGAATCTATCTGGGTGACTAGAATAAGAATGGAATGGACTCCTTGTTGCTTTTCTGTTCCCCTCAGATAATAACAGATATGCGTGTGCTGTGTTTGGATCCAGTGTGATTTCACGTGAATATTTCAAGAATCCAGCTCTGGTCTTGGGTTCTGGTTGTGGCAGTAAAACATCCACTTCAGTCACTGCCAGTGAGACGTTTGTCCATCTGTGTGTCAGAACTTCCTGTAGTCCATCTCTGACTTCTGACAGCGCCGCCGTCACGTCCTCAAAGTAGCGGCGAGGAGGACGGGCGTTGATGCTGGATGAGTGTGTGGACTCACTGAGTGGTGACAGTGACGGGTAGTCGTGTAGAAACTGGTTGTGATCCTCTGTGTGTGAGAGCTTCTCCAGCTCAGCGTCTCTCCTCTTCAGCTCACTGATCTCCTGCTGCAGCTTCTCCTGAAGCTCTCCGACTCGACTCACTTCAGTTTCCTGCTGGGATCTGACCTGCTGCTTCACGTCAGAGCGTCTTCTCTCCATGAGACGGATCAGCTCAGTGAACATCTCCTCACTGTCCTCCACTGCTTTATCAGCAGAGTGGTTGATGGCCTTCACCTCCTGGTGGAGCAGCTTCACATCTTTGTCTCTGTCCTGGATTCTCTGCTGGATGTTTAGTCGACTCCCCTCCAGCTCTCTCTGCCTCTCGGTCCTTTCTGCTGCAGCTGAGACTGTGTCGTGGCCTTTATGTTCGTCCACAGAGCAGAGATAACAGATAGACTGCTGATCAGTACGGCAGAACATCTTCATCACCTCATCGTGACGAGAGCACACGTTCTCCTGGAGCTTGTTGGAGGGCTCCACCAGCCGGTGTTTCTTAAATGCTGCTGATTCATGATGAGGCTGGAGGTGTTTCTCACAGTAAGAGGCCAGACACACCAGACAGGACTTGAGGGCTTTCAGTTTCCTCCCAGTGCAGGAATCACAGGCCACATCTTCAGGTCCAGCATAGCAGAGACCAGCAGGAGCAGCTTGGAGTCCAGTCTTCTTCAGCTCCTCCACCAGATCTGCCAACATGGTGTTTTTCAGCAGGACAGGCCTCGGTATGAAGGTCTGTCTACACTGAGGGCAGCTGTAGATCTCCTTCTCATCCCAGAAGCTTCCAATACACTTCATGCAGTAGTTGTGTCCACAGGAAGTACTCACCGGATCCTTCAGTAGATCCAGACAGATGGAACAAGAGAAGGTTTCCCGGTCCAGCTGAACTCCTTTCTGCGCCATTTCACCTCTCAGCGACGACGACTGTCTGAGTTTCACTTAGTGAGAAGTGAAACTGGTCTGAGGTCTGATCTCAACAACACTGTGTGTGTGCAGTGAAGGTGGCCTGTCAGCTGCTGCACTTCACCGCCATGTTGGTTACACCCGTCCACACGCAGTAGATCTGAAGGGGAGGGAACAAGGAAGTGTGTGTGTGTGTGTGTGTGTGAGAGAGAGAGAGAGAAAGAGAGAGAGAGAGAGAGAGAGAGAGAGAGAGAGAGAGAGAGAGAGATTTTTTTGATTTTTACAAAAAACACTTTATTTACAATATTCATATACATACATACAATATTCATCAATATCTCAACAGAGAAAATGCAATGCATCAATAAAGTGCTATTTGTGCATAAGGTGAATAAAAAGAGGAGTTTATCTGATAAAAAACTGTGCAAATACTAAATCATCATTTTTGACAGAGCAGATAAAATCACCGAAGCACCACCGCCGTTTAAAATTTTCCACATCCCCAATGGTCTTATAAAACTTAAACTCTAGACATATTCTTGACTTAATGTTACAGAGAAACACAGGAAGGGCCTCATGCCCCGCTCTTTCTTCTACCTTGTTTCTCCGACTGATGACTGACTGACTGCCATTTTTGCTTCTCCTAATAGGAAGTTTATCAGCTGCCATTTGACACAATCTGTCTTTTTCTATCCTGCACCAAAAATAAAAACTCTCTCTGAAAAAAACACATTAAAAGAGCTAAAAACCAACGTTAAAAAAGAAAGAAAGCTTGTGAGTCTCAGGCATTCAGTAAAAACATGGAAACCTGTCTCTCTTAGGCCACAGAAAGGACATTGGTTTGAAACAGCAGGATTTAAAACTGAGACAAAGGCATTTGAGGTGATGGCACCATGAAGAACCCTCCACTGGAGGTCAGCTGTCCGTTTTTTAAGGGGAGGCTTGTATAAAACCCTCCACTGCGGGCAGGCCCCGTCCCACCCCGCTCTGTTGCTCCAAGCTGTGGGGGGCCTACTTTTCAGTCCTTTCCCGTTGACTGATTTGACAATGTTGGTGTACAGCGTTGCCTTGTCGGCTCTGTGCAGGCTGAGCTTGCCCGGGCTAGTGACAGTTAACAGGGGTCCAGTCTCTTCTCCAAACTCTGGGCTCAGGTAGATCTCAGGGAAAGGGTCCGTGGGGTCTGGCATGACCTCTCCCTGACCAAACTGTATGAGGAGGTTCCTCTCCATCCCACAGAGCTTGTGCCTCCAGAGCTCCAGCAGCTTCTGAGCCACCCTGACAGAGTGGATGCCCAGGATGTGGCCCATTTTTTTCTGTATTTCAGCCAATAGGCCAGAGGGGGGGTCTATACACGACAGACGATGCCACAGGAGGGATGCAACAAGATTATTTAAGATTAAAACTCTACCTCTGTATGACATTTGAGGGAGCAGCCATTTCCATGTTTTTATTTTACTCTCTACTCTTTCTAGGACGGTCTCCCAGTTTCTCAGCACCACAGCCTCATTCCCGAGAAACACCCCAAGATATTTCAGCCCGTCTTTTTTCCAGGCAAGACTCTGGGGGAGAACCGGGAGACCGTCAGCCCATTCACCAACAGCGAGGGCTTCGCTCTTTTTCCAGTTCACCCTCGCTGCTGATAAAAGAGTAAAATTGTTTACAATATTTTCTAAAATGTCCATCTCACCCTGATTCTTAATAAAAACAATGAGGTCATCAGCGTAGGCTGATAAAACAATGCTTCCATTAAAACCAGGTAAAATTAGACCTTCAATATTAAACCGTATTTTGCTGAGGAGGGGTTCCAGGGAGAGCGCGTAGAGCATGCCAGACAGAGCCCAGCCCTGCCGAACGCCTCTACATGCTCTAAAAGGAGCACACAGACTACCGTTTATCTTCAGCACACTCTCAACCCCACTGTACAACACCTTGATCTTAGCTATGAAACCAGCGCTGAACCCAAACTTCTCCATAACTTTCCAGAGGAAATTGTGTTCAACGCGGTCAAAAGCCTTTTCCTGGTCTAGACAAATCAGACCAGTGTTAATGCCCAATGAGCTGGAGACGTCCAAAACATCCCGAATGAGGTGGACATTGTCCACCATGGACCTGCCGGGCACACAGTAGGTCTGGTCCCGATGGATGACCTGCTCCATAGCTTTCCCCAGCCTGGAGGCAAAGAGTTTGGACAGAAGTTTGTAATCCACACACAACAAAGACACAGGGCGCTAGTTTTTGATTTCTTGCAGGTGACCTTTTTTTGGTAGGAGAGTGATAACTGCTCTGCGGCAGGAAGTGGGCATGGAGCCAGAGGCCAGACTTTCATTAAAAACATCTAAAAGATCATTTGCAAAGATGTCCCAGAAGGCTTTATAAAACTCGACTGTGAGGCCGTCGATGCCGGGAGCCCGCCGCCCGCCGCCCTTGCATGCCCTGCAGGGCAGCGTGTAGCTCCTGCATCTGCAGCGGCCCCTCGAGACAGGTGTTGGTCTCCTCAGAGACCTGAGGCAGTCCACCAGTGAACCCCTCCAGTAGAGTGTCCTGCTCCTCATATTCGCTTGTGTAGAGGGAGGTATAAAACTCCACCGCACGCCTTCGGATCTGGCTTGGCTCCACGATCTCCTGCCCTGTGTCTGAAAGCAGTGTGTGGATTACTCGCCCCTGCCCATTCTTTCTCTCCAGGCCGAAGAAATAACTAGAGGGGACATCCATCTCTTCGATGGCTTGAAACCGGGACCTGACCAGTGCGCCCTGTGCTCTACTTTCCAGCAGGTCAGCTAAAGCTAGCTTTTTGACTTTGAGGACTTCAATATGTTCTCGATCTCCTGTGGATTCACTTAAATTCTCAAGTTCCACTATATCTATCTCCAGGTCCTTCATAGATCTAGTTATGTCCAAAGACCCAAGAATGATCAGTAAAAATAGCTGGGGTAATTGTGCATGATTTATAAATATTAAAGTGATGCTTAAAACAATAAAAACCATCTAGTCTGGCTGAGGAGATCCTGCTCTCTCTAAGGTGGGACCATGTGTACTGTCGGCAGTCTGCGTGCATCCTCCTCCACACATCCACCAGGCCATGAGCAGAGACCAACCGCCTCAGAGCATGCTGGGATGCTGGATGTGGCTCTGCATGGTTTCGGTCTAAACCCTCATTTTCAGTACAATTAAAATCCCCACCAAAGAATAAAAAATCCTCCGTGGCACAGCCGTTTAAAACATCACTTACTTTTTCTAAAAAAACCTTCCTCTCTGCACCGATTGTTGGAGCATACACATTAATAAAAACAGCTGTAAAATTGTCAAATGGAGCTTTGACTAAAAGTAGCCTCCCCTCGATAAAATGCTCAACCTCCAGTGAGACTGGAGTAAAAGCCTTGGAGAAGAGGAAGCCTACTCCTCCACTCAGAGAAGTGCCATGACTCAAAATGGCTTCCCCTTCCCACCCTCTCCTCCAGTCTGCCTCATTGCCTTTGTCACTGTGTGTTTCTTGTAAAAATAAAACATCTATTCGTTTCATTTTTGCTGTTTCATAAATACTTGCTCTTTTTTTGTCCTCTCTGGCTCCGTTCACATGAACACTTCCCACTCTAAAACAATCCATGTTGAGTGAGAGGTTAAAAACGAGGCTTAAAAACAATAAATTAATTAAAACACACATTAGAGCATTTTCCATCACTGTTCATTTGTTTTTTTTACCTTGACTACAAATTTATTTAGTCTATAGACTTCTTGGTTGGTCAAACCGGACAACTCTTGCTGGCTAATATGGAGCCGGGCCGAGGAGCAAAACAAAGTTAGATCCGGGAAGAAATCCTCTATTTTTACCCCATGTTGTTTTTTTGTTCTTCTTAAGAAATTCCTGATTTTTTCTGGAGTGTATTGTGATTTTCTTTGGCTGTTGCTGAGGCTAGGAGCTTCACTGCCGTCGGACACATATTCGTCACTGCTCTCGTCTGTGTTGGCCCTCCTATCCGTCTGCCCGTCTTCTTCACTGGCTTTACTCGTTTTAGCATCACTTGTTGTGTTTTCTGTTTTTCTTCTACGTTTTATAGTAGGTTTTTCTCTAACAACCTCTGCTGCAGCCTCCTCTTCCTCCATCTCATCCTCTTCTCCCAGATCTCTCCATCTTGTATTACCTTGCCCAATCTCTTCATTTATTTTTCCTTCATTAACCTCATCTGCCTGCCCTTCACCTGTTTCCCCTGCCTGTCCCTTTTCACTGATCTCACCCTGTTCCACACCTGCATTTTCACTCGTTTTTTCCTCCTTTTCTCCCACCGCTACACTTCCCACCGTTTCACCCAGCGGCGCCGCCAGGATTCAATTTCAATGTACGCACAGAAACGGCAAATACAACAACAAATGGAAAAATACTTTTTTAAGACAAAATCTAATGTTTTCAGTATCAGTGAAATCAGTAGTGTATATCATGGTGATAGGCCCCGGTGCAAATATTTTTTTGTGCCCTCCATCCCCGCCCTAAACACAAGCGCACGCTTGTGAGCACTCCACGCACGCACACACACACACGCTTGGACACACACGCACAGTACGGTATGATAACTCTGCCGGCCCGGGGAGAGAGACATGTACATGTTCATATACACTGGTTTCTCAAGCTGTTGTTGTTGTTGTTGTCTGAGTCTTCCTCTCGCTGTGAGGCCACAGTGTTACCCACTACACCACCGTGCAGCCCTAAAATTAGGAATATCTTGAAATATTTAAAGAAAAAAAATAAATAAATAAATAAATATTTTACTTGCAGTAAAATTGTGTCAAATGGCAGCTCTTTCCTTTTCTTATCTACCTGTGTGTGTGTGTGTGTGTGTGTGTGTGTGTGTGTGTGTGTGTGTGTGTGTGTGTGTGTTGTGGGAGGCCCGGCCCGGCCATCGATCCTACCAAACTGTTTCTTGTTCGGCCCTTTTATATCTGTATGCCTAAATAAATATGAATAATATCAATATTAAGTCATGGAATTCACGAGGCCTTAATTCTCCTCAGAAGCGTATAAGCACTCTGAAGCTTCTACTCAGGAAGCATATTCACTTTGCCTTTATACAAGAGTCACATTTTCTTGATGTTGATGTACATAGATTTAAGAATAAGCACTATCATGTGATTGCCTCATCCTGTTACACAAAGAAGAGCAAAGGTGTCTTTATAGCTGCAAAACGTAATTTAAAGTACACTAATCTGGGCACAGGTGGATCTGATGATGTCGAATTACCTTTTGTAAAATAATTTATAATGGTATTAAAATTGCTTTGATTTGTGTTTACGCCCCAAATCACTTCGACCAGCATTTCTATGATTCGCTCGCTTCCACATTAATAGATTTTCCAGAATACCAGCTCCTAATAGGGGGTGACTTCAATGCTGTATGGCTTCATGATATTGACAGAACAGGGGTAAAAGCAAGCAGAGACCAGCAACTGGCATCTATTGCATTACAGAAATGCTCTATTGATTATGGGGTGATTGATACTTGGCGTATGATGAATCCCTCTTCGAGAGAATATTCCTTTTTTTCTGGTCGGCATAACAGCTTTTCAAGAATAGACTATATCTTTGCATCCAAAACCCTTTTCAGTGATATTCGCAGCACTGAGATGACTCCAATTGCTTTATCTGATCATAGGGCTGTTTTCTGTAATTTCTCACTAAGAGCTGGTCAACCTAGGGCAGTTCGATGGCGTTTTAATACATCTCTGCTTCAGAATGACACTTTTATACGAGAGCTTGAGGATGAGCTGGATGAATTTATTGAAATAAATAGCCCATCAGTTGATGATCCACGCGCGCTTTGGGATGCAGTCAAAGGTTGCATTAGAAACAAAACTATATCCTTTGCATCCAATCTTAATAAATCTAAAAAACATCGTATAGACTGTCTGGAATCCGAAATCGCAGCATTAGAGCAAGACATGTTAAACAATATCTCTCCTGAAAACATCTGTAAGCGACAAAAATCAATTGATGAACTTAACAGCCTGTTAAGAAAGGAAGCAGAATTTACTATTCATCGCACTAGGCAGAATTACTATTCTAACAGCGCTCGACCCAGCCGCTTGCTTGCTTTTAAACTAAGGAAAAATGATGATCTAGCAAATATATCAGCCATAAGGACTAAAGAGGGGGACATAACTTCTGACCCGATACGCATTAACAGTACTTTTCAATCATTCTATCACAACCTTTATACGTCAGAGGTGCTTCATGATGACAAAATCTGTTCTGAATTCTTTAAATCATTACAATTACCTAAACTGCCCCAGGAAGCTATCGGTTCTTTAGAGGCACCTATCAATTTGGAAGAATTAAGGATGGCCATTAAAGCAACGAATAAAGGCAGATCTCCAGGCCTGGACGGAATACCGCCAGAACTACTTGATGCTTTCTGGCCTCAACTCGGTCCTCTGTTGTTGAATATGTTCAATTTTTCCATTAATAGAGGTTCCTTTTCGGCCAGTTCAAATATTGCAATCATTTCTTTATTATTAAAAAAGGACAAGCCACCTGACGACTGCTCTTCTTACAGACCTTTAAGTCTTCTGAATTGCGAAGTCAAGCTTTACGCTAAGGTCTTAGCTACTCGCCTAGGCGCTACATGCCTCATCTGGTTCACCATGACCAAACTGGGTTTTTTAAAACCAGACTAGCATCTGATAATGTCCGCCGCTTGCTTCACATCATAGACTCAGTCTCGGCTTCAGAAGACCAATGTGCTATTCTCTCATTAGATGCAGAGAAGGCCTTTGATCGACTGGAATGGTGTTATTTATGGTCTGTTCTCCAACTTATGGGTTTCAGTGAAAGCTTCATCTCTATGATTAAGTTACTGTATGCTAACCCCTCGGCAGTCGTTATAACGGGCAGCAATTGCTTATCTAGGTTTCCAGTTTCCAGATCTTCTCGTCAGGGTTGCCCTTTATCTCCACTTTTATTTTCTTTGTCTTTGGAACCTCTTGCCCAGGCGATACGACAGTCTGAGGCTCTTGAACCAATCACTATTCACAACACACCACACTGCATTTCCCTGTATGCGGATGATATTTTGATCTTTACAAAAAACCCTTCCAAATCCCTCCCTCATCTTCTAAAAATGTTTGAGGTCTTTAGTAGTATTTCGGGTTACAAAATAAACTGGACGAAATCTGCCTTAATGTTACTGGGTAAACTGGATGAACAGACACACCTCTTTAATATCCCAGTTGTTTGTAATTTTAAATACTTAGGAGTGTCCATCCATCCTTCCCTCAACTTACTAACAGCAGACAACTATAATGAAGTCCTAAAAGAGGTGGATGGCGATTTGAAAAGGTGGGGCATTCTCCCTACTTCTTTTCAGTCCAGACTCTCAGTCATTAAGATGATTACCTCGCATTAACTTTGTTAGCAATATGATTCCCCTAGCTCCACCGGGTAGTTACTGGAAGAAGCTGAATTCTATCATAAGCACTTATTTATGGAACAAAAAAAAACCCAGAATCAAAGCGTCTACTCTACAAAGACACAGATTATCAGGAGGGATTAGTCTGCCCAATTTTGAATGGTATTCATGGTGCTTTGTTTTACGCCCACTTATCGCTTGGCTGAACCCAGAGATCTTGGTGTCATGGCGCCCTATTGAAGAACATTTAATATATCCTCATAGTTTATCTAGCCTGATATATTCTAATATACCCTATAGGACAGTCAAACGAGATTTTGGGCCAATAATTTCTTATCTTTTCACTGTATGGCATAAAGTCCACCGATTTGCCAAAATTTGCAATACATTCTTCGCTCAATCCCCTATCTTCTATAACTACTCTCTCTTGATTGAGAAGAAACCAATTTTGTTTCCACAGTGGAGCAATAGAGGTGTTTGTTTTTTTAAGGACATCATAGGGAGACACGGTCTCCGTGAATTCCATGACTTAGAAAGGTCTTATGACCTGTCGGGCACCTTTTATTTTTATCTACAGCTACGTACAGCAATGCGTGCTCAGAATGTTCCTTGGGGCACTGAGCTGGGGAATCATCCTCTCCATATCATTTTTGACACTAAGGGTAAAAACAATGGTATTGTCTCGGACCTATATACATTTATAACCAAAGCTTCGTATAAACCTCTATCACTTAACAGACTCTGGAAGACAGATATTAATACCTCCTTGGATCTAGACTGGCACACTATATGGTCAAACATAGCTCTGTCATCCAGAAACCCTGACCATCAAATGATACATTATAAATTCATTCACAGGTTTTATTTAACTCCTCGAAGATTACATCAAATGAAATTCAGAGACAATCCGTACTGTGATTTTTGTCCAGACAATACCATTGCTACTTTTTATCATATGGTTTGGCAGTGTCCAGAGGTCAATAGATTTTGGCAAAATGTTTCGCTCACCATGTGTAGTATCACCGAAGAAGCCATCCCTCATTCACAGTCTTTGCTTCTACTTAACGACACATCATCTTTAAAGCTAACTGTAAATATTAAGCGTATTCTACTGGCTGGTCTCACAGCTGCTAAAAGAATGATAGCCTGCCGCTGGAAACCACCACATGCATTGTCGATGAGGGAGTGGCTTTCCTCTTATCGGGATATTGCCCAGCTGGAGCTCTCTACAGCACGTTTACATTATGCCAAAACATCTAATATTGATTGCTGGTCAAAGTTATTAGAGAAAATAAATGAAATGTTCTAAATATCTATGGTCAAACTGTCCTTCTCAGCTTTTGTCTACATTTGGTCTGTGTTTTCCATATATCGTACGGACTCCATAATGTACATGGTATATTATGTATATCACTTGGGTATTCCACTCTACGTTCTTGCTACTTCCGTGGATATCATCATATGATGGAGGAAAGTAGCACTCATTAAATATGTATACATTATATGTATACTCTATGTGACTTCTGTGGATATCATTATATGATGGAAGAATCTAACACTCGTTTGATATTTCTATGTCTGGAAGATGTATATGTGTATGTATGTATGTATGTATGTATGTATGTGCATGTATATATGTGCATGTATATGTAGGTGCATATGTGTGTGTGTATATTTGTATATGTGTATGTAGATGTATGTATATGTATGTATGTATGAGTGTATGTGTATGTGTATATATGTATATATGTGTGTATGTATGTATATGTGTATGTGTATGTATGTGTATGTATATATGTGTATGTATATGTATATGTATATGTATGTATGTGTATATATATGTGTATGTGTGTGTATGTATGTATATATATATGTATATATGTATGTGTATATATGTATATATGTATATATATGTGTGTATATATATATATATATATATTCTCTTCTGAGATTCCGGGGTGGCAAGGGGAAAAGGTTGAGAGTGGTATGTGTGTGTGTGGTTTCCCTTTTTTTTTTTTTTTTTTTTTCTTTCTTCTCTCAACACTCTGATTTCATCATGTTAAGGCTTAGAGGGTGGGGACAGATTGGGTGGGTTGGAGGGACTGCGGGGAGGAGAGGGGGAGCAGGCATCGGAACAAGCAATACTTCACTTTGCCGTTATCACTGCTAAGGATGCTCTTATAATTTTGCTTTCACTTTGTTTCTTTTTGACTGTAAATATGCTTCCCCCTCCAAGATGTGCAAATAATGATTGAATAAATAAATAAAAAAAATTGATCACAAAAAAAAAAAAAATTGAAAAAAAAATAAAATAATGTATTGTTGTTTTTTGTCTTTTTCATATTTAAATATCTAAAGAACATCATCATAGTGAAACAAACATCCTGTGAATCCAATATTGGTAACGATTGTTTGACTAGGGTTGTTTGGCCAGGGTTAGGGGGTTAGGGTCGGGCTTTGTTCATGTAGAAGAAAACATTCTCTTCTGGTGATGATGATGGTTGTTTAATCTTGATGTGATGAAGTTAAACAACCAGAGGAAAGATTTTGTCAGACAGTGATTTCAGGATTTATGGATCTCGTTGTCAACAAATGAAATTCTGAATTGATCATGAACTATGCTTTTAAACTGAGTGTCTATTTTTGGACTTTTTTCATTCACCTCATTCATTTTTTGTTTTTCTATGAAATTAAGGTGTATTTGAAGGCCAACAATACTACTACTACTAGTAGTACTACTAAAACTACTACTAATACTAATAATAATGATAATGATGACTTATTTCATATGAATAAATCATATAGGCCTAATAATGGACGTGTTGTCTACGTGTTGTTAAGGTGTTAGAATTCACGTGTGTTTATTTGAACTGGATGGCGTCCATAACAACGCGTTGTCTTCGTGTTGTTAACGTCATAGAACGCACGTGGATTTGAACCATAACACAGAATGACGTCAGCCACACATCACAGCCAATAACGCGGGCAGGATTGGAGATCAGACCGCCAGCAGACCCGACTCAGACTAGACGTCTTTGTTTCTCGTCCTGGAAAGTCAGTCTACTTGAGCGCGAATAGAGCCGTCAGTCACTCGTATCGTAAGTACAGAGGTGACACGTGATGATACGTGTGCTGCGTTCACACACAGTCGGATTTAAAACATCTCATCACGTTGATATTATTACTGATATCTCTCTGAACACATTTGTTAAAAGTATCATCAGCAAAACTGCTCAAAATCAGTATTTATCCTGATCCTGATTTTACATCCAATAAAAGAGTCTCAACGTCAGCTTCTTGTCCATCTTTGTCACAGGTTACACGTTGCATTCAGAATAAAAATGAACCTGACAGCACCTCCTTCTCCTCCTCCTTCTCCTCCTCCTTCTCCTCCACCCCCTCCTCTACATAGCCAGGCACCGGTAAGATACCCAGTAGAGGTTAGGGACAGTTAGCAGAAGAGTTGCATTAAAAACAGATGAGCATTTTGTGGTTTTGGACTCTGGTCAGACCAAAAAGGGAGTTTGAAGACGTGAATGTGTGATGGGCATTTCTTTGACTGTTTTCTGAAATCCCACAGACCAAACGTTTCATCAAAAAGATATTAGATGGATCATTTGTGTCCTGTACAAACTCCAATAGAAAACACATTTTAGAAGGATTTAGAAGACGAGGCTGTACAGTCTTAGTTCAGATTAATGTGTTTGTTAGGATGAATAAACAATGTATGAACTGATTTAGGTTTTAATACTATTTTTACATGAAATTGTTATTAATGTATTGTTCCACCAACATGCAGGAACTAGAGGTTAAAAATACCTAGTTTGCTGAAACCTGGTGCACTGCATCTCTCCTTGTTTTCTATAAGGCTAATGTTTAAATGAATCAAATACAATCCAGTACAACCGTCAGGATGTCTAACCAGCTGCTCTGTGTGTGTTTGTCTCCAGCTGAACCTTCCAGTGGTGCGTCTGTGTGATGAGGTGTTGAAGAGGCTGATTCCTATTGGATTCACGTAAGTAACACACACACACACACACACACACACACACACACACACACACACACCTAACACAACTAACGTGTCTCCGTCTCTCTGTGTGTAGAAATGGAAAAGTCCTGTACGGCTATGTTCCTCCTGCCTCTGGAGCTCCTCCTCCTCCTACTCCTCCTCCTCCTCCTCCTCCATCATCATCAAAGTAAGTCCACTTTGGTCAAAATGTACAACATCCACCTTATATTGAATTTCTTGCAGCTGTTGTCTGATTGCAGGTGTTATTTGTCCACCAAGATGATTTGCATTCATATAATTATCAGACTTTTTTTAATGGCACGACACAGAACAGGAAATCTTGTATTATTCTTGCTCATTTTAACATTCTCTCTCTAAAGTTGTTCTTTTCTTTCCCTGTTTTTCCACAGCAAGAGAAAGCGTGCAGACGAGCAGGACGATCGTCCTTACGTGAAGAAGCCGCCCAACGCATTCATGATATTCATGAAGGAGCAGAGGCCACACTGTACCGCTGAACTGCAGAGCCGTGGGAGCTCTGCAGTTAACAGTTTCCTGGGGCAGAGGGTGAGTGTGTTTGCTCAGATGCACCGTGGGGGTCTGTGGGACCCCGGCTCTCATTCATGTGATTCCGTGTGCATATTAATACAGCTGCTAATACGTTTGTGTTCATGCGACCTGTAGTTGTGTGTCGCGGTGTGTGCTGACAGTGTGTTGTCGTCTCTCCACAGTGGAAGTCGCTTTCCAGAGAGGAGCAGGCCACATATTATGCAGAGGCAGACAGGGAGAAGGGCCTCCACGCACAACTCCACCCAAACTGGTCCTCCACCAACAATTATGTATGTACATTCTGCTGACGTACAACTCATACATTAAACACCGGGGCACGAGAGCTTGTGAACAAAAAGGCACTGAAACGAGTCTTATGTTTGTATCGGCTCATGGTGATCCAAAGTCTAATGTGTTGGTTTTTTGTGTAGGGCAAAAAGAGGAAGAGGGAAAGGAGCAACGCTGCCAGAAAGGCTGAAGGTAAGTCAATATGTCTGTGGATGTCAAATAGGATGTAAACTCAATGAGGGATCATGTTGGACGATGTTAGAACGTTCAGAATGGAGAGAATAGGAAGCAGCACCTTTTACCACGTGTTAACAAGTCTTAGTGGATTGATCAGTGTTTTTGTTTGTTGCAGCTTCTGCATCTGGGGAGGAGACCAAGCCAGCCAAGAAGCAGCGTGTGCTCCCACAGCAAAACGGTGTGGAGGAGCCCTCCACCTCCTACACACCTGTGACTGAGCCCTCCACCTCCTACACACCTGTGACTGAACCCTCCACCTCCTACACACCTGTGACTGAGCCCTCCACCTCCTACAAGCATGAGGCGGAGCCCTCCACCTCCTACACACCTGTGACTGAGCCCTCCACCTCCTACACACCTGTGACTGAGCCCTCCACCTCCTACACACCTGTGACTGAGCCCTCCACCTCCTACACACCTGTGACTGAGCCCTCCACCTCCTACACACCTGTGGCAGAGCCCTCCACCTCCTACACACCTGTGACTGAGCCCTCCACCTCCTACAAGCATGTGTCTGAGCCCTCCACCTCCTACACACCTGTGACTGAGCCCTCCACCTCCTACACACCTGTGACTGAGCCCTCCACCTCCTACACACCTGTGACTGAGCCCTCCACCTCCTACACACCTGTGACTGAGCCCTCCACCTCCTACATACCTGTGACTGAGCCCTCCACCTCCTACACACCTGTGACTGAGCCCTCCACCTCCTACACACCTGTGACTGAGCCCCCCTGCCTCTCCTCCGACTTATGCGCAGAGTTCGCATTCTTGGAGGAAATCCAGAATTTAGGCTTTGAAAACTTAGAAGAGTTGGCATTTCAGCTGGCAGCGCAGTTCTAACCACTTGTTTTTTCTGTTTGTATATTTTTGTAAATTAATTGTATATTGTATATTTTGTAAATTAAACTGCAAATTAAATAAATTGTAAAATACCTTTTGTGTCCATATCTGTAATTCACACCGGTGGTTGTCTACTTTACCTCAAAGCATGTGTTGTGTGTGCAAATAAGAAATCAACTAAAAAGAGCGGAACATTACGCAGAATGAGCAAACATGGTTTTACTTCCCGTAAACTACAAAGAGGGAACCGACAAATATAGAGGTTCCTGAAGTGTCATAGGCAAAGATTCAATTAAGCATCTGCAAGTGGGAGTACCTGCTTGGAAACCACAGATGTGTACAATATTTGGCAGATATGATTCTTTTAGATGATTCTTTTATGATTCAATCAGTCATCATGCAGCCCGGGGGCCAGCAGCATGGGGATCCCGACCCCGAGGACCAGAGTGAGGCTCTCCAGGAGCCCCAGGTGTCGCCGGTGGTGGGCCTCGGCCCCGGTGTGCTGCTCGTGGTCCGAGGGGGGAAGGCCCGTCCTGCTGCTGCTGACCTCGGGGAGAACGTGCACCGTGGCCACGTAGAGGAAAGTCCGGCCGAGAAGAGCATCCACACACCTGTCGCAATGAGCTGGTTCTGAGACGAGCAGCCAGACTGCAGACGCAAACACAACGGATCAAATAACTCCCAAGTTGAAACTGGAGGAAAAAAGACCCAAGATTGCTGAAGGGTGCTTTCTTACTGTGTGTAATATGAAGTAAGTGGGGACGACAAGTAGAGGTGCTGCAGCTGAAAAGGCCAACAAATGTCCCTGAATGTATGTCTTTTCAAGGCCAGCATGCATCGAAAAAGAGACCAAACCAAAAGCTGCAGGCGCCTATAGATAAGAGACCATCTCTATTCCATCTCCTTACATACTTCTATACATCCTTCAATGAAATGTTCTGTCAGGGAAACTCACCTTGTGTAGCATCACTGCTAAAAATACTACAACTTGCACCGTCACTTGACCCGTGGCCACAGCTGCACCCACAGCGAATCCATCAGCTACAATGCAAACACCAACAATCAGATTCATGGGCTCAACAATCTAAATAAACTACATTTACATCAAACTGGTGGATGAGTGTCATTTGATGTGTATGTCTGCACACCAAGTTTTTCACAAAGAACGGGTGTGCGAGGAAAAGTAGGGCACTTGGAACAAATCACATGAGATCACATGAGGAAATGAACTCCAGGGCATTGTTGGCTTCATGAAAACATACAATAAAGCAGTATAATAAATGCTGTATAAGTTACCTGCAGCGTGAATAACCAGCCCCAAAGTGGCCGTGATGCCCACACTGTTGGACAATCGAGTCGCCTGGTCTGAGAGAAACTTCCGATCTGATCCACTACGAACATTAGGATGAACCTGAAAGTCAAAGAGACCCCGATGATGAAGGATGAGGTGAGGATGGCTCGGCTCACCTCTCCACGACTCTCCCAGTAAGCCCACTCCCTCAGGGATGGTGATGCCAGCGCTGTCCCACACAGGAGTCCTGCCCCCAGGATGGACACGAACCGCAGGCTCCTCTGTGGAGCCACACCAGATTTAAATCAATACCATATATATCATGATTGTATTATATTTATTGTGTAATTATAGAATTATGAATATTCTAATAACAATATTTCAATTTGACATAAATTAGCTGGAGCGAGTTCTCAGATTTCCATGATAATAAACACTGGTGCTCATTCACAAGAACGTCAACAACATCCTCCAACAACACAACAAAAGAATAGAAACTCCTCCTCCTCCTCCTTCTTCTTCACAAGTGATGATGTGCTACATCTTATCGTGGCTTCTGCTGGAAGCTGACAGTCTGTTCTCACCGTGTCACTTGTTGCAAACCACAGTACCTACGTGGCATTCTGCCTTCCACGTCACACCTCGAGGTTTCCTTGAACACCACTGTAGCAGGAGGAGGAGGAGCAGCAGGAGAAGGAGCATCAAGAGGAGGAGCAGCAGGAGGAGGAGGAGGAGTAGCAGGAGGAGGAGGAGGAACAGCAGGAGGAGGAGGAGGAGCAGCAGTAGGAGGAGGAGGAACAGCAGCACCCAGTGTTGGACACTGAGAACTGCACAGGCCCGCCCCATCAGATCTGGTCCTCCAATCATCGACCTCCATTCTTCCAGCCTCAACTATAGTAATGCATCATAAGAGCTTGAGAAACAGTGTTTCCACGACAGGACAGGAACGAGAAAAAAACCTGTTACCTGTGTTGTCAGTTATTAGATCATTTTACCTCTTTGAGCAGCCAAAAGTAATATAATAATATAATAATGCACACAAAGGTGCTATTCTGAGTATGAAGTGTGCTCACACTGGAGAAGTATGCAGACCGCATGCATACTAGATATCCAAATGTTTAGCTGCCGTTCATATTCACTGGTTTCTCTCAATGCGATGCACAAAGAAAATGAAGGAGTTGCTCAGAGCTGGAATAAACAAACTGTGTAGTGGTGATAACATTTTAAACAGAAACACTTCATATTAAAGACATGTTGGTGTTTTTTTGTGTGGTTAATTGTTGATGTCGCATTTATTGTATTGTTTTCTGTATAAATGGTTAATTGTGTTGTTGTGCATACTATTCCTTTATCATTTCTTTGTTTTATGTGACTCTAGTTAAAAAGCAACACTTATTGTCAACAAACTTGATGAAATAAAGATTTATTGTTCAAAGAGCTGGGGGGAGGGGGGTTGTGATGGATCTGTTGTACTGACGGCCCTTTGGAAAGAATAATAAAATGAAACTGTCAAATGATGACATCTGCTATTATTACTCTTCCTATCTAGAAAAACAGAAAATGCTAAACTATAAAAAGGCAAAGCAAACAGACAAACACATTCTAAGTGTTGACAGTTCTGACAACGCAGAGACATTGTGTTACCATTACAATCTAGAAACAAGCTGAGAACTTCTATTAGAAAGTGCTTGGCTGTTGACAAAAACCACAAGTCCCACCGTCTATACAGAGTTTACGAAGATAATCTGAAATAAAAAGGATTCATCACGAACACTTGGAGTTAGAAAAAGACTACTGGAAATCATTGCAACCGTCAGACTGACAAATGTAGATCATGTACTCAAATGGAATGCCGTGACATGATACTAGACGCTAGTATTTTGGATGTTAAGTATAAAATGTATAATTTCTGGTTAGCTATTGAACAGTCCTTTTGAAGCTGTGTAAATACAGCTATCGCACCGTTACTTTAGCACTTTCAACTTACCAAACGTTGTGGAATTAACCTCCATTCAGAGTTAAACACTGGAGTTTTTAGAAAAGATGAGATTCTGGTTTTCTAAGTATCTTCCTCAGACCTTAGAGGCTTGAATTCTAGATACTGTGTTTTATGAATAACTACTGGTTGGAACCCAGCTATTGCAATAGGCTATAGTTTTGCCATTGGCCGATATGGAGACGTAGGCCTATGGAGGCAGCATGGTGGAATTAGCAAACTAACCACCTACTAAATGAATCCAGACCACCATCCATTATATAATTGCAGTGCAAAGTATTGTCTATTGCCATCTTACAAATTAATTTTGCACTGTTACAGAGACCTTTAGAGGCAGTATCTTCAGAGTGAGGGCCGTCCTGGTGCAGAGGTACGGACACAGTTTCTCGGTGAACGTGTGTGTGGAGGTGTGTATGTGTGTGTTGGTATCTGGATCAGAAAACGACAGCTCTCCTTTGTCCCAGTCCAGTTGAACTCTGATCTTCTGGAGCTTCTCCCTGAGGGGCAGATCGGTGTATTTATCTGCCGGGGAGTACGCTCTTTAGGCCGACGTCATTGAAGTCTAAGCTCCACACCGTAGACCCCACGAATCCTTTCCTACAAATCGACTCCGCTATCACCCCCAGCTCCCAGTCTTTGTTGTCTCCCACTTCCACGTCCCAGCTGTGAGTCCCCGAGTCGAACCCCGAGCCCAGGACGGAACCCCAGTACACAAACCTCTCCGGGTTCTCGGGAAGCTGCTGGATCTTACCGTGTCTCACGCTGGTCAGATCTTCTGACAGGACCAGTTCTGGATTGGCGGTGTTCGGGTCCAGAATCACGGGGCTGTAGGAGACCATGTCCTTCATCTTGTCCAAGATGCTGAAGGTCAGGTTGCCCAGATGTTTCACCACGTCGATCAGAGCCCCGAAGAGCGGCTGCGGATCCTCCAGCAGGGGGCGCCGCTGGATTCGTACCACCGCGGCCTTGTAGTTGTGCAGGAATGAGATGTCCTCGGCTCTCAGCTGCTCCTCCGTGGTTCTGAACGTGTCTGAGAGATCTGCTATCTCTCTGCTCTGAGCCTCCATCTTCTCCTTCATCACCTGGCTCTTCTGCTCCTCTTCCTCCCTCAGTGCAGCCACCCTGGCCTCCTCTTCCTCTTCCAGGAATTGATGAAGCTTCTCAAACTCTTCTTTAATCCGCGTCTCTGTGCGTCGAGCCTGGACCTTCATGTGTTGCTCTATTTGATTTAAGTTTGTTTGAACTTCGTTGAAAACCTTCAACTTGTCCTGAAGGTCCTTCAGGGACTTCTGCAGCTCCTCCCTGTGATCCTGTGCAGCTTCCTCGACGGGTCTGAACCTGTGGTCCGTGTGGATTTTGCTGTCCCGGCAGACGACGCACACCGGCTGCTGATGGTCCAGACAGAAGAGCTTCAGCTTCTCCGAGTGCAGAGGGCAGAGCGTCCCCGACCCCGACCAGGTCGTCTGACCCCTCGCTTGTAAAAAGGTCTCACACAGGTTCCTCAACGCCAGGTTACGAGGCGGATCGCTGCATCGAGATACCGTCCGACAAACCGGACAATCCTGGAGTTTCTTCGCCGTCCACCAGCTCTGCAGACAGGCTCTACAGAAGCTGTGGCTGCACAACAGGAGGACTGGGTCTTTGAAGATGTCGTGGCAGGCAGGGCAGCAGAAATCCTCCTCTGATCTAGAAGCCATTTCCCTCCGAAGCCGAAAACACAGCCGGCAGACAGGAGATGGTGTCACTCCTTCCTCTGGAAAGCTTCCCCCCCAAACTCACTTTCACTTCTAGCTAAACGCTTGTGAAGTCGGCTGCTGCTGTTCGTGATGTTGGTTCAGATATCCTGGAATTCCCAGCATTCCTTTGTGAGGCTCCTTTGTCAGTGGAAGTCTAGAGTCGGTCTGAAAGCGAGTCTCATGGTCCCATGAGTCCCACCCCCCCTAGGTGAGGTGTATTTCCTGGTGTGTGTCAGGTGAGTCACACGTAGGTGGAGCTCTGAAGGATTACAGTGCTTTGCTGCTCACTGGGAAACAAAGGTGCATGAATGTCCATCACACATACGGCTATTACTTGTTCTATGATAAAACAAAATTTAAAAAAACCTGCTCCACTTTCAGGAGGACGGTTTGGGATTCTCGGTGTCACAAACGTCCAACTAGAGCTCCGATGCTTCTGAGAGAAGTGCAAAAGAAGTTATTTATTTGGCTACGTGTTACTGAAACACACCGACGCTGGAAAACCAAGAACGTTTGTGGACAAATTCTCTACATTGCACGTGGGAAAGCAAATATAAAATCTACAAAGTGTTAACTTATACCACACGTTAAACTGAATGCAGAGCCAGTGTTTTATTCTGTCCCCCATTAAAAAGGAAACAAGGCTACATGTGTGCAAAAACAAACCCTTTCACATTTACAAAAAGGACATAAAGAGCCCGACAGTTAGTGTGTGTGATGCATGGAAAGTCAATCAACCTCAGAATAACAAAATCCTTGCAAAAATAACTTCAGAAATCAGCTCTTCGGTTAACGACACAGGAGGTGATGAAACCTGGACCCGATGAAAGGAAACCCCGTGTGATGAAACCCACAACCAGGAAACATCTGCACCGGCAATCTGAGAGTTAAAGACACACGACGAAGCTCGGGGGAAATCATTTATATTCAATATCATAATCACATAAGCATCAATAATTCATATAAAAAAACCTCTTTAAAATAAAACTTTTCAGCATCTGTGATCAACGTCCCAAAAACAAAGTCTTACAGGAGGTGGAGAAAACAAACACACCTGGCAGTGTAACTAAACCCGGAGCGATCGCTTCCTGTGAAGCTGATGATGAGATTTGAGGCGTGTTGTTGTTGTTCTGGGTCGCATTAGATCGTCAGCTGTTCCTGTTATTTTGTCCACCTCCCGCTCACACCATCAAGTACAAGATCTGCTGCTCAGTTACTAAAAATATCAACAGAATAAAACTCAGCCCCCACAAATAAACACGTTCACTGCTCAACAAAGTGTCTTAAATTCCCTTTTAACCACACACACACAGACACACACACACACACACACACACACACACACACACACACACACACACACACACACACACACACACACACACACACACACACACACACACACACACACACACCTCTCAAGCGTACATTCAAAAATCTTGAATCAAAGAAATCCTCGTCGATCCGTCTGAAGCGACCTCGAGCTCCACGTCTGACGAGGGCCGTGTGCTACATGTACTGGTGTTACTGGTGTTACTGGTGTTACTGGTGTTACTCTTTCATGACCCACAATAAGGAGGGACTTGTAAAATGTAACATTTTCAAGCTGTGTACCATTCTCAAAAGAAAACATCAGCAAAACAGTTATTTTATTTTTAATGGGATTCAAATAGAGGAGAGGAGGAGGCGGAGAGGAGGAGGTGAAGTCATTCAACTCTTAAATGCCTTCTGTCTAGTTGAGTTGACAGAACTCACCACTGCCTCCACAATAAACATAAAGTCCAGCATAGAGGGGCTCAGTGAACGTGGTCTGGACTCTGTGGAGGAGAGTCATGGTCTTAGAGACGCTGTAGAAGGACAGAATACCTGCTCTGTGATCCAGGAACACTCCTACTCTGGAGGACGGAGGACCTGAGACGGGAGTTTTAACAACGTTGTAGAAGAACGTATATCCGTTGTTGATACAATATAACGACCATGATTTGTCATTGTTTCCAAACCTACATTGACGCCAGTCTCCTGTTCTACTGATACTCTTGTATGCGACTGCTACACCAACTAGACCTCCTCTCCTCTCCACCTCCCAGTAACAACGGCCAGTCAGACTTTCTCTACTCAGGACCTGATAACGTCTAGTGAATCTGTCTGGGTGACTAGAATAAGACTGGTATGGATGATATGTTGCTTTTCTGTTCCCCTTGGATAAAAACAGATATGTGTGTGCTGTGTTTGGATCCAGTGTGATTTCACGTGAATATTTCAAGAATCCAGCTCTGGTCTTGGGTTCTGGTTGTGGCAGTAAAACATCCACTTCAGTCCCTGCCAGTGAGACGTTTGTCCATCTGTGTGTCAGAACTTCCTGTAGTCCATCTCTGACTTCTGACAGCGCCGCCGTCACATCCTCAAAGTAGCGGCGAGGAGGACGGGCGTTGATGCTGGATGAGTGTGTGGACTCACTGAGTGGTGACAGTGACGGGTAGTCGTGTAGAAACTGGTTGTGATCCTCTGTGTGTGAGAGCTTCTCCAGCTCAGCGTCTCTCCTCTTCAGCTCACTGATCTCCTGCTGCAGCTTCTCCTGAAGCTCTCCGACTCGACTCACTTCAGTTTCCTGCTGGGATCTGACCTGCTGCTTCACGTCAGAGCGTCTTCTCTCCATGAGACGGATCAGCTCAGTGAACATCTCCTCACTGTCCTCCACTGCTTTATCAGCAGAGTGGTTGATGGCCTCCACCTCCTGGTGGAGCAGCTTCACATCTTTGTCTCTGTCCTGGATTCTCTGCTGGATGTTTAGTCGACTCCCCTCCAGCTCTCTCTGCCTCTCGGTCCTTTCTGCTGCAGCTGAGACTGTGTCGTGGCCTTTATGTTCGTCCACAGAGCAGAGATAACAGATAGACTGCTGATCAGTACGGCAGAACATCTTCATCACCTCATCATGACGAGAGCACATGTTCTCCTGGAGCTTGTTGGAGGGCTCCACCAGCCGGTGTTTCTTAAATGCTGCTGATTCATGATGAGGCTGGAGGTGTTTCTCACAGTAAGAGGCCAGACACACCAGACAGGACTTGAGGGCTTTCAGTTTCCTCCCAGTGCAGAAATCACAGGCCACATCTTCAGGTCCAGCATAGCAGAGACCAGCAGGAGCAGCTTGGAGTCCAGTCTTCTTCAGCTCCTCCACCGGATCTGCCAACATGGTGTTTTTCAGCAGGACAGGCCTCGGTATGAAGGTCTGTCTACACTGAGGGCAGCTGTAGATCTCCTTCTCATCCCAGAAGCTTCCAATACACTTCATGCAGTAGTTGTGTCCACAGGGAATAATCACCGGATCCTTCAGTAGATCCAGACAGATGGAACAAGAGAAGGTTTCCCGGTCCAGCTGAACTCCTTTCTGCGCCATTTCACCTCTCAGCGACGACGACTGTCTGAGTTTCACTTAGTGAGAAGTGAAACTGGTCTGAGGTCTGATCTCAACAACACTGTGTGTGTGCAGTGAAGGTGGCCTGTCAGCTGCTGCACTTCACCGCCATGTTGGTTACACCCGTCCACACACAGTAGATCTGAAGGGGAGGGAACAAGGAAGTGTGTGTGTGTGTGTGTGTGAGAGAGAGAGCGAGAGAGAGAGAGAGAGAGAGAGATTTTTGATTTTTACAAAAAACACTTTATTTACAATATTCATATATACATACATACAATATTCATCAATATCTCAACAGAGAAAATGCAATGCATCAATAAAGTGCCTATTTGTGCATAAGGTTAATAAAAAGAGGTGTTTATCTGATAAAAAACTGTACAAATACTAAATCATCATTTTTGACAGAGCATATAAAATCACCGAAGCACCACCGCCGTTTAAAATTTTCCACGTCCCCAATGGTCTTATAAAACTTAAACTCTAGACATATTCTTGACTTAATGTTACAGAGAAACACAGGAAGGGCCTCATGCCCCCTCTTTCTTCTACCTTGTTTCTCCGACTGATGTAGACTGCCATTTTTGCTTCTCCTAATAGGAAGTTTATCAGCTGCCATTTGACACAATCTGTCTTTTTCTATCCTGCACCAAAAATAAAAACTCTCTCTGAAAAAAACACATTAAAAGAGCTAAAAACCAACGTTAAAAAAGAAAAAAAGCTTGTGAGTCTCAGGCATTCAGTAAAAACATGGAAAACTGTCTCTCTTAGGCCACAGAAAGGACATTGGTTTGAAACAGCAGGATTTAAAACTGAGACAAAGGCATTTGAGGCGATGGCACCATGAAATACCCTCCACTGGAGGTCAGCTGTCCGTTTTTTAAGGGGAGGCTTGTATAAAACCCTCCACTGTGGGCAGGCCCCGTCCCACCCCGCTCTGTTGCTCCAAGCTGTGGGGGGCCGGCTTTCCAGTCCTTTCCTGTTGACTGATTTGACAATGTTGGTATACAGCGTTGCCTTGTCGGCTCTGTGCAGGCTGAGCTTGCCCGGGCTAGTGACAGTTAACAGGGGTCCAGTCTCTTCTCCAAACTCTGGGCTCAGGTAGATCTCAGGGAAAGGGTCCGTGGGGTCTGGCATGACCTCTCCCTGACCAAACTGTATGAGGAGGTTCCTCTCCATCCCACAGAGTTTGTGCCTCCAGAGCTCCAGCAGCTTCTGGGCCACCCTGACAGAGTGGATGCCCAGGATGTGGCCCAGGGCCCCGGCCCCTGTCAGCTCCGGCCCTGCAGCCTCCACCAGCTGCTGCAGGCTCACAGTCTTTGAGTTGGACAGCTTTGTCACCAGCCCGGGCGTCAAGCTACAAACGTCCAGCCTGCTCCCGTGTATCAGAGGCTCCTTTAATAACCAGTGCAGAGAGTTTTATTTTCAAACATTTTACGAGTAAAAAGGTCCCATGACTTAAAAACGCCCTGATAAAAAGGAGGAAACCCATTTAGTTTTAAAATCTTAGAATCAGTTAAAAACAGTATCCAGCCCCAGTTTACTCACATGTCTGAGGATACAGCTGGTCACATTCCTCCATACCAATCGGACGGCCCTGTCAGAAACCTTTGTATGAATTGAAGCCTGAAAGTGGCCGTTCTGCTGGCCAGGTGGATGAGGCCCTGTCCCCCCTCCTCTCTTGGTAAATATAGCACCCCCTGTGGCACCCAGTGCAGACCCCCCAAAATAAATCAACTATTTTTTTCTGTATTTCAGCCAGTAGGCCAGAGGGGGGGTCTATACACGACAGACGATGCCACAGGAGGGATGCAACAAGATTATTTAAGATTAAAACTCTACCTCTGTATGACATTTGAGGGAGCAGCCATTTCCATTTTTTTTTTATTTTACTCTCTACTCTTTCTAGGACGGTCTCCCAGTTTCTCAGCACCACAGCCTCATTCCCGAGAAACACCCCAAGATATTTCAGCCCGTCTTTTTTCCAGGCAAGGCTCTGGGGGAGAACCGGGAGACCGTCAGCCCATTCACCAACAGCGAGGGCTTCGCTCTTTTTCCAGTTCACCGTCGCTGCTGATAAAATAGTAAAATTGTTTACAATATTTTCTAAAAATGTCCATCTCACCCTGATTTTTAATAAAAACAATGAGGTCATCAGCGTAGGCTGATAAAACAATGCTTCCATTAAAACCAGGTAAAATTAGACCTTCAATATTAAACCGTATTTTCTTGAGGAGGGGTTCCAGGGAGAGCGCGTAGAGCATGCCAGACAGAGCCCAGCCCTGCCGAACGCCTCTACATGCTCTAAAAGGAGCACACAGACTACCGTTTATCTTCAGCACACTCTCAACCCCACTGTACAACTCCTTGATCTTAGCTATGAAACCAGCGCTGAACCCAGACTTCTCCATAACTTTCCAGAGGAAATTGTGTTCAACGCGGTCAAAAGCCTTTTCCTGGTCTAGACAAATCAGACCAGTGTTACTGAGCTGGAGACGTCCAAAACATCCCGAATGAGGTGGACATTGTCCACCATGGACCTGCCGGGCACACAGTAGGTCTGGTCCCGATGGATGACCTGCTCCATAGCTTTCCCCAGCCTGGAGTCAAAGAGTTTGGACAGAAGTTTGTAATCCACACACAACAAAGACACAGGCCGCCAGTTTTTGATTTCTTGCAGGTCACCTTTTTTTGGTAGGAGAGTGATAACTGCTCTGCCGCAGGAAGTGGGCATGGAGCCAGAGGCCAGACTTTCATTAAAAACATCTAAAAGATCATTTGCAAAGATGTCCCAGAAGGCTTTATAAAACTCGACTGTGAGGCCGTCGATGCCGGGAGCCCGCCGCCCTTGCATGCCCTGCAGGGCAGCGTGTAGCTCCTGCATCTGCAGCGGCCCCTCGAGACAGGTGTTGGTCTCCTGAGAGACCTGAGGCAGTCCACCAGTGAACCCCTCCAGTAGAGTGTCCTGCTCCTCATATTCGCTTGTGTAGAGGGAGGTATAAAACTCCACCGCACGTCTTCGGATCTGGCTTGGCTCCACGATCTCCTGCCCTGTGTCTGAAAGCAGTGTGTGGATTACTCGCCCCTGCCCATTCTTTCTCTCCAGGCCGAAGAAATAACTAGAGGGGACATCCATCTCTTCGATGGCTTGAAACCGGGACCTGACCAGTGCGCCCTGTGCTCTACTTTCCAGCAGGTCAGCTAAAGCTAGCTTTTTGACTTTGAGGACTTCAATATGTTCTCGATCTCCTGTGGATTCACTTCAATTCTCAAGTTCCACTATATCTATCTCCAGGTCCTTCATAGATCTAGTGATGTCTCTGGTGACGTTGAGCGTGTGCTGTTGACACAAAAGTTTGATTTCAATCTTACCATGGTCCCACCACTGCCTAAGAGTGCTAAAATCATCCTTTCTCTGTCTAAAAACATCCCAGAAATAAATAAGTGCCTCTCTAAACTTTTTGTCAAAAGTTAAAGCCGAGTTAAAATGCCAGTAAGGGCTTTTAGGCTTTACATTTCTAATAAAAACATTACATAAGACCCAAGAATGATCAGTAAAAATAGCTGTGGTAATTGTGCATGATTTATAAATATTAAAGTGATGCTTAAAACAATAAAAACGATCTAGTCTTGCTTAGGAGATCCTGCTCTCTCTAAGGTGGGACCATGTGTACTGTCGGCAGTCTGCGTGCATCCTCCTCCACACGTCCACCAGGCCATGAGCAGAGACCAGCCGCCTCAGAGCATGCTGGGATGCTGGATGTGGCTCTGCATGGTTTCGGTCTAAACCCTCATTTTCAGTACAATTAAAATCCCCACCCAAGAATAAAAAATCCTCCGTGGCACAGCCGTTTAAAACATCACTTACTTTTTCTAAAAAACCTTCCTCTCTGCACCGATTGTTGGAGCATACACATTAATAAAAACAGCTGTAAAATTGTCAAATGGAGCTTTGACTAAAAGTAGCCTCCCCTCGATAAAATGCTCAACCTCCAGTGAGACTGGAGTAAAAGCCTTGGAGAAGAGGAAGCCTACTCCTCCACTCAGAGAAGTGCCATGACTCAAAATGGCTTCCCCTTCCCACTCTCTCCTCCAGTCTGCCTCATTGCCTTTGTCACTGTGTGTTTCTTGTCAAAATAAAACATCTATTTGTTTCATTTTTGCTGTTTCATAAATACTTGCTCTTTTTTTGTCCTCTCTGGCTCCGTTCACATGAACACTTCCCACTCTAAAACAATCCATGTTGAGTGAGAGGTTAAAAACGAGGCTTAAAAACAATAAATTAATTAAAACACACATTAGAGCATTTTCCATCACTGTTCATTTGTTTTTTTACCTTGACTACAAATTTCTTTAGTCTATAGACTTCTTGGTTGGTAAAACCGGACAACTCTTGCTGGCTAATATGGAGCCGGGCCGAGGAGCAAAACAAAGTTAGATCCGGGAAGAAATCCTCTATTTTTACCCCATGTTGGTTTTTTGTTCTTCTTAAAAAATTCCTGATTTTTTCTGGAGTGTATTGTGATTTTTTTTGGCTGTTGCTGAGGCTAGGAGCTTCACTGCCGTCGGACACATATTCGTCACTGCTCTCGTCTGTGTTGGCCCTCCTATCCGTCTGCCCGTCTTCTTCACTGGCTTTACTCGTTTTAGCATCACTTGTTGTGTTTTTTGTTTTTCTTCTACGTTTTATAGTAGGTTTTTCTCTAACAACCTCTGCTGCAGCCTCCTCTTCCTCCATCTCATCCTCTTCGCCCAGATCACTCCATCTTGTATTACCTTGCCCAATCTCTTCATTTATGTTTCCTTCATTAACCTCATCTGCCTGCCCTTCACCTGTTTCCCCTGCCTGTCCCTTTTCACTGATCTCACCCTGTTCCACACCTGCATTTTCACTCGTTTTTTCCTCCTTTTCTCCCACCGCTACACTTCATGAGAGAGACATGCATCGGCTCGGCCCACAGTGCTCAGCAGCAGAGAGGTGACGAGACTAGAGCCGAGCTGTATTGTGTAGTGGAGAGGGGGCAACACACGCTATGCGCAATTGCGCACACACGCGCGATCATCCTCTCAAATGCGGCTGCGTCTCTCCAGGTCACTGTGTGAGAGAAAGAAAAGCTCTGACTTGCTTGGGCAGACGTTGTTTGGTGTCACCCGCTGATTTGCATAATTTAAATATCTACCCGCTGATTTTTTTTTTCATCTTCAAAAAAAGTACGCACAGTACGTACAGGATTCCGGCTGGCGGCGCCACTGGTTCTATCAGCTATGTTTTGAAGGGGAAAAGTACAAAATATATGCTGAGTCCAGAATGTGGAACAAAAAGGGAACATTTGTGGTTTTGGTTGAATGATGATGTAAACAAGTCATGCCTCATCGCTAGAGTCATTATTTTTTTTCAATGATTAATCAAGACCACAGTCTCTCCCTTACTTTAACCAGGAAGTAGTTTCATCATGCAATCCTTAAAAGTCATATTCATAACATTTTTAATTAAAAGAACCTCTGTGTGTAGATGTGTGACGTGTGGCTGCAGCTTGCTTGTGAGCCAATAGAATAACAACGTTGGTATCACCTGGTATTCTGCGTAGTCAGGGGTCAAGAGTCTTTGGGGTTGCCAGTTAATGTGGAAAAAATGGAAAAATGGCTGAGTTTGACGGTAAGGGGCGGCATTTTCAGTACCAGTCCCAAGAAACACCACCGCTCAAAGTAACCCAAATGTAAAGCTTCATGTTGGAAAATTAATTCATACCACAAAAGATTCATTACTTGACATGAATGAGTCTGTCACTCCACTCGACCATGAAAACGCCCATTGCATGTGCTTCAAGCAACAGAATGCACTGGAAGGAGGAGTGCGAGTGCGACATCTAGTGGCTGGATGTTATCAATGTTGTCAATAGCACCTTTAAAAGTGGTCGTTTTGGGAATTTCCTTGAAGATTAATAAAGTTATATCTTATCTTATATTCCATTTTACTGGAAATAAGCTCAATGTGTGAATCTAAAGATACTTTCATGGGGTCTTTGAGGTGTAAATAAAACAGCAGTTGATCTCCAACTCAAAAAAGAGAGAAATGACTGGACCATCTGGTTTGTTCTTTCTTGTTGTAATTTGAATCATCAAATTGATACAAACAAACAAATCTGGCCTTTTCATTGTTTTTGTGGATAAAAGTGTCTCCGTGTCCTAATATTCAAGATGTGGAAACGACTCCAGATCTGGACGGTGGGTCCTGGCTGTTCTTTCATAGGACCTGAAATGATCCCGGGACTTGTTGACATGCACCACGCTGTGGCTGTCTGGTTCTTCAGGGGCAGTCAGGTCATCTTGGCTTCGAGCCTCGCTTCTTCAAAACCTCAGACACCCCCAGTTACTGAGGAGCGCTAAGCCTGGCTGAAATCCCTGCGTGGCATGCTGCGGCCCCCTCTGCCAGCACCAGTCCCCCCCCCGCCAGCCAATAGACCGGTGCCGCTGTACCGTGAGGGGTTCAATGCCCCGAGCAGGCGTTGGTCGCTGAGAACCTGGCAGAGGTTTTGCGGATGCACCTGGAGTGTTCGACATCACACCGTTCTGGAGAATAGACTGGCACAGGCGCTGGCATCGGGTCTGGCAGCACCGGCTTTAAAAACAATTAGGCCTTTGACATCCACCAGATAGCAGCTGTAGGACCGAGCCTGGCAAAGGCAGAGAGGAGGGAAGCCAAGTGACTTACCGCCCCAGTCAACTCATCTCTCCCACACACACAGATATGATCTTCCAGCACTTCCAGGGCTCCATGGAGGGAGGAACAAAACAACACCATCATGCAAAGCAAATCTTGTGAATATTGCTGGCTAGAGATGCATCCTCCTAGACATAGACGGACCTACCGGGAACAGACCCTAAAGCCCTCACCCCAGCCTTCGCCTACAAAGAAACATGAACCAACCAGGAAGAGACTCAAAATGATCTTAAAGGTATGAAACAACTTCACAAAGAGACACAAAACACCTACAAAGTAACACAAAACCCACAACAAAAAAGGCTTAGCAAGTATTCTGGTGGTCGTCTAGAAATCTCCAGTTGACAAATGATGCACATTGATTGCAGGTCTATGGTTCGAGTCGGGTGTTAGGATTAGAATTACGTTGGCATTGACATTAACTAGATTCGGGACATACAAGTAACCTTTGATCATCTTGGAAGCTAAACTGTGGTCTGTTGGGTCCATAAGACAGAAATACAATGTTGGACAACTTGTTCTTACAAGCACATAACTGATCCTGTGCTGCTGTCTTTCACCACTAGATGTCAGAGTTTACACACGTTCTCTCTCTCTCCACCTCATTGAGCTCTTCCCTTGCCATCTTGTTTTCTCTCATTTCTCTAATCTCCCTTTGTCTTCTGTTTTTCCAGTCTTACTGTCTCTTCTGTTTTACCGTCTCACCTCGTCTCCCGACCTCCCTTCCCGTTGCCCTGCCGTATTCGAGGGAACGTGACCTTTGACCTTTGATTCCTTCATTTCTTTATCTGTGATTGCACATGACTGAACACATGGAGACTGAGGCATTAGATCACAACACTCACAGATAGACAAAGGGTGGATGAATTAGCTGAATGTGAAGCAACAGTGCAGATGTTTGTGTTTGTGTTTTGGACGTAAAGGTGACTGATGGATGATATAAATGTGATTTCTGTATGACTTGATTTGGCTTCCCTTCCTGTCACATGCAGGCTAATTATATATATATATATATCACTGATTCTTGAGATAAGGGACAAAACATGTCCCACATCAAAATGTTGCAATTTGTCTTAAAAAACAATAAATTATTTATTTTTAAAAGGCTTTAAAAGATGGATATGAAAGACTTTTGTATGTGTACACCATTAGTTTTGTATATATTTATATTATTTCATAGTAATTTGATAAAATACCTGCACTGTACTATGAAAGCCCATGCAAATGAACTCGTCCTCCGTAGAGGTCACAGTATCAAACTGCCGAAAATAAGTGTTTTAAAAAGCCCAAAATGTCCAAATATTAATATGAGGTTAATTGTATGGCTTAATAAAATACCACAACACATTTAAAGTGGACATTCCATTATTTTATACATTTACAACAGCCTCTCAAAGTTTGTCCTTAATTCAAGTCAACTCCGTAAGATATTTTTCAAATTCTAAATAAATCACGCATATTTTGGTCAGCCTTAACCCTGAGGACCCCCTTTGACTCCTTCCTGCTGATGGATGCAGCAGTCCAACACATGGTCTCTTAAGTTTTACATTTTTAAAAATATTCAGCAAACAAGTTGAAATCTCTGGTCACAGCTAGTGTGTGTCAACACTGTCTTCAAATTAGGGGTGATTTCAATCAATAATTTTGAAATAAAAGTTGGTATTTAGGTTTAGTTTAGTGGCAGCTGACAACTGAGAAAAATCAAAATGGCTACCATTTACTATATATGAGTAATTTGAAAAAACATGTCATTTTTTCAACTCCGTCAGACGTCAACTCTGTCAGATATTTCGTCTGACGGTGTTGACATGTGAGCTGACGGAGTGGAAAATGCTCCCAAATCCTTATTAATTAATGCATAACAACTACATAACATGATAATATAATCTAAGTACACATTTTGATTGAATTAAATCAAATCAAATCAAACTTTATTTATATGGCACTTTTCATACTTTAAAGTAGCACAAAGTGCCTCACAGAAAATAAAAGGGAACAAAACAAAAACAAAACAAGATATGAACAACAAGAACACCTGGAAACCCAAGCCTCCCACCCCCACAAATATACACACAGAGATACACAGAGACATACACACTCACGCACACACATAGCCATATGCACAGACATACACACCCACACACACAAACATACACATACCCACGCACACCCACACACATACACTAGCTGTTGCTGAGGAGACATGGCTGGGCACCGAGATCTGAGGTGAGGAAGAAGCTACCTTTGGGGGGCCGTGCACACTGAGAGGAATCATGGTCCATGACTGCAGGGGGCGCCACCACAGGGACCACCCCAGCCCAGGCAGACAGGAGGCTCCACACCAAGGTGTAGAGCTCTCCAGCCACCCGGGCCAGGGCTGTCCACGGGACAGCACCCCCAACGGTGGACCAGAAACAACTCCCGGTGTGGTAGGCCCCCAGGAGGAAACACTGGAAAACCGAGGGGCTAAAACAGCAAAATAATATAAAAGGTAGAAGCTAAAAACTGAGGGAATAAAAACAATAAAAACAGTAAAATGTATAAAATAAAATTGACCCAATAAATAAAACAAAAATAAATAAAATGTATAAAACAGTAAAACAGGATAAGCTAAAATAAACAATATAAAATAGAATAATAATAAAAAATGTAAGAAGCATAAAAGAAATGAGAAAACATGTCAGTTAAAAGCCTGATTAAAAAGGTGGGTCTTGAGCTTCTTTTTAAAAACATCAACATTCTCTGCGGCCCTGAGGTTCTCCGGCAGGCTGTTCCACAATCGGGGGCCATAGTAACTGAATGCCGCCTCCCCCGGCGTCAGCGGGGGACGTGATGAGTCGGCTTCGTCCAGACGAGAGCGGAGCGGGTTTCCTCTCGTTGATCAAACTCAAATAAAGAAAACAGTTGGTGTTTCCTCCTTCCACGAGCGGCGATATAATCGCGGCTTGGCGATTTAGTCAGCTTACTTCAGACAGCGTCTGGTAGCTGGAAGGCAGGAACCGGCTTGGTTCCTCTTGTTGCAGCGGTGCGCTGCAGGAGGGGTCGCCTCCCGTTGCAACGTGGTGTTGCGCCGGTTGTAGGAAGAGGCCAGGGTAGGAGTCGGAGTAAGAGAGCGTTCTCCAGGCGGCTTCGGTTTATAAAGCTCAGGCCGCTCCAGGGGACCCCCCGGGGTTCCCTGAAGATTGTCAGCCAAGGGCACTCACCTGGGTGAGATGTGAAACTAAAATGGCGGTGTAGTTTTTAATCCCCTTTGTCCTGTTGTCCTGGCCGCATGTGTAGGCTTTTGTAGGCCGCATTGTGTAGTCCTAACGGTTAGGTCCCAACAATACATTACGAATGGAGTGTTGTCCTTTGAATTCTATGTTTGAACGACAACCTGGCACGGGTGGTTACTCTTACCGTAAAATCCTATTTTTTTTTTCAGTTTTACACACAATTGTATTCTGTTAGCTAGACAAAAAAACGAGTACAGTAACCATTGTCAATGAAGGACTGGGCTAAGACTTAGTGGTGGACATGAGGGATATTTCAGTTGTCCTCTGCCATAGTGACAAAACGTATAAACATTTTGACTTGCAGTGCTTACACAATGCCAAAGGGATGATGCATTTTGGGGGCACTGACTATTTATATGAGAAAGAAATTTGGTTTTGACACATGAGTGAACTGTTTAGGGAGAGATATGAGCTTTTGCAGGTGAGCCATGGTGTTGTGCTGAACCATCCAGGTTATTTTGGCAAAACCACCAAGAGTGTTGAGAACGTCCGGTCTGTTTTTCAAGAAATGAGTCAAAGCAACTGAGAAAGATCTTTGCAATTTTGTGGCACTGACTCGTTATATGGGGAAGGAATTTAGTTTTGAAGCATAAGTCAGTTTTGGGAGAGATATGAGCTTTTGCAAGTGAGCTATGGTGTTGTGCTGAACTGTAAGACTGTTATGCCAAATGATCTTAGAGTTTCGAGAATTTCTGTTTCAAGAACTTAAGTGTCATTTATGCTCTTTAATGATTCATTCACATTATGTGTAAATAAATGTAACTTAAAAAACAGTGTTCTACACACACTTACCACTCGTTCATATGCAAATGTTGCTTACTTCTGTCAATATATGTTAATGAGGACTTGTGACAGTCATATATATATATAAAAATATAAAAGTGTTATCTATACTCATTACTGATTCAAAAGTTGCACAAATTGACATTGAAATAAGAAAAACCTTAATAAATGTAACTTAAAAAACAAAGTGTAATACACAAAACTTGCTGTGACCCACATGGTTACGAAGCCCATATATGTCATCTGAATGTAGTTCCTGTGTCCCGTCACTAGGTGGCGTATGAGCCCCGCATTCATTTGTATTGCCGTTGAGCACGCTCTGAGCACGCACTGCTCACGCCCATACACAGAGCCACAGTCATTACCGATCCACCGATCCCAGAGCAACACACCCGCTGAGTGAGCTGCCGGACCTAGGTATCAGTAAATTTGAAGTCACAGACTCTATGAGTTGTGTACTTGTAGATTTTTTTTCTCTCCACAAATACAACACAACACTTACACGTTCACAAATTCTTAATTACAGGTGCACAAATCCTATTTTACAAGTCACAGATTAAAAAACTGACACGCTCACATTTTTGCTCCTATTGTTATAGTATATTTGGTGCAAAACATATTTGTGTACCTGTATCAGACAATGTGAAGTTGTGGACAAAATTTGAATGTGTGCAAATCTGAATGTGAACTTGTGCAATAAATGTTCAATGTATATAAAATAATTTCCCACGAAAATATTTGTGTTCTTTTCAAACACAAACACAAATCGAGAAGTACAACTGCGCAAATCTTCCCCACGAGTCACAGATTCTGTTTCCTTCACCTACAAATCACAAATCCCACCTCCACTGAGATATGTGGAGCAAAACCATCTGTGCATTCAGTCTATGGTGCAAAAGGCGGGTGCTGATCTGAGAGCGACTGATCCCACAGCCAATCAGAGGAGAGGGGCTTTCCCCCCCCCCACAGCCAATCAGAGGAGAGGGTGGATTCAGCACATGCTAAACTAACAGCAGCAGAGACAGCGATATAGGCAACTTTCAAGGTAGGTTGTATCTTTAACCACATTAATAAATAAACCCCGACGCGAAGCTGACACATTTAGCGTCCTGTCACTTTTCCTCTGTTTTGGTAACCATCCTCCCGGCCGTGTGCATTTGTTTTCAATGAATATACGTATGTGTGTGTATTGTTGTAGTCTTATCTGTCATAAACTGTAAGAGAGGAGAGCTGTGACCCCGGGTCAGATCGGCTCATGCAGGTTTCGTTTTCAGAAAACAGACGTGGAAGGAAGAGAGTCAGATTCATATAACTTATATGCTCTTTTACAAGATGATTCTTTCTAGGTTTAAAACATGGATCTATAAAAAAGACTAGTTAATATCTATGCTTGAAAGATCTCAACGTAGTAAAGTAAATTACTCCTATTCTCCTCTGCCTTCTAGGAAAATGACGGATCCTGGTGGTCCATCTCAGGTGAGTGTCATATGGGTAGGCTAATGGAACCTTAAAGAAATTAGCATGCTAAGACAAAGTTGTTGTTTTTTTCTAAAATGCATATTTGACAAACTATTGCTTCCGACTGTTATTACGTTACATTCAATTTAATTTTCACATTTTTCCAAATCACCAGAACACAAACATTGAAACAGCAGTCCGCATGCTTTTGAGCTGCATAGCAAATGAGACTGGAGCTAGGACAGGAGCTGGGACTGCAACAGGGATTGGAGCTGTGACTGCAACTGGGATTGGAGCTGGGACTGCAGGGATTGGAGCTGGGACTGCAGGGATTGGAGCTGGGACTGCAGCTGGCAGACCAACAACCGTGCAACATGAGATGCAGAGGTAAGTGACTGCCTCGAGGATCCAAAAGCATTCCCAGGCCAGCTGAGTGAAAGAGTCCCTCCAGCATGTCCTGGGACTTCCCCGGGGTCTCCTCCCAGTGGGGCATGCCCCTAACAACTCCCCAGGGAGGAGTCCAGGATGCATTTGAAAAAGATGCCTGAGCCTCCTCAGCAGGGAGGCATTCTTTTTAAAGTTGGATATTTAGACTTCACATATTAATAACTGTCTACTCTTCATCCAAGGTGCTTCCCATCCATGTTCTCTGGTCAGAAGCGTAAAAGGAAAGGAGGAGATCCACCCCGTGTCACTGTGTGAAAGTACACAGAGATACAGTTCTGCTTGCTGTCACAAAACACCGACAGAACCCCCAAAGATGAGGCAATCCTACTCCAAGCAGGTCTTGGTAGAAGGACTGTCAATATAGCTGACAATGCCCTCCACACAGAGGTGAGTTTTAAAGACATTTTTAAAAATCAATTTGAAATAAGTAGAGGTTGATGTGTAATGACATCAACAGTGATATTTGTTGTACTGCATTGAAATAGCTTTCATTATGCCACACAGCTTTGTGGTTTTTAACATACTAAATGAGATTATTGTCAGCTGCTCTGAGCTGGAGCAGACCAGACACCTGCCTAATATCGGCAGGTGGTCATAATGTTCCCCCTTTGGTCCTCCTTTGCTATCAAATACACAACTGCTATCAAATACACAACAAACTGGGATGCACAGTTTATTCTAACACTGTTCTAACACCAGCCTTAACCTCCCCAGCAATTTGAGCAACAGTAGTTTGTCTGGTAGATCAGCCTTCACTCCCCACGTGTATCAGTGAGTCTTAGCTGCCTATGACCCTGTCATCAGTTCAGCATAGTTCCTTCCTTGATAGATACTGACCACTGCAGACTGGGGATACCAAGAGCTGTACTTTTTCCAGATTCTCTGACCCAGTCATCTAGTCATCACATCACACATTTGGCCCTTGTCATACTAACTCAAATTCTCAGGCTTGCCCATTTTTCCTGCTACTAACACATCAACTTTGAACATTTTTTGTCACGAATATACCACACCCAATACCAGGTGCCACTTTATATTCACTTTACTTGACAGTCACCACAATATTATGCCTGATCGGCGTATATCTTCAGCAAACTGTACAACTCTGTGTTATCAATTACCACTAACCTTAACCCATTTCTGGAAACATGATAAGTTAGTCCGTCAGAGACATTCAAGATCATACAGTGCACACTATGACAGTTTCTAACTTTTTACAGATAAGCAGTACACTACTTCTAAATGATCCCAAAATGAGGAGTCTGTGTGGTGGCTGGCTCCTCCAAAAAGCTTCAGGTAAGATTACTTTGCCTTTGTTGTATACTATACAGTACCTTTAAGGATAATATGGTTATAACTTTTTTCACAATTACATGTACATTCAAATGCTTCACCGAAAGTATACACGTGTTGAAGTGCTACAGGTTTGTTTGTGTTAAAGATTCAGAATATGGGGTGGTGTTTTACATTGAATACTAAAAGTATCTTTTGATGGAAGATTGAGCACTTCTTCTAACAAAATGTTATCTTTCCAAAAGGCGGCAGTGGACAACGCCGTATAACCCCACTGCCACAGGGGTCAGAGGGCTATACAGCAAACATTTTGAAAACATCTTCGAACGGTGGGAAGATTGTCATCTACATCATCCCACTACAAGAGAGAATGGACACCACTCCTCTGCCCTATGACGCAGAGGAGTTTCAACACATGCCCAAACATGCATGCATGTCATGTGGACAGTCAGTTCCCCTGCCACTGCTACAATACCACATTGATTCCTGTGGTGATGTAAGTTATCTTATGGCTATGTAAAAAAGGAACGCTTTATTAACGATGTTGCAATTGGCTAAAAGTATTTTACTGTAACCTTGTATTCAACTGAAAAATGTATGTTAAAAAGTATCACTGATGGTGTTTTTAAATTTCTCTTGAAGAAACATGAATCTGATGTGAAAATTGTTTCTGATGAAGAGAAGTCTGAGATTATTTCTCTGGTAAGCTGTCACTGAACTCTCAGTTTCATAATGCTGCATTTCATAACAATGGCACAAAAGTATTACTTATGGTTATGTGCATATTATGGCTGCATGATGATTTAAAAAGGGATACTTAGCAGTTATTATGGACTGTATTGCAGTGGCATGATTGTGATTATAATAAACGAGTAGTGTCATTATTAGAGACAGCAAAAGGATAACATTGAACTTAGAACTATTCCTCTGTCAACTTGCCTTCCAAATGAGATTCTTCATCTATTCCTGTGGTTTTTCTGTTGGTGAAAAAAGTAGGCCTATACAGGTTTTCATTTTCAACAACAATTAACAAGATGGCTAACTGCATTCACAACAGATGTTGTTACTGCTTTGTCAGTCATCTGAAAATACTGCAGTACATTTTAATGATAGACTGGACCCTACATTGATTCAGGTGTCTGAATATCAGCACCGCCACTAACATTTAACTTGCTCATTACTACTGAAAACAACGTTTATTAATAATAATAATAATAATAATAATAATAATAATAATAATAATTGAATTTGTTAGCATAATTGATAATGGTCTTGATATCAGTACAGTCCTATCAATTCATACCCCCACTTGTGTGGTGTTCTTGTTTTCTTTTTTTTGGTTTTGACTCCAGCTCCATATCTGCCTGCTTGTTGAATTCTGTTTCCACCTTGTCTCAAAAGAGACTGCAAACCACACACACTTGCTTAGGTAATGATATGTGACATAGGTAATGGTATGTGAATATTGAGCTGCCTACACAACAATCAAACCTTTGTGGATTTACAATCAGATAGAATAAAATTGTGATGGTGAGTGCAGTAAGTGCTGCAGCAACTCCTGCTGGACAATTGTCATGTTCATTTTAATTTATGTGTTGTATTATAACTGTTTGGCTCCTAGGGAACCTGTCCGGTTTGTGGTGAGCAGGTCCCCACATCAGTCATTGAGTACCACGCCAGCACTTGTGGAGAAAGGTAATACAGGTCACATAGAGTCGGTTGATATATTTTTGGGTGTAATTACACTTTGAATAATGGTGATAACCAAGAGTTACATAACAACTTTCACAGTGCATGGTTGGACAGCTGATGGCAACTGCTAAACACTGTGTAAAACCATTCTAAATTAGTGTGCATTCTTGTGTTTCCTTCTTTATTTGTATTAAGCTGTCCTGTGATCATGGATAATGTTGGCATAGCTTCTGGGAGCTGCAGTCGTGCCTCGACCTCATTTGATGCAACATTCAGCGCCTCAGCTGCCTTGCCCACAGAGGACATTCCATTATCCACACCTGTTAACAACAAAGATTTAGGTACGCATTTATTTATTTGTTTGTTAGAATTATGTTATACAGCAAGTAATTAGGGTGTGTATTTTTAAAGAATGTGTGACAGACATGTGTGGACTAAATGGGCTCACAGACATAGTGTTGTTAGATACATATTCTGACTATCTGGTTCCAACAAATGGCAAACATTGTAGATTGACGATGACATTACACTCCTACTGGCGGAGGACAATGCAAATGACAAAAAGTAAGACATTATAGTGACTGAAAACAGAAGCGTCCTAACTTCGGCTTAGTTTCATTAAAAATGATGTTATGCACCATTGGGAGTCAGGCACAGGATGCAATGACAGCAACAACAACTGTTAGAAGTAATCTATCTTGTTCTGTATTCAGACTCTCATAATCAAACTTGTGTTAGTGATACAGAGAAGCTCTACAGGCCTACTGTTTTCCTGTGCAGGATCTAAGTAACTATTGTCTATTGTGACTTTGAACACCTGTTGTATTTTTCTTTGCAGGCTGGAAAAGCATGGTTGACCCAGAGCAGGCTGCAGAGGAATACAGAAAACAATGTCTGCACAACAAAGAAGATGAGCCTACGCTTAAAATAAAATTTGACATCAGAGAGGATCAACGTCAGCTTCTTGTCCATCTTTGTCACAGGTTACACGTTGCATTCAGAATAAAAAATGAACCTGACAGCACCTCCTTCTCCTCCTCCTTCTCCTCCTCCTTCTCCTCCACCCCCTCCTCTACATAGCCAGGCACCGGTAAGATACCCAGTAGAGGTTAGGGACAGTTAGCAGAAGAGTTGCATTAAAAACAGATGAGCATTTTGTGGTTTTGGACTCTGGTCAGACCAAAAAGGGAGTTTGAAGACGTGAATGTGTGATGGGCATTTCTTTGACTGTTTTCTGAAATCCCACAGACCAAACGTTTCATCAAAAAGATATTAGACGGATCATTTGTGTCCTGTACAAACTCCAATAGAAAACACATTTTAGAAGTATTTAGAAGACGAGGCTGTACAGTCTTAGTTCAGATTAATGTGTTTGTTAGGATGAATAAACAATGTATGAACTGATTTAGGTTTTTATACTAATTTTACATGAAATTGTTATTAATGTATTGTTCCACCAACATGCAGGGACTAGAGGTTAAAAATACCTAGTTTGCTAAAACCTGGTGCACTGCATCTCTCCTTGTTTTCTATAAGGCTAATGTTTAAATGAATCAAATACAATCCAGTACAACCGTCAGGATGTCTAACCAGCTGCTCTGTGTGTGTTTGTCTCCAGCTGAACCTTCCAGTGGTGCATCTGTGTGATGAGGTGTTGAAGAGGCTGACTCCTATTGGAGTCGCGTAAGTAACACACACACACACACACACACACACACACACACACACACACACACCTAACACAACTAACGTGTCTCCGTCTCTCTGTGTGTAGAAATGGAAAAGTCCTGTACGGCTACGTTCCTCCTCCTCCTCCTCCTCCTCCTCCTCCATCATCATCAAAGTAAGTCCATCTTGGTCAAAATGTACAACATCCACCTTATATTGAATTTCTTGCAGCTGTTGTCTGATTGCAGGTGTTATTTGTCCACCAAGATGATTTGCATTCATATTATTATCAGACGTTTTTTAATGGCACGACACAGAACAGGAAATCTTGTATTATTCTTGCTCATTTTAACGTTCTCTCTCTAAAGTTGTTCTTTTCTTTCCCTGTTTTTCCACAGCAAGAGAAAGCGTGCAGACGAGCAGGACGATCGTCCTTACGTGAAGAAGCCGCCCAACGCATTCATGATATTCATGAAGGAGCAGAGGCCACACTGTACCGCTGAACTGCAGAGCCGTGGGAGCTCTGCAGTTAACAGTTTCCTGGGGCAGAGGGTGAGTGTGTTTGATCAGATGCACCGTGGGGGTCTGTGGGACCCCGGCTCTCATTCATGTGATTCCGTGTGCATATTAATACAGCTGCTAATACGTTTGTGTTCATACGACCTGTAGTTGTGTGTCGCGGTGTGTGCTGACAGTGTGTTGTCGTCTCTCCACAGTGGAAGTCGCTTTCCAGAGAGGAGCAGGCCACATATTATGCAGAGGCAGACAGGGAGAAGGGCCTCCACGCACAACTCCACCCAAACTGGTCCTCCACCAACAATTATGTATGTACATTCTGCATTCTGCGTTCATCATTGTGAACAAAAAGGCACTGAAACGAGTCTTATGTTTGTATCGGCTCATGGTGATCCAAAGTCTAATGTTTTGGTTTTTTGTGTAGGGCAAAAAGAGGAAGAGGGAAAGGAGCAACGCTGTCAGAAAGGCTGAAGGTAAGTCAATATGTCTGTGGATGTCAAATAGGAAGTAAACTCAATGAGGGATCATGTTGGACGATGTTAGAACGTTCAGAATGGAGAGAATAGGAAGCAGCACCTTTTACACGTGTTAACAAGTCTTAGTGGATTGATCAGTGCTTTTGTTTGTTGCAGCTTCTGCATCTGGGGAGGAGACCAAGCCAGCCAAGAAGCAGCGTGTGCTCCCACAGCAAAACGGTGTGGAGGAGCCCTCCAACCTCCTACACACCTGTAACTGAGCCCTCCACCTCCTACACACCTGTGACTGAGCCCTCCACCTCCTACACACCTGTGACTGAGCCCTCCACCTCCTACACACCTGTGACTGAGCCCTCCACCTCCTACACACCTGTGACTGAGCCCTCCACCTCCTACACACCTGTGACTGAGCTCCCCTGCCTCTCCTCTGACTTATGTGCAGAGTTCGCATTCTTGGAGGAAATCCAGAATTTAGGCTTTGAAAACTTAGAAGAGTTGGCATTTCAGCTGGCAGAGCAGTTCTAGCCACTTGTTTTTTCTGTTTATATATTTTTGTAAATTAATTGTATATTGTATATTTTGTAAATGAATCTGTAAATTAAATAAATTGTAAAATACCTTTTTGTGTCCATATCTGTAATTCACACTGGTGGTTGTCTACTTTACCTCAAAGCATGTGTTGTGTGTGCAAATAAGAAATCAACTAAAAAGAGCGGAACACTACGCAGAATGAGCAAACATGGTTTTACTTCCCGTAAACTACAAAGAGGGAACCGACAAATAGAGAGGTTCCTGAAGTGTCATAGGCAAAGATTCAATGAAGCATCTGCAACTGGGAGTACCTGCTTGGAAACCACAGATGTGTACAATATTTGGCAGATATGATTCTTTTAGATGATTCTTTAATGATTCAATCAGTCATCATGCAGCCCAAGGGCCAGCAGCATGGGGATCCCGACCCCGAGGACCAGAGTGAGGCTCTCCAGGAGCCCCAGGTGTCGCCGGTGGTGGGCCTCGGCCCCGGTGTGCTGCTCGTGGTCCGAGGGGGGAAGGCCCGTCTTGCTGCTGCTGACCTCGGGGAGAACATGCACCGTGGCCACGTAGAGGAAAGTCCGGCCGAGAAGAGCATCCCCACACCTGTCGCAATGAGCTGGTTCTGAGACGAGCAGCCAGACTGCAGACGCAAACACAACGGATCAAATAACGCCCAAGTTGAAACTGGAGGAAAAAAGACCCAAGATGGCTGAAGGGTGCTTTCTTACTGTGTGTAATATGAAGTAAGTGGGGACGGCAAGTAGAGGTGCTGCAGCTGAAAAGGCCAACAAATGTCCCTGAATGTATGTCTTTTCAAGGCCAGCATGCATCCAAAAAGAGACCAAACCAAAAGCTGCAGGCGCCTATAGATAAGAGACCATCTCTATTCCATCTCCTTACATACTTCTATACATCCTTCAATGAAATGTTCTGTCAGGGAAACTCACCTTGTGTAGCATCACTGCTAAAAATACTACAACTTGCACCGTCACTTGACCCGTGGCCACAGCTGCACCCACAGCGAATCCATCAGCTACAATGCAAACACCAACAATCAGATTCATGGGCTCAACAATCTAAATAAACTACATTTACATCAAACTGGTGGATGAGAGTCATTTGATGTGTCTGTCTGCACGCCAAGTTTTTCACAAAGAACGGGTGTGTGAGGAAAAGTAGGGCACTTGGAACAAATCACATGAGATCACATGAGGAAACGAACTCCAGGGCATTGTTGGCTTCATGAAAACATACAATAAAGCAGTATAATAAATGCTGTATAAGTTACCTGCAACGTGAATAACCAGCCCCAAAGTGGCCGTGATGCCCACACTGTTGGACAATCGAGTCGCCTGGTCTGAGAGAAACTTCCGATCTGATCCACTACGAACATTAGGATGAACCTGAAAGTCAAAGAGACCCCGATGATGAAGGATGAGGTGAGGAAGGCTCGGCTCACCTCTCCACGACTCTCCCAGTAAGCCCACTCCCTCAGGGATGGTGATGCCAGCGCTGTCCCACACAGGAGTCCTGCCCCCAGGATGGACACGAACCGCAGGCTCCTCTGTGGAGCCACACCAGATTTAAATCAATACCATATATATCATGATTGTATTATATTTATTGTGTAATTATAGAATTATGAATATTCTAATAACAATATTTCAATTTGACATACAATAGCTGGAGCGAGTTCTCAGATTTCCATGCTAATAAACACTGGTGCTCATTCACAAGAACGTCAACAACATCCTCCAACAACACAACAAAAAAAGAGAAACTCCTCCTTCTCCTCCTCCTCCTCCTCCTCCTCCTCCTCCTTCTTCACAAGTGATGATGTGCTACATCTTATCGTCGCTTCTGCTGGAAGCTGACAGTCTGTTCTCACCGTGTCACTTGTTGCAAACCACAGTACCTGCGTGCCATTCTGCCTTCCACGTCACACCTCGAGGTTTCCTTGAACACCACTGTAGCAGGAGGAGGAGGAGGAACAGCAGGAGGAGGAGGAGGAGGAGCAGTAGGAGGAGGGGGAGGAGCAGCAGTAGGAGGGGGAGGAGCAGCAGTAGGAGGAGGAGGAGGAACAGCAGGAGGAGGACGAACAGCAGCACCCAGTGTTGGACACTGAGAACTGCACAGGCCCGCCCCATCAGATCTGGTCCTCCAATCATCGACCTCCATTCTTCCAGCCTCAACTATAGTAATGCATCATAAGAGCTTGAGAAACAGTGTTTCCACGACAGGACAGGAACGAGAAAAAAACCTGTTACCTGTGTTGTCAGTTATTAGATCATTTTACCTCTTTGAGCAGCCAAAAGTAATATAATAATATAATAATGCACACAAAGGTGCTATTCTGAGTATGAAGTGTGCTCACACTGGAGAAGTATGCAGACCGCATGCATACTAGATATCCAAATGTTTAGCTGCCGTTCATATTCACTGGTTTCTCACAATGCGATGCACAAAGAAAATGAAGGAGTTGCTCAGAGCTGGAATAAACAAACTGTGTAGTGGTGATAACATTTTAAACAGAAACACTTCATATTAAAGACATGTTGGTGTTTTTTTGTGTGGTTAATTGTTGATGTTGCATTTATTGTATTGTTTTCTGTATAAATGGTTAATTGTGTTGTTGTGCATACTATTCCTTTATCATTTCATTGTTTTATGTGACTCTAGTTAAAAAGCAACACTTATTGTCAACAAACTTGATGAAATAAAGATTTATTGTTCAAAGAGCTGGGGGGAGGGGGGTTGTGATGGATCTGTTGTACTGACGGCCCTTTGGAAAGAATAATAAAATGAAACTGTCAAATGATGACATCTGCTATTATTACTCTTCCTATCTAGAAAAACAGAAAATGCTAAACTATAAAAAGGCAAAGCAAACAGACAAACACATTCTAAGTGTTGACAGTTCTGACAACGCAGAGACATTGTGTTACCATTACAATCTAGAAACAAGCTGAGAACTTCTATTAGAAAGTGCTTGGCTGTTGACAAAAACCACAAGTCCCACCGTCTATACAGAGTTTATAAAGATATTCTGAAATAAAAAGGATTCATCACGAACACTTGGAGTTAGAAAAAGACTACTGGAAATCATTGCAACCGTCAGACTGACAAATGTAGATCATGTACTCAAATGGAATGCCGTGACATGATACTAGATGAATCCAGACCACCATCCATTATATAATTGCAGTGCAAAGTATTGTCTATTGCCATCTCACAAATTAATTTTGCACTGTTACAGAGACCTTTAGAGGCAGTATCTTCAGAGTGAGGGCCGTCCTGGTGCAGAGGTACGGACACAGTTTCTCGGTGAACGTGTGTGTGGAGGTGTGTATGTGTATGTTGGTATCTGGATCAGAAAACGACAGCTCTCCTTTGTCCCAGTCCAGTTGAACTCTGATCTTCTGGAGCTTCTCCCTGAGGGGCAGATCGGTGTATTTATCTGCCGGGGAGTACGCTCTGTAGACAACGTCATTGAAGTCTAAGCTCCACACCGTAGACCCCACGAATCCTTTCCTACAAACCGACTCCGCTATCACCCCCAGCTCCCAGTCTTTGTTGTCTCCCACTTCCACGTCCCAGCTGTGAGTCCCCGAGTCGAACCCCGAGCCCAGGACGGAATCCCAGTACGCAAACCTCTCCGGGTTCTCGGGGAGCTGCTGGATCTTACCGTGTCTCACGCTGGTCAGATCTTCCGACAGGACCAGTTCTGGATTGGCGGTGTTCGGGTCCAGAATCACGGGGCTGTAGGAGACCATGTCCTTCATCTTGTCCCAGATGCTGAAGGTCAGGTTGCCCAGATGTTTCACCACGTCGATCAGAGACCCGAAGAGTGGCTGCGGATCCTCCAGCAGGGGGCGGCGCTGGATTCGTTCCAACGCCGCCTTGTAGTTGTGCAGGAATGACACGTCCTCGGCTCTCAGCTGCTCCTCCGTGGTTCTGAACGTGTCTGAGAGATCTGCTATCTCTCTGCTCAGAGCCTCCATCTTCTCCTTCATCACCTGGCTCTTCTGCTCCTCTTCCTCCCTCAGTGCAGCCACCCTGGCCTCCTCTTCCTCTTCCAGAAATTGATGAAGCTTCTCAAACTCTTCTTTAATCCGCGTCTCTGTGCGTCGAGCCTGGACCTTCATGTGTTGCTCTATTTGATTTAAGTTTGTTTGAACCTCGTTGAAAACCTTCAACTTGTCCTGAAGGTCCTTCAGGGACTTCTGCAGCTCCTCCCTGTGATCCTGTGCAGCTTCCTCGACGGGTCTGAACCTGTGGTCCGTGTGGATTTTGCTGTCCCGGCAGACGACGCACACCGGCTGCTGATGGTCCAGACAGAAGAGCTTCAGCTTCTCCGAGTGCAGAGGGCAGAGCGTCCCCGACCCCGACGAGGTCGTCTGACCCCTCGCTTGTAAAAAGGTCTCACACAGGTTCCTCAACGCCAGGTTACGAGGCGGATCGCTGCATCGAGATACCGTCCGACAAACCGGACAATCCTGGAGTTTCTTCACCGTCCACCAGCTCTGCAGACAGGCTCTACAGAAGCTGTGGCTGCACAACAGGAGGACTGGGTCTTTGAAGATGTCGTGGCAGGCAGGGCAGCAGAAATCCTCCTCTGATCTAGAAGCCATTTCCCTCCGAAGCCGAAAACACAGCCGGCAGACAGGAGATAGTGTCACTCCTTCCTCTGGAAAGCTTCCCCCCCAAACTCACTTTCACTTCTAGCTAAACGCTTGTGAAGTCGGCTGCTGCTGTTCGTGGCGTTGGTCCAGATATCCTGGAATTCCCAGCATTCCTTTGTGAGGCTCCTTTGTCAGTGGAAGTCTAGAGTCGGTCTGAAAGCGAGTCTCATGGTCCCTCGGTGAGGTGTATTTCCTGGTGTGTGTCAGGTGAGTCACACGTAGGTGGAGCTCTGAAGCATTACAGCGCTTTGCTGCTCACTGGGAAACAAAGGTGCATGAATGTCCATCACACAAACGGCTATTACTTGTTCTATGATAAAACAAAATTAAAAAAAACCTGCTCCACTTTCAGGAGGACGGTTTGGGATTCTCGGTGTCACAAACGTCCAACTAGAGCTCCGATGCTTCTGAGAGAAGTGCAAAAGAAGTTATTTATCTGGCTACGTGTTACTGAAACACACCGACGCTGGAGAACCAAGAACGTTTGTGGACAAATTCTCTACATTGCACGTGGGAAAGCAAATATAAAATCTACAAAGTGTTAACTTATACCACACGTTAAACTGAATGCAGAGCCAGTGTTTTATTCTGTCCCCCATTAAAAAGGAAACAAGGCTACATGTGTGCAAAAACAAACCCTTTCACATTTACAAAAAGGACATAAAGAGCCCGACAGTTAGTGTGTGTGATGCATGGAAAGTCAATCAACATCAGAATAACAAAATCCTTGCAAAAATAACTTCAGAAATCAGCTCTTCGGTTAACGACACAGGAGGTGATGAAACCTGGACCCGATGAAAGGAAACCCCGTGTGATGAAACCCACAACCAGGAAACATCTGCACCGCCAATCTGAGAGTTAAAGACACACGACGAAGCTCGGCGGAAATCATTTATATTCAATATCATAATCACATAAGCATCAATAATTCATATAAAAAAACCTCTTTAAAATAAAACTTTTCAGCATCTGTGATCGACGTCCCAAAAACAAACAAAGAGTCTTACAGGAGGTGGAGAAAACAAACACACCTGGCAGTGTAACTAAACCCGGAGCGATCGCTTCCTGTGAAGCTGATGATGAGATTTGAGGCGTGTTGTTGTTGTTCTGGGTCGCATTAGATCGTCAGCTGTTCCTGTTATTTTGTCCACCTCCCGCTCACACCATCAAGTACAAGATCTGCTGCTCAGTTACTAAAAATATCAACAGAATAAAACTCAGCCCCCACAAATAAACACGTTCACTGCTCAACAAAGTGTCTTAAATTCCCTTTTAACCACACACACACACACACACACACACACACACACACACACACACCTACACACACACACACACACACACACACACACACACACACACCTACACACACACACACACACACACACACACACACACACACACACACACACACACGCACACATATACACACATATACACACACACACACACACACACACACACACCTCTCAAGCGTACATTCAAAAATCTTGAATCAAAGAAATCCTCGTCGATCCGTCTGAAGCGACCTCGAGCTCCACGTCTGACGAGGGCCGTGTGCTACATGTACTGGTGTTACTGGTGTTACTGGTGTTACTGGTGTTACTGGTGTTACTCTTTCAAGACCCACAATAAGGAGGGACTTGTAAAATGTAACATTTTCAAGCTGTGTACCATTCTGGAAAGAAAACATCAGCAAAACAGTTACATTTTTAAAGGGATTCAAATAGAGGAGAGAAGGAGGCGGAGAGGAGAAGAAGAAGGAGGTGAAGTCATTCAACTCTTAAATGCCTTCTGTCCAGTTGAGTTGACAGAACTCACCACTGCCTGCCATATTAACACAAAGTCCAGCATAGAGGGGCTCAGTGAACGTGGTCTGGACTCTGTGGAGGAGAGTCATGGTCTTAGAGACGCTGTAGAAGGACAGAATACCTGCTCTGTGATCCAGGAACACTCCTACTCTGGAGGACGGAGGACCTGAGACGGGAGTTTCAACTAAGTTGTAGAAGAACTTATATCTGTTGTTGATAAAATATAACGACCAGGATTTGTCATTGTATCCAAACGTACATTGACGCCAGTCTCCTGTTCTACTGATACTCTTGTATGCGACTGCTACATCAACTCCACCTCCTCTCCTCTCCACCTCCACCTCCCAGTAACAACGGCCAGTCAGACTTTCTCTACTCAGGACCTGAGATCTTCCAGTGAATCTGTCTGGGTGACTAGAATAAGACTGCTGTTGAGTCATTAATGTTGCTTTTCTGTTCCCCTCAGATAATAACAGATATGTGTGTGCTGTGTTTGGATCCAGTGTGATTTCACGTGAATATTTCAAGAATCCAGCTCTGGTCTTGGGTTCTGGTTGTGGCAGTGAAACATCCACTTCAGTCCCTGCCAGTGAGACGTTTGTCCATCTGTGTGTCAGAACTTCCTGTAGTCCATCTCTGACTTCTGACAGCGCCGCCGTCACGTCCTCAAAGTAGCGGCGAGGAGGACGGGCGTTGATGCTGGATGAGTGTGTGGACTCACTGAGTGGTGACAGTGACGGGTAGTCGTGTAGAAACTGGTTGTGATCCTCTGTGTGTGAGAGCTTCTCCAGCTCAGCGTCTCTCCTCTTCAGCTCACTGATCTCCTGCTGCAGCTTCTCCTGAAGCTCTCCGACTCGACTCACTTCAGTTTCCTGCTGGGATCTGACCTGCTGCTTCACGTCAGAGCGTCTTCTCTCCATGAGACGGATCAGGTCCGTGAACATCTCCTCACTGTCCTCCACTGCTTTATCAGCAGAGTGGTTGATGGCCTCCACCTCCTGGTGGAGCAGCTTCACATTTTTGTCTCTGTCCTGGATTCTCTGCTGGATGTTTAGTCGACTCCCCTCCAGCTCTCTCTGCCTCTCGGTCCTTTCTGCTGCAGCTGAGACTGTGTCGTGGCCTTTATGTTCGTCCACAGGGCAGAGATAACAGATAGACTGCTGATCAGTACGACAGAACATCTTCATCACCTCATCATGACGAGAGCACATGTTCTCCTGGAGGTTGTTGGAGGGCTCCACCAGCCGGTGTTTCTTAAATGCTGCTGATTCATGATGAGGCTGGAGGTGTTTCTCACAGTAAGAGGCCAGACACACCAGACAGGACTTGAGGGCTTTCAGTTTCCTCCCAGTGCAGGAATCACAGGCCACATCTTCAGGTCCAGCATAGCAGAGACCAGCAGGAGCAGCTTGGAGTCCAGTCTTCTTCAGCTCCTCCACCAAAACCGCCAACATGGTGTTTTTCAGCAGGACAGGCCTCGGTATGAAGGTCTGTCTACACTGAGGGCAGCTGTAGATCTCCTTCTCATCCCAGAAGCTTCCAATACACTTCATGCAGTAGTTGTGTCCACAGGGAATAATCACCGGATCCTTCAGTAGATCCAGACAGATGGAACAAGAGAAGGTTTCCCGGTCCAGCTGAACTCCTTTCTGCGCCATTTCACCTCTCAGCGACGACGACTGTCTGAGTTTCACTTAGTGAGAAGTGAAACTGGTCTGAGGTCTGATCTCAACAACACTGTGTGTGTGCAGTGAAGGTGGCCTGTCAGCTGCTGCACTTCACCGCCATGTTGGTTACACCCGTCCACACACAGTAGATCTGAAGGGGAGGGAACAAGGAAGTGTGTGTGTGTGTGTGAGAGAGAGAGAGAGAGAGAGAGAGAGAGAGAGAGAGAGAGAGAGAGAGAGAGAGAGAGAGAGAGAGGGGAGCAGCACTTGGACTTTGTTCCATCAACATGTTACACTGCCTTGAAAAAGTATTCATACCCCTTGAACTTTTTCACATTTTGTCACTCTACAACCACAAACTTAAATGTATTTTATTGAGATTTTATGTGATAGACCAACACAAAGTAACACATAATTGTGAAGTGGAACGAAAATGATACATGGTTAACAAAAATGTAAGCAAATAAAAATCTGAAAAGTGTGGTGTGCATTTGTATTCAGCCCCCTCTATTCTGATACCCCTAAATAAAATGCAGTCCAATCAGTTGCCTTCAGAAGTCACCTAATTAGTTAATAGAGTCCACCTGTGTCTAATTTAGTATCAGTATTAATACAACTGTTCTGTGAAGGCCTCAGTGCTTTGTTAGAGAACACTAGTCACCAAAGAGCATCATGAAGACCAAGGAACTCACCAGACAGGTCAGGGAAAAAGTTGTGGAGAAGTTTAAAGCAGGGTTAGGTTATAAAAAAATATCCAAAGCTTTGAACATCTCAAGGAGCACTGTTCAATCCATCATCCAAAAATGGAAGAAGTATGCCACAACTGCTAACCTACCAAGACATGGCCGTCCACCTAAACTGACAGACTCAGCGAGGAGAGCACTGGTGAGAGAAGCTGCCAAGAGGCCCATGTTCACTCTGGAGGAGTTGCAGAAATCCACAGTTCAGGTGGGAGAATCTGTCCACAGGACAACTATTAGTCATGTACTCCACAAATCTGGCCTTTATGGAAGAGTAGCAAGAAGAAAGCCATTGTTGAAAAACAGACATAAGAAGTCCCGCCACAAGCCATGTTGGGGACACAGCAAACATGTGGAAGAAGGTGCTCTGGTCAGACGAGACCAAAGTAGAACTTTTTGGCCTGAATGCAAAGCGCTATGTGTGGTGGAAAAGTAACACTGCTCATCACCCTGAACACACCATCCCCACTGTGAAACATGGTGGTGGCAGCCTCATGCTGTGGGGATGCTTTTCTTCAGCAGGGCCAGGGAAGCTGGTCAGAGTTGATGGGAGGATGGATGGAGCTAAATACAGGGCAATCCTGGAAGAAAACCTGTTGGAGGCTGCAAAAGACTTGAGACTGGGAAGGAGATTCACCTTCCAGCAAGACAATGACCCTAAACATACAGCCAGAGCTACAATGGAATGGTTTAAAACAAAGAATATTCATGTGTTAGAATGGCCCAGTCAAAGTCCAGACCTAAATCCAATTGAGCAACTGTGGCAAGACTTGAAAGTTTCTGTTCACAAACGCTCTCCATCCAATCTGGCTGAGCTTGAGCTATTTTGCAAAGAAGAATGGGCAAAAATGTCAGTCTCTAGATGTGCAAAGCTGGTAGAGACATACCCCAAAAGACTTGCAGCTGTAATTGCAGCGAAAGGTGGCTCTACAAAGTATTGACACAGGGGGGCTGAATACAAATGCACACCACACTTTTCAGATTTTTATTTGCTTAAATTTTTGTAAACCATGTATCATTTTCCTTCCACTTCACAATTATGTGTTACTTTGTGTTGGTCTATCACATAAAATCTCAATAAAATACATTTAAGTTTGTGGTTGTAGAGTGACAAAATGTGAAAAAGTTCAAGGGGTATGAATACTTTTTCAAGGCAGTGTACTTGTAAAATACGGGCAGCAAAGAAAATAAGACTTTGTAGATTCCACTGTCTGCTATTAGAATCGGGGCACCACCTGTTGGTCAACAGGAATTTACAAAGTTTAATTTAATGACTCTGATGACCACTATTAATCAGTTAGGAACCAATCAATATCATTTCAATAAATCAATCTCACTCTTCAGATCATAAGCTGTGAAATAGGGATCTTTGTATTCTGCTCAGAAGAAATATACACGGACAACGACTTAATGATTAATGTGTATTTATTGACTAACTTAAAGATTAAACCAAGTGAGTAAAGGAAGTGGTCTTAATATAAACACACAAGAAGTATAACCGACTTACAATGATGATAGTGGTGAGTGTGTGTTTTGATATGAATAAGGGAGCTTCTTAAGAATATAAGACGACAAACTCATGGATATCACGTATTAAGGAGGACACTAATTAGAGTTATCGTTTCTGGTCAACTGGCGTCCTGTCCAGGGTGTACCCTGCCTTCGCCCAATGACAGCTGGGATCGGCTCCAGCCCCCCCGTGACCCTGAATACAGGATAAGCGGTAGAAAATGGATGGATGGATGGATTCTGGTCAAGAAACTTGGAAGTCTCTGAGTTGAATTAAAAATCTTGGAACTACGCAGCGAAATCTAATCAAGACGGGACACGATAAGAACCCAGAACTAAGAACTAGCTCCACCATTAACAGCTGGAAATGGGTTATTTTGTACTTTTAAGAATATTTTGATGCTGATACTTTTGCACTTTGAATGTATAACTTAGTATTTTACAATGTAACACTTGTGTACATGTGTGAATACTTCTCCCACTACTGGTTTCCTTGTGTCAACTTCTATTTTTGCCCAACTTGTGAAATGTCACTCGTTTATTATCCGCCGTCAATCCACAAAGTGACCATGAGAACTGGGCGAGTCAGATCAGTATCTGGATATCAAAGAAAAAAGAGAGAGAAAACAATCATTTGGATTAACGTTTATTCATGAAAAGGTCATTAAGAGACCGCAGAGTTCATCAGTGTCCATCCAGACGTGGGCTGATACAGGAGGAAAATACAGCACACAGCTAAACCACAGTCTGTAAACAATAAAATCAGTGCACAGATGATCTTACAAAGATTGCATAATATAAAGAAAGGTTAGAAAACTTCCCAGAAATAGTGCAATTTCTTTTCTTTTTTTTTTCATACCACCACCAGGAAAATAAAATTAAAAAAAACCTGCTCCACTTTCAGGAGGACGGTTTGGGATTCTCGGTGTCACAAACGTCCAACTAGAGCTCCGATGCTTCTGAGAGAAGTGCAAAACAAGTTATTTATTTGGCTACGTGTTACTGAAACACACCGACGCTGGAGAACCAAGAACGTTTGTGGACAAATTCTCTACATTGCACGTGGGAAAGCAAATATAAAATCTATAAAGTGTTAACTTATACCACACGTTAAACTGAATGCAGAGCCAGTGTTTTATTCTGTCCCCCATTAAAAAGGAAACAAGGCTACATGTGTGCAAAAACAAACCCTTTCACATTTACAAAAAGGACATAAAGAGCCCGACAGTTAGTGTGTGTGATGCATGGAAAGTCAATCAACCTCAGAATAACAAAATCCTTGCAAAAATAACTTCAGAAATCAGCTCTTCGGTTAACGACACAGGAGGTGATGAAACCTGGACCCGATGAAAGGAAACCCCGTGTGATGAAACCCACAACCAGGAAACATCTGCACCGCCAATCTGAGAGTTAAAGACACACGACGAAGCTCGGCGGAAATCATTTATATTCAATATCATAATCACATAAGCATCAATAATTCATATAAAAAAACTCTTTAAAATAAAACTTTTCAGCATCTGTGATCGACGTCCCAAAAACAAACAAAGAGTCTTACAGGAGGTGGAGAAAACAAACACACCTGGCAGTGTAACTAAACCCGGAGCGATCGCTTCCTGTGAAGCTGATGATGAGATTTGAGGCGTGTTGTTGTTGTTCTGGGTCGCATTAGATCGTCAGCTGTTCCTGTTATTTTGTCCACCTCCCGCTCACACCATCAAGTACAAGATCTGCTGCTCAGTTACTAAAAATATCAACAGAATAAAACTCAGCCCCCACAAATAAACACATTCACTGCTCAACAAAGTGTCTTAAATTCCCTTTTAACCGCACACACACACACACACACACACACACACACACACACCTCTCAAGCGTACATTCAAAAATCTTGAATCAAAGAAATCCTCGTCAATCCGTCTGACGAGGGCTGTGTTCTACATCTACTGGTGTTACTGGTGTTACTGGTGTTACTGGTGTTACTGGTGTTACTGTTTCAAGACGCACAATAAGGAGGGACTTGAACAAAAATGGTAGAATTTTCAAGCTGTGTACCATTCTCAAAAGAAAACATCAGCAAAACAGTTTCATTTTTAAAGAGATTCAAATAGAGGAGAGAAGGAGGCGGAGGAGGGGAAGAGGACAAGAGGAGGAGGAGGAGGGAGAAGGAGGTGAAGTCATTCAACTCTCAAATGCCTTCTGTCTAGTTGAGTTGACAGAACTCACCACTGCCTCCAAGATTCACATGAAGTCCAGCATAGAGGGGCTCAGTGAACGTGGTCTGGACTCTGTGGAGGAGAGTCATGGTCTTAGAGACGCTGTAGAAGGACAGAATACCTGCTCTGTGATCCAGGAACACTCCTACTCTGGAGGACGGAGGACATGAGACGGGAGTTTCAACTGAGTTGTAGATGAACGTATATCTGTTGTCGAAACAACATAACGACCAGGATTTGTCATTGTATCCAAACATACATTGACGCCAGCCTCCTGTTCTACTGATACTCTTGTATGCGACTGCTACACCAACTCCACCTCCTCTCCTCTCCACCTCCCAGTAACAACGGCCAGTCAGACTTTCTCTACTCAGGACCTGATAACATCCAGTGAATCGGTCTGCGTGTCTAGAATAAGACTGGTTTTGACTCCTTGTTGCTTTTCTGTTCCCCTCAGATAATAACAGATATGTGTTTGCTGTGTTTGGATCCAGTGTGATTTCACGTGAATATTTCAAGAATCCAGCTCTGGTCTTGGGTTCTGGTTGTGGCAGTGAAACATCCACTTCAGTCCCCGCCAGTGAGACGTTTGTCCATCTGTGTAGTCCATCTCTGACTTCTGACAGCGCCGCCGTCACGTCCTCAAAGTAGCGGCGAGGAGGACGGGCGTTGATGCTGGATGAGTGTGTGGACTCACTGAGTGGTGACAGTGACGGGTAGTCGTGTAGAAACTGGTTGTGATCCTCTGTGTGTGAGAGCTTCTCCAGCTCAGCGTCTCTCCTCTTCAGCTCACTGATCTCCTGCTGCAGCTTCTCCTGAAGCTCTCCGACTCGACTCACTTCAGTTTCCTGCTGGGATCTGACCTGCTGCTTCACGTCAGAGCGTCTTCTCTCCATGAGACGGATCAGCTCAGTGAACATCTCCTCACTGTCCTCCACTGCTTTATCAGCAGAGTGGTTGATGGCCTCCACCTCCTGGTGGAGCAGCTTCACATCTTTGTCTCTGTCCTGGATTCTCTGCTGGATGTTTAGTCGACTCCCCTCCAGCTCTCTCTGCCTCTCGGTCCTTTCTGCTGCAGCTGAGACTGTGTCGTGGCCTTTATGTTCGTCCACAGAGCAGAGATAACAGATAGACTGCTGATCAGTACGGCAGAACATCTTCATCACCTCATCGTGACGAGAGCACATGTTCTCCTGGAGCTTGTTGGAGGGCTCCACCAGCCTGTGTTTCTTAAATGCTGCTGATTCATGATGAGGCTGGAGGTGTTTCTCACAGAAAGAGGCCAGACACACCAGACAGGACTTGAGGGCTTTCAGTTTCCTCCCAGTGCAGGAATCACAGGCCACATCTTCAGGTCCAGCATAGCAGAGACCAGCAGGAGCAGCTTGGAGTCCAGTCTTCTTCAGCTCCTCCACCAAAACCGCCAACATGGTGTTTTTCAGCAGGACAGGCATCGGTATGAAGGTCTGTCTACACTGAGGGCAGCTGTAGATCTCCTTCTCATCCCAGAAGCTTCCAATACACTTCATGCAGTAGTTGTGTCCACAGGGAATAATCACCGGATCCTTCAGTAGATCCAGACAGATGGAACAAGAGAAGGTTTCCCGGTCCAGCTGAACTCCTTTCTGCGCCATTTCACCTCTCAGCGACGACGACTGTCTGAGTTTCACTTAGTGAGAAGTGAAACTGGTCTGAGGTCTGATCTCAACAACACTGTGTGTGTGCAGTGAAGGTGGCCTGTCAGCTGCTGCACTTCACCGCCATGTTGGTTACACCCGTCCACACACAGTAGATCTGAAGGGGAGGGAACAAGGAAGTGTGTGTGTGTGTGTGTGTGTGTGTGTGTGTGTCAGAGAGAGAGAGAGAGAGAGAGAGAGAGAGAGAGATTTTTACAAAAAACACTTTATTTACAATATTCATATATACATATACATACAATATTCATCAATATCTCAACAGAGAAAATGCAATGCATCAATAAAGTGCTATTTGTGCATAAGGTTAATAAAAAGAGGAGTTTATCTGATCAAAAACTGTACAAATACTAAATCATCATTTTTGACTGAGCAGATAAAATCACCGAAGCACCACCGCCGTTTAAAATTTTCCACATCCCCAATGGTCTCATAAAACTTAAACTCTAGACATATTCTTGACTTAATGTTACAGAGAAACACAGGAAGGGCCTCATGCCCCGCTCTTTCTTCTACCTTTTTTCTCCGACTGATGTAGACTGCCATTTTTGCTTCTCCTAATAGGAAGTTTATCAGCTGCCATTTGACACAATCTGTCTTTTTCTATCCTGCACCAAAAATAAAAACTCTCTCTGAAAAAAACACATTAAAAGAGCTAAAAACCAACGTTAAAAAAGAAAGAAAAGCTTGTGATTCTCAGGCATTCAGTAAAAACATGGAAAACTGTCTCTCTTAGGCCACAGAAAGGACATTGGTTTGAAACAGCAGGATTTAAAACTGAGACAAAGGCATTTGAGGCGATGGCACCATGAAGTACCCTCCACTGGAGGTCAGCTGTCCGTTTTTTAAGGGGAGGCTTGTATAAAACCCTCCACTGCGGGCAGGCCCCGTCCCACCCCGCTCTGTTGCTCCAAGCTGTGGGGGGCCTACTTTTCAGTCCTTTCCCGTTGACTGATTTGACAATGTTGGTATACAGCGTTGCCTTGTCGGCTCTGTGCAGGCTGAGCTTGCCCGGGCTAGTGACAGTTAATAGGGGTCCAGTCTCTTCTCCAAACTCTGGGCTCAGGTAGATCTCAGGGAAAGGGTCCGTGGGGTCTGGCATGACCTCTCCCTGACCAAACTGTATGAGGAGGTTCCTCTCCATCCCACAGAGCTTGTGCCTCCAGAGCTCCAGCAGCTTCTGGGCCACCCTGACAGAGAGGATGCCCAGGATGTGGCCCAGGGCCCCGGCCCCTGTCAGCTCCGGCCCTGCAGCCTCCACCAGCTGCTGCAGGCTCACAGTCTTTGAGTTGGACAGCTTTGTCACCAGCCCGGGCGTCAAGCTACAAACGTCCAGCCTGCTCCCGTGTATCAGAGGCTCCTTTAATAACCAGTGCAGAGAGTTAGTATTTTCACACATTTTACAAGTAAAAAGGGCCCATGACTTAAAAACGCCCTGATAAAAAGGAGGAAACCCATTTAGTTTTAAAATCTTAGAATCAGTTAAAAACAGAGCAGTATCCAGCCCCAGTTTACTCACATGTCTGAGGATACAGCTGGTCACATTCCTCCATACCAAATCGGACGGCCCTGTCAGAAACCTTTGTATGAATTGAAGCCTGAAAGTGGCCGTTCTGCTGGCCAGGTGGATGAGGCCCTGTCCCCCCTCCTCTCTTGGTAAATATAGCACCCCCTGTGGCACCCAGTGCAGACCCCCCCAAAAGAAATCAACTATTTTTTTCTGTATTTCAGCCAGTAGGCCAGAGGGGGGGTCTATACACGACAGACGATGCCACAGGAGGGATGCACCAAGATTATTTAAGATTAAATCTCTACCTCTGTATGACATTTGAGGGAGCAGCCATTTCCATTCTTTTATTTTACTCTCTACTCTTTCTAGGACGGTCTCCCAGTTTCTCAGCACCACAGCCTCATTCCCGAGAAACACCCCAAGATATTTCAGCCCGTCTTTTTTCCAGGCAAGGCTCTGGGGGAGAACCGGGAGACCGTCAGCCCATTCACCAACAGCGAGGGCTTCGCTCTTTTTCCAGTTCACCCTCGCTGCTGATAAAATAGTGAAATTGTTTACAATATTTTCTAAAATTTCCATCTCACCCTGATTTTTAATAAAAACAATGAGGTCATCAGCGTAGGCTGATAAAACAATGCTTCCATTAAAACCAGGTAAAATTAGACCTTCAATATTAAAACGTATTTTGTTGAGGAGGGGTTCCAGGGAGAGCGCGTAGAGCATGCCAGACAGAGCACAGCCCTGCCGAACGCCTCTACATGCTCTAAAAGGAGCACACAGACTACCGTTTATCTTCAGCACACTCTCAACCCCACTGTACAACACCTTGATCTAAGCTATGAAACCAGCGCTGAACCCAAACTTCTCCATAACTTTCCAGAGGAAATTGTGTTCAACGCGGTCAAAAGCCTTTTCCTGGTCTAGACAAATCAGACCAGTGTTACTGCCCAATGAGCTGGAGACGTCCAAAACATCCCGAATGAGGTGGACATTGTCCACCATGGACCTGCCGGGCACACAGTAGGTCTGGTCCCGATGGATGACCTGCTCCATAGCTTTCCCCAGCCTGGAGGCAAAGAGTTTGGACAGAAGTTTGTAATCCACACACAACAAAGACACAGGGCGCTAGTTTTTGATTTCTTGCAGGTTACCTTTTTTTGGTTGGAGAGTGATAACTGCTCTGCGGCAGGAAGTGGGCATGGAGCCAGAGGCCAGACTTTCATTAAAAACATCTAAAAGATCATTTGCAAAGATGTCCCAGAAGGCTTTCTAAAACTCGACTGTGAGGCCGTCGATGCCGGGAGCCCGCCGCCCTTGCATGCCCTGCAGGGCAGCGTGTAGCTCCTGCATCTGCAGCGGCCCCTCGAGACAGGTGTTGGTCTCCTGAGAGACCTGAGGCAGTCCACCAGTGAACCCCTCCAGTAGAGCGTCCTGCTCCTCATATTCGCTTGTGTAGAGGGAGGTATAAAACTCCACCGCACGCCTTCGGATCTGGCGGGACATCCATCTCTTCGATGGCCTGAAACCGGGACCTGACCAGTGCGCCCTGTGCTCTACTTTCCAGCAGGTCAGCTAAAGCTAGCTTTTTGACTTTGAGGACTTCAATATGTTCTCGATCTCCTGTGGATTCACTTAAATTCTCAAGTTCCACTATATCTATCTCCAGGTCCTTCATAGATCTAGTGATGTCCCAAGACCCAAGAATGATCAGTAAAAATAGCTGGGGTAATTGTGCATGATTTATAAATATTAAAGTGATGCTTAAAACAATAAAAACGATCTAGTCTGGCTGAGGAGATCCTGCTCTCTCTAAGGTGGGACCATGTGTACTGTCGGCAGTCTGCGTGCATCCTCCTCCACACATCCACCAGGCCATGAGCAGAGCAGCCGCCTCAGAGCATGCTGGGATGCTGGATGTGGCTCTGCATGGTTTCGGTCTAAACCCTCATTTTCAGTACAATTAAAATCCCCACCCAAGAATAAAAAATCCTCCGTGGCACAGCCGTTTAAAACATCACTTACTTTTTCTAAAAAAACCTTCCTCTCTGCACCGATTGTTGGAGCATACACATTAATAAAAACAGCTGTAAAACTGTCAAATGGAGCTTTGACTAAAAGTAGCCTCCCCTCGATAAAATGCTCAACCTCCAGTGAGACTGGAGTAAAAGCCTTGGAGAAGAGGAAGCCTACTCCTCCACTCAGAGAAGTGCCATGACTCAAAATGGCTTCCCCTTCCCACTCTCTCCTCCAGTCTGCCTCATTGCCTTTGTCACTGTGTGTTTCTTGTAAAAATAAAACATTTTACATTTTTGCTGTTTCATAAATACTTGCTCTTTTTTGTCCTCTCTGGCTCCGTTCACATGAACACTTCCCACTCTAAAACAATCCATGTTGAGTGAGAGGTTAAAAACGAGGCTTAAAAACAATAAATTAATTAAAACACACATTAGAGCATTTTCCATCACTGTTCATTTGTTTTTTTACCTTGACTACAAATTTCTTTAGTCTATAGACTTCTTGGTTGGTCAAACTGGACAACTCTTGCTGGCTAATATGGAGCCGGCCGAGGAGCAAAACAAAGTTAGATCCGGGAAGAAATCCTCTATTTTTACCCCATGTTGGTTTTTTGTTCTTCTTAAAAAATTCCTGATTTTTTCTGGAGTGTATTGTGATTTTCTTTGGCTGTTGCTGAGGCTAGGAGCTTCACTGCCGTCGGACACATATTCGTCACTGCTCTCGTCTGTGTTGGCCCTCCTATCCGTCTGCCCGTCTTCTTCACTGGCTTTACTCGTTTTAGCATCACTTGTTGTGTTTTCTGTTTTTCTTCTACGTTTTATAGTAGGTTTTTCTCTAACAACCTCTGCTGCAGCCTCCTCTTCCTCCATCTCATCCTCTTCTCCCAGATCACTCCATCTTGTATTACCTTGCCCAATCTCTTCATTTATGTTTCCTTCATTAACCTCATCTGCCTGCCCTTCACCTGTTTCCCCTGCCTGTCCCTTTTCACTGATCTCACCCTGTTCCACACCTGCATTTTCACTCGTTTTTTCCTCCTTTTCTCCCACCACTACACTTCCCACCGTGTCGGCAGACACATGTTTTAACATGTGAAACAACCCTAGTGATGTTTGTACACGTGCAAGAAAGATTTGTTTTAGTGAAATGGCTTTCAATATGCTAATAGTGGAGGATCAACTTTGTTTTTAAAGCCATTTAAAGATTATCTTTGTTTACTTTAAATTTAAAGACAGCTTCTCATTTGTAAATATCTCCAAAAATGTTGTTTGCCTTTGTAACAGATCGGGCATGAAAGGACCCAAGGACCATCAACATGCAAGGCAGCAGTGTCTAACCTCAAAATACATTATACCTTTTTTAATATTACCGTATGTTCTAAGAGCTATTTAAATTGGCAGGATATCATTGAAACTCAACAACAAATCTCCTCAAAACCATGACGAGATATTCAAAGGGAGAACAGCGACCTCTTTTGGTCAAATTAAATCAGTACGTGGATGAGAGTGACTAAACAGATAAAAAGATGTCAGGAATGTTCCACAAGGATGAATACTGTTGTACATCATGTGATAACTTATTTACTTCATGTATTTTGGTCCATGCATCCCCAGAGTGAACAAGAATTGGATTTGTTGTGTCGACTCGTTGAGACAGTCTCTCAAGCGGATTAAAGAGAGAACACAAATTTTTCTCATTGTCCGTCCAGTCGACTGTGTCTCCAGTCTCTTTTCCAGTATTTGGCTAACTTTGACATTTGGAATGCTAAGTGGTAAGATCTTGGTACAAACCTGGTCATCCTATTCCCCCTTTCTCCCTAAGGGGCACATCATTTACTCAATTTGATTCATGCTTTTTTTCCCTTCCCAGAGAAAATGTTTCACTATATTATCATACCTCCTAAAAATGTCACGTATTGCTAATTTTAGAACTTAAAACCTTGTAAGTTGCCTGCGTTCATTTGTACTCTCCAAAAGTAATAGCTTGTTAATAATAATTTCGAAGCTAACTTTGACGACCAACAAGATTGTTTGCCTGTAGCACAAAGGCCTACCTCTGGTAAACCACTACTCACCTACTAATACTCTCTTTTGTTTCATTTCCTTCCTGAGAGGCTGCTGAGCCCCTCACACGTTGGAGGGTTTCATCCCCACTAATACAAAGCAAAATGACTTAGTGGACTAAAGTGAGCTCCTGCAGCGGTTCACAGACTGCAGCCAAGACGAGAACGTTGGCTGCACCGGGGACACCAGTCTGAAACAAGACTATGCAGGCTTCCTCCTCCCACAGTCCCAAGACATGATGGGGATAGGTTCATTGGGAGTAACGCATTACAAAAGTAACGCTTTACTGTAATGCGTTACTTTTTGCTGTAACGCGGGAATGTAAGGCATTACAAAAAATAAATGGTACTATTTTACTTGGTACAATTCTCAGTAATGCGTGTTACAATGCATTTTCAACCCGAAATCAATTGGTGTGTTTTTATACAAAAAACGACGGCAGCAGTAGAGTCGGACCCTACATTCGCGAGATGGGCATACGCTCATTATTTTCAATACGTCAGACAAGGATAGGAAGTTATTCTAGTTATAGTTAAATAAATCAGGGATAGAAATGTAAAAAGGGTTGTGTATCTTGTCATGACTTTTTTTACAATCTACAGTAGTAGGCTCTAGCTCTATTGATTTCAATATGAATACCTAAAGTTACTGTATTTCCATTATAAAATGTATTGCACCATGAGCTATAACTGCAACATTATATTGTACTTTTGTTAGCCTTAAGCCTAGCTCAGTCATTATGCCACATCACCTCCGGTAATGAGCTGCATTGAACACAAGAAGATATTGAGAACACAAATCCATATTTCCTTTTATTTTGGCGAAAAGTAAAAATACAAAAGTAATGTAAAAGTAGTGTAATGCCTTACAATTCAAAGACAGTAATATTGTAATGTAACTAATTATATATATATATATATATATATATATATGCAATGCTGTTTTTCGTATCGATCCAAGAGTGACCACAACCCATGGCCTGCTTTGTCATATGGACTTATTGCCTCATCTTTGCAGGTCTTCAGAAAGCTCAGTCCCGGACCTAAAATGACCAGGAAGTGGTTTGTAGACACATGATTTTAGTTGCCGACACCACAGACATAGATAGCTATCACCACAGCCTTTATTGAATGTTAGCCATACCCCATAGTTCCCAGGCATGGATATTTTAGAGATAAGTCATAAAAATAGAAAGAAAAGAAAAGGTAATCGTCAAACACTATCAGGTACATTTCGACAATTTGTTTAAGATTTTTGATAAGTGATTGTGTCCAAACATGCAGCTGTTTTTCAATTTTAAAATCCAATTTTAAGATTTGCAAATTAGTATCTCTACAAGTGAGTCATTAATGCCGCTATGTGGAGGAAACGTGTATATTGTAATTGAGCTAACAAATGTTAGGGCATTACATTCATTCAATTGATTCAGCTTTTAATTCTTTCAACTCATTCAAATGTTATTTTTCATTAGAGTTGAAGATTTGAGCCTGTAAAACCGAAAGCCGACTCATTCCTGCTACACTGAACACAGAATGCTGCTGAGCTGTTTTTATTTCATGACTGGAACAAAGCAGATATAGTTTTATAAACCAGGCTGCTTAAAGTCATACATGCTTAAAGTCATACTTCAACCGAGATATAGTGACGGTGACAGGAAGTAAATGCACAAGACAGTTAGAATAAAAGCATGCGATGTTAAAATCAGGCAATATAAAGTAGGCTTAATCCAACAGTGTCAAATATAAAAGCACACTTAAAATGGTCCTTTCTGCGTGTGTGTGTTTCGTATCGATCCAAGAGTGGCTTCACATGCTTTGTTTAGTTTAAAAAAACAAAAAAAAACAAGTGAATACAGGATTTAATATGTTTCACCAGACATGAAGTGTAGAATTTGAGAGTAAAAGTAGCTCTTAATGATGTTCTTTCTATTCATCTGCAGACATTTAAACTCCACATTTATTCTGATTTTAGATTAAGTTAAAAAAAAAAAAAAAAACTTTGTTTAGTTTTAATAATACTCTCAACGTCTTTGTTTTGGACAATGTGGAAAAAAATCAGGTCCACGACTTTGCCAGTCTCAGAACGACATTGATCATATACCACACTGAGTATGAGCACACCAACTAGAATGGTGATCTCACAGACAGGATGATTTGCAGGATGATCAATTTCATCAGCTCTTACCGGCTCAATCAACGACGCAACGACGCATTGGACTGAGGCCATTGATGATGGATGGTTAACCACCAGTGTCAGTGACGCAGAGTCAGCGCACTCACTAATCGTAACCCTGCTCTTACGTCACCTTTACCACCGCAGCTGACTGAGACCTGAGCTGATATACGTTCGATGGGACCTGCTAACAACTCCGCGTTCTCCCGCTGTATTTATACCCCTCCGACGTGAAGCCCGTTTCACTCAGGGTGCGCAATTTTCTCCACCTGCCATTTCCATGTGTGACACATTCTCCCTCTCAAGGACTCTTGCCAGATAAAGTTTCAGCTCTAAAATCGCTTTACTTTTCAAATGATCGGCTTTTTTATGACAATGACGATGACGCTGCCGCTTGGAATTATGGGTAACCGCTTATAACGCTATGTAAAACGACTGTATTAAAATTGCACATGAAAGATCCATAAAAAAGGCACTTTCAACAGTTGTATTGCGATTGCTCAGGTGGGCTGAAAGCTTTGTCACATTTATGAGAGCCACAGCAGCTATGTACCATCGTTTAGTAGTATTGTCTGCTGGAAACAACAGCAATCACATAGTTTGGTTGTGTTGTTATGATTTAAATGTCGCTCAAAGAATCGAATCCTCATCAAAACTGCCAAGAGGCCGAAGAAAATTAGCTGCAATACCATTGTCAGCCACAGCAGAGAGTCCAAGGGCTGGTGGCGCTGTTTCAATATGTAGGCTGCTGGCGAGGGAGACGTCAAAGAGGTGTTTATGTATGAGTGCGTCATCAACTACTTTCAAGGATGTTTCCTGAACCACTCCTGAACGAATGTTGCTGTATTACAGGAGCATCATCTTACAATGCACCACAAACACATCCAAGGGCTAACTTAGAGTTGGGGGGGCTGAGATTTCCACCTGTGAAGCAGGTCTGAGGACATACCCCGCATGATTTCTGGCATGATTTCTCATGCTCTCATGCTCTCTCTTTTCTCATATATATATATATATATATATATATATATATATATATATATATATATATATATATATATATATATAGTACTGTGGTAGTAGTGCTTGTAGGTAGTGCATGTTGCATGTCGCTTCTACTTGCTTCCTTCTGCTTTCAGCTACAGCCACCGGCTAGCCTCCTTTGGGGGTGAAAAGAGGAGCAGAGTTTGTCTCCTCCTGCCGGTACATAGCCTCTCCACCACCAAGACTCCTACAGTGCCTCCTCGCGGCCACACACGGTTAACTGGGTACCTCACAGTCCCAGGCTAAACTGTAGGGGATCGACTGTAGATTGAAACCCACATTTGTATTTATTTTTGACGCATTTATTGTAATTTAAAACTTGAATTTTTTTAAATGTTATATAAATGATTATTTTCATACCTTGAAAACAAAATGGGTACAAAATGTGAAGTATGTCTTCTCAACAAAGGTAACAATGACTTCATGTTTTATTGGGTTTTATATTTGGCTGGTTTGCATTGTATTGTATGTTGCCCTGTATGTATTTGAATACATTTAAGTTTTCAGAGTCCTCCATGGTGCAGGGAGCTCAGTGAACACATTCATCCTCAGCAGAGGTGGAAGAAGTACTCAGATCATAAAAGTACTAAAACCACAAATTTAAAAAATCATAGTCCTACATTCAAAATGTTACCTAAGGAAAAGTGAAAAGGTATTAGCATCAAAATATACTTATAGTTCAAAAGTAAAAGCATTAATTATTCCCAATATTATATGAATATTCTCCTGCGCAGGCCTGCTCCAAATACCTCACCCCCATCCCATCCACCCCCCAGAAGTCCTGCAGCGATGGGGAAGGGCGGTAGGTACAGGTCAGGATGTCACTGGGAGTATCTCGCCCAACCCTGCACGCTAGGCGGCGTGAGATAGATGGTCGCTGAGGAGTGGGATGGAACATCACTCCGCTCCGGCAGCTCCTCACGTGACTGAGCAGTTCCTCCCTGCTCACCCTGAATAGGAAAGGGCCTAGAAAAGGTGGCCTAAACAAGGTCTGTTGTTTTAACCTGGGCAGCTTGCCACAGCTGCCAGGTCATCCTTTCACGCGGTAGAAAATATAAGAACAAGAAAACCCACATCAATCTCACGATTGCAACATGGAACGCAGACTTTTGGATTCACATGACGACTCCTACATACATACTATCCAGTTCCTTATTGCAGATGTTTAAGTTGGAGCTGATTTGAACTACATTACTGGCTAGTTTAATGATCATGTGTGAACTGATTTTCCCACTTTCTATTTTTATTTATCTTTAGAGAGAACTGCAGGAAGTTGTTCACCTCTGGAACACTCACAGAATTCGCCCATGCAGAAATGCTATGTCTCCATGTGGGCGCCCAGTGATGATGTACACCCTACCCAACTTTTTGGTGCCAGAGAGTACCTGAAAGAGGACCGTATCTCTGTGACGATACAGTGTTTGACATTTGCTGCCTTGCCATGGCAGAAAACAGTCTTCATCCACCCACTTCTCCAGATGAAGCCATTGAGCTTTACATGTTCTTACCTGCTTACATAAAAGCTCAAATTTAATGATCACAACCTGCTCTACTGGATCAAATGACTGGATGTAAGCCTCCACATAAGGGTAGAAAATCTTATGGATCATGAATTTCTGTGTGAACTCTTTAGGAATGGACATCTCCCATTTGTGCTTTGTATATCCTCTTTCTATTCATTATGGAAAAATGATACATCATAATAAGTGCTGGCAGTTCAATGGCTGCATATGAAATATCGCATCACATCTTACATGTTGTGAAAAAATGGAAAATCTTCACAATTGTAAAAACAGCAGCCTACAAAAAGGAGTCATTATCAATTATAAATCAAACAGGTTATAATATCTTGTCCTTAATGGTGTGTATACTGCATTTCAAATGTAGCTCTTACAGACACAATACCTGTTAATAAAGAGCAGTGAAACCTTTTTCTCTTTTGATATTTAGTTATTGTTTATTGTAGCATTTAGGAAATATACCTTCCTGGTTTTTTGTTTCTCTCATGAAGTTATTGTATGTCATTTGCAGCCAAACAATTACATGTTACAATATTTGGTGAATATGTGTGTATCTAAAATGAGTTGGTGATTATCATGTCATTTCTTAAACATATAAACAGATCAGATCAACTATTCCTATGTATTTGAATGAAATGTCACTCTGTAGATTTATGTTGAAATACAGTTATCAGTAAACTTTCAGGAAATTAAGCATATGGTTATCTTTTATTAGGGCATGCATCTTTCCTTGAGTTTACACATTTGATAACTTTAACATTTTACAATACAAGCATCCCATAACAAAAGGAACACGTTTTAAATTTTAAATTGTTTTATTTAACATATGGGCCTATTCAAATAAATATGTGCATGGACGTTTCATGCAGGATCCTTCCTCAGTGTGTTTCAGGTATGCATGCATGTATTAAATACATAGGAAATAACAAAGGGGAGGGAGCCCATGAGCAAACCACAGCAACCTCAGCCACTCAAAACACTCGTCATGGTCCATCAATGGTGTCAATATAGTGACTAGTCTGCTGGCAATGCTCTGTTTGTTTACATGTTTACGTGCCCCATATTAAACAACTTCTATGTTAATATCCTCATGTTATGTCTCTACAGTGTTAGTGTATACTATTAGCATATAACCTAATGTTATGACGAATGGCTCGTTCTATTTGTGCAAAGCCAATATAACGAAAGAAACGCGATTCATTTTTGATGAGCAACAATGTCCAGCATGATGGAAACAAAACTGCTTTCCATCCACCAACACCAGGTTGCACCACAGACTGTCCGGGAGTTGAAGGATGCTTTAGTCCAGGTCTGGGAGGAGATCCCTCAGGAGACCATCCGTCGTCTCATCAGGAGCATGCCAAGGCGCTGTAGGGAGGTCATACAGGCACGTGGAGGCCACACACACTGGATGATTTTGACTTGTTTTAAGGATATACATCAAAGTTGGATCAGCTTGAAGTGTGTTTTTCCACTTTAATTTTGAGTATGACTCCAAATCCAGACCGCCATAGGTTAATAAATTTGATTTCCATCGATCATTTTTGTGTGCTTTTGTTGTCAGCACATTCAACTATGTAAAGAACAAAGTATTTAATAATATTTCATTCATTCGGATCTAGGATGTGTTATTTTAGTGTTCCCTTTATTTTTTTGAGCAGTGTATATTTATTTATATATACGCGCAAACACCTTGTGAACCTCGGCGCTCACAGGGAGAGGAATGAAGGACGACACAGCTTGGTTTGAGGTTCCAAGCGTTTATTTTCGCTCTCACAAAACATGGCTCAACGTAGCAAAAACAGAAGACAAGATGAACAGCCGTCTCTCCGATGGCTGAGGGTCGGGTCGGTCTGTGCTCCTTGGGTTCTCCACCTGCTCCTCTCACAGGACCCAGCCTACTGCAAGAGACCAGAACCAGGTTAGAAGCATGCTTATATAGCCGACTGATTAGCTGATTCTGTCCTGCTGTCTGAGTGTCGGCTGAGCCACTCCTCCCTCTCCCCCAGCAGCCGGCGCCTTAACCACACCCCACTGCCACAATCCTTTACTTTAAACAAAGTACACCTACCTCAGGAGACTTCTTGGAAGCCACGCCTACAACGGCGCCCCCTACAACGACGCTGCCTACGATGCTCCACCTTCTAAATGTAGAAAAGCGACAAAAGAAAGACGTATTGAAAACAGAGCTCCTTTTTTTTTCTACATCAGGAAAAACATCATTAAAAAGTGGAAACTTTAAAACATGGCATAAAAAAAACAGATCTCATTTAAATGCTAATTACCCGTTGGCCTTCTGGAGCTGCAGTGGAGTCCACGGGGGCACTGAGGTCCGCAGGCACGAGCCGGTCCGTGGACTCCAGCACGACCGGCTGGGGACGGCGACGCTGGGCTGGAGGCGATCTCCGGGGGAAACCACGGGCGACGGCGGCTCCAACTGCTGGAGTGCGTAGCTCCACATCAGCTGGACCAGGACACCCATCCCATGGTTGTCACTCAGATGGACCTAAAAAACAAATCACAATCACAATTAATTGACTGAACAGACATTTGACAGTAAATCTCCCATGCACTTAAATACTCGTATACTTACACCATCCCGGCTCCACAGCTCAAGGCGGTTCAATGGGAAGTGCTCCGCGATGCAGCAGTACCGCACGTCTACAATAAATACACAGAGATGGCATAGTTAAAAGTCTGCTATCCAACACATGACACACCATACATGTAAATGTACTTCACAAACATCCTTTTAAAACGTACCCATGACTGCTGCAACGCGGCGAAACTCCTGCCTGAAGTTATCCTGGACATCCACGTTGACCGTCAGGCGAGGAACGAAGTCCAGGACGAACACCTTGGGCCACCGACTGCAGGCACTGGCGATGAGCTCACCGAAGTCCTCCCCTGCCTGCTCCACCGTCCTGCTGGCCGTCAGGTTGTTGCTGGGGGCAAGAACACATACAAGGTCTGGTGTACGTGGCACAACTGCACTCACCAGCTCGGTCCTCAAGTCCCTGGCACAAGCCCCCGGCGTCGCCATGGCACCAAACGACAGGCGTCCCTCCGGCATCGTGACGAACCCGTCCACGATGCTACGAAGGTGGGAGTCCCCGACAAGAAGAACAAACTGGAACGACACAACGGAGAATTATTATCATGCAAACAAGATTATGATCAACATCAAACATCATTTGTCAAATTACTTCCAACACAACATTACCTTTTTGTCTGGAGACTCCGGCGGGATGACCAACTTGTGGCTCCTGCCGGTGTGAGCAGAAGTTGGCCACTTCCTAACGGCATGGCCACGTCCAGTTCCACGGGCTAGTGAAACAGTAAAAAAAAAAATCACAGTCAGAAATTTCATTCATAATTTATAATAAGTATAGAGCAACGGTACTCAATAGGCGGACCCTATTGAGTACTCGCATCCGGGCCGCCGGCCACCTATTTGTGGCCCCGGAACTATTATTTTTTCAGTATGTGTTTTGGTTGGGTCAACACGTGTATCGGGACTTGTCTCCATGCCAACGATACACAGCCAGCCTGTTATTGGGTCGCGCTACGAGCGCATTTTTAAGTTTCACTTTCGTTTTTGAAGCGGTTCGCATATTGCCACTTTGCCAGTAGGAGCATAGATGGATAGCATAGACGGGAAAAAAGATTATATGAAAATGGCGTGGTCCAAGTTCTCTGCCTAAAGAAAGGTGGAGAGTGAAAATCGCCAATTTAAAGAAGAATGGACTGAAAAGTTTGCATTCATTCTTTCTCCAACCAGCACAAGACCCATGTGTTTAATATGCCAGGAGACTATCTGTGATGAAGATTTCCAATTTGAAACGGCATTATGAGACAAAGCATACACATTTTGAAGAAACATATCCTCAAAATTCAGAGGTAAGAACAACAAAAAGAAATGCACTAAATACAGTATATCACATGTGGCCTGACCGACCTCAATAAATGGACCTTTGAGTCATTGAAAAACATCTTTGTGGCCCTTGAGGATTTGTATTTGAGTACCCCTGGTATAGAGGCATAGCTCTTTCCACTAGGTTTGCACTAAATATAGTGAGAAAACATCTAACAATTAATAAAGACAAACATTTAATGATAAAAGAAAACATTTGAGTACATACCAGGGGGTCTGCCCGAGAAGGAAATGACAGGCTCCTGCCCGTCACACCGATCCTCCATCCTCCGCCTGGCAGCAGCGGACAGCCGGTGGTTCTTCCGAGGCATCCTAAATGGAAAAATGAAAAAAAAACTGGCCAAACAAGTTATCAGGAATATAACCGTGAAAATTAATTAAATGTGTAAAACAAATAGAAATCTCTTCCTCTGAGACTCAGTGTCCACTAGTCTCCTCCTCAGATGTTCTCCTCTGCAAATAAATAAAAATAAATCCAAATACATCAAATATTATATACCGTAAAAAGTAATCTCAGACCACTAATAATACAGAGCTGGACTCTAAATCTATTCTCTATAATATAAAAACAGTCTTAAACATACTTGTCAGCAGTAAAAACACAAATGTAAAAAAATTAAAACATAAAAATGTTTTATTTAAAAATCCCACAGTGAAAAAGTCTGTAATTTCTGGATACCTGAGGTCATCTGAAATGTACCTGAAGTGGATTTGTGGAGTGAATTTGAATTATTTTTAAGATAATGTAATATTTTACTGCACAGGAAATATCCAAAGGCATTTTATTCTGATATTCCACAGTGAAACGTTATGTGAATATTATGCAATTAATCTTATTTCCGTATTTATCATGTATATGAGCCTGGTTGTGCAACACTTAATTGTGAAATCTTCCTTCATGTTAGCTCCTCCGAGCAGTTGCAATGCATTTACCATAATTATCACAATACGGGCGCAGTGCAAATTTTCGGGCGGCTGGTTTAACTTCGGAAAAACGAATGACGGCTCACTCGACCGCAGTAACTGCAACTGGGCTGGCTGCCATACGTTTTGAACTGTCACAAATTGGCTGATTAAAATACAGGGACTCCCCATCTGCCTTATATTGTTGTTCCAATGGCGTAAGGAACGGGTTAGTCCGCTGTGATGGCGGTGGCGTGGGGGGCAGAGCTACGTTGAACTGCCGCTTCGCCCGCGGCTAACGTTAGCTCCATGCTAGCGGCGAACGGGTTAGTGCTGTCGGCTATCGGCCGCTCATGTCCATATAATGTCCATGTCCATATACGTGTCTCTTATGTCCATCAAAAACGGGTTTTTGCTTACGTTTGGGGGTTCCATTCCAATGGGTCTCTTATTCCAAGCGCTAGCATTAGCAGTAGCTTTAGCTCTAGCTCCAAGCGCCGTCATTCTGCTTCCGACTGTTGCGACGTAACTTTTTTTTCTTTTCTCTCGCTTGTATCCTTGCTCGTTGGATCCCGGACGAGCCCCCAGTGTTACCTTCGCAGCTCCTCTCTCCGAACCGTAGTTGGGAGCGGGCTGATATTCTTGCTAACTTGGCTCGTGGCAGGTAACTTGCCTCCGGTGGTCCGGGTTAACAGCCGAAGGACTGGACAGCGAGGCGGTGGTTGCAACAACATGAACTCGGGCTTTATTAAGCATTAAAGGCACTTCTTCTTATTAGACTCTCGTCTGGAGCATGGACCGCATTCACCCCCGTAGACTCACCCAGAGCTTACACACAACACCTTTAGTTACACTACCCACAAAACACCTGCCCGACTACGTCACACATTCATGTATTTTCTCAATAAGCCGCCAGGGGGGAGACTGATTGCAACACTGTGATGAAGTTCAACAACCGGAGGAAAGATTTTGTCAGACATTAATTTCAGGATTTATTCTGAAGTATTGATCATGAACCATGATTTTAAACTGAGTGTCTATTGTTGGAATTTTTTCATTCACCTCATTCATTTTTTGTTTTTCTATGAAATGAAGGTGTATTGTAAGGCCAACAATACTACTACTAGTAGAAGTACTACTAAAACTACTACTACTACTCATAATAATAATATTGATAATGATAATAATAATAATTACATATGAATAAATCATATAGGCGTCATGGACGTATGTCTACGTGTTGTTAACGTGTTAGAATTCACGTGTGTTTATTTGAACTGGATGGCGTCCATAACAACGCGTTGTCTTCGTGTTGTTAACGTGATAGAACGCACGTGGATTTGAACCACAACACAGAATGACGTCAGCCACACCTCACAGCCAATAACGCGGGCAGGATTGGAGATCAGACCGCCAGCAGACCAGACTCAGACTAGACGTCTTTGTTTCTCGTCCTGGAAAGTCGATACTTGAGCGCGAATAGAGCCGCCAGTCACTCGTATCGTAAGTACAGAGGTGACACGTGATGATACGTGTGCTGCGTTCACGCACAGTCGGATTTAAAACATCTCATCACGTTGATATTATTACTGATATCTCTCTGAGCACATTTGTTAAAAGTATCATCAGCAAAACTGCTCAAAATCAGTATTTATCCTGATCCTGATTTTACATCCAATAAAAGTGTCTCAACGTCAGCTTCTTGTCCATCTTTGTCACAGGTTACACGTTACATTCAGATTAAAAATGAACTCGAAAGCATCTCCTTCTCCTCCTCCATCTCCTCCTCCTTCTCCTCCTCCTTCTCCTCCACCCCCTCCTCTACATAGCCAGGCACCGGTAAGATACCCAGTAGAGGTTAGGGACAGTTGGCAGAAGAGTTGCATTAAAAACATGAGCATTTTGTGGTTTTGGACTCTGGTCAGACCAAAAAGGGAGTTTGAAGACGTGAATGTGTGATGGGCATTTCTTTGACTGTTTTCTGAAATCCCACAGACCAAACGTTTCATCAAAAAGATATTAGACGGATCATTTGTGTCCTGTTCAAACTCCAATAGAAAACACATTTTAGAAGTATTTAGAAGACGAGGCTGTACAGTCTTAGTTCAGATGAATGTATTTGTTAGGATGAATAAACAATGTATGAACTTATTTAGGTTTTTATACTAATTTTACATGAAATTGTTATTAATGTATTGTTCCACCAACATGCAGGAACTAGAGGTTAAAAATACCTAGTTTGCTGAAACCTGGTGCACTGCATCTCTCCTTGTTTTCTATAAGGCTGATGTTTAAATGAATCAAATACAATCCAGTACAACCGTCAGGATGTCTAACCAGCTGCTCTGTCTGTGTTTGTCTCCAGCTGAACCTTCCAGTGGTGCGTCTGTGTGATGAGGTGTTGAAGAGGCTGACTCCTATTGGATTCACGTAAGTAACACACACACACACACACACACACACACACACACACACACACACACACACACACACACACACCTAACACAACTAACGTGTCTCTGTCTCTCTGTGTGTAGAAATGGAAAAGTCCTGTACGGCTACGTTCCTCCTGCCTCTGCAGCTCCTCCTCCTCCTCCTCCTCCATCATCATCAAAGTAAGTCCACTTTGGTCAAAATGTACAACATCCACCTTATATTGAATTTCTTGCAGCTGTTGTCTGATTGCAGGTGTTATTTGTCCACCAAGATGATTTGCATTCATATAATTATCAGACTTTTTTTAATGGCACGACACAGAACAGGAAGTCTTGTATTATTCTTGCTCATTTTAACGTTCTCTCTCTAAAGTTGTTCTTTTCTTTCCCTGTTTTTCCGCAGCAAGAGAAAGCGTTCAGACGAGCAGGACGATCGTCCTTACGTGAAGAAGCCGCCCAACGCATTCATGATATTCATGAAGGAGCAGAGGCCACACTGTACCGCTGAACTGCAGAGCCGTGGGAGCTCTGCAGTTAACAGTGTCCTGGGGCAGAGGGTGAGTGTGTTTGATCAGATGCACCGTGGGGGTCTGTGGGACCCCGGCTCTCATTCATGTGATTCTGTGTGCATATTAATACAGCTGCTGATACGTTTGTGTTCATGCGACCTGTAGTTGTGTGTCGCGGTGTGTGCTGACAGTGTGTTGTCGTCTCTCCACAGTGGAAGTCGCTTTCCAGAGAGGAGCAGGCCACATATTATGCAGAGGCAGACAGGGAGAAGGGCCTCCATGCACAACTCCACCCAAACTGGTCCTCCACCAACAATTATGTATGTACATTCTGCATTCTGCGTTCATCATTGTGAACAAAAAGGCACTGAAAAGAGTCTTATGTTTGTATCGGCTCATGGTGATCCAAAGTCTAATGTGTTGGTTTTTTGTGTAGGGCAAAAAGAGGAAGAGGGAAAGGAGCAACGCTGTCAGAAAGGCTGAAGGTAAGTCAATATGTCTGTGGATGTCAAATAGGATGTAAACTCAATGAGGGATCATGTTGGACGATGTTAGAACGTTCAGAATGGAGAGAATAGGAAGCAGCACCTTTTACCACGTGTTAACAAGTCTTAGTGGATTGATCAGTGCTTTTGTTTGTTGCAGCTTCTGCATCTGGGGAGGAGACCAAGCCAGCCAAGAAGCAGCGTGTGCTCCCACAGCAAAACGGTGAGGAGGAGCCCTCCACCTCCTACACACCTGTGACTGAGCCCTCCACCTCCTACACACCTGTGACTGAGCCCTCCACCTCCTACACACCTGTGACTGAGCTCCCCTGCCTCTCCTCCGACTTATGTGCAGAGTTCGCATTCTTGGAGGAAATCCAGAATTTTGGCTTTGAAAACTTGGAAGAGTTAACCAAAATGGCATTTCAGCTGGCAGCGCAGTTCTAGCCACTTGTTTTTTCTGTTTATATATTTCTGTAAATTAATTGTATATTGTATATTTTGTAAATTAATCTGTAAATTAAATCAATTGTAAAATACCTTTTTGTGTCCATATCTGTAATTCACACCGGTGGTTGTCTACTTTACCTCAAAGCATGTGTTGTGTGTGCAAATAAGAAATCAACTAAAAAGAGCGGAACATTAAGCAGAATGAGCAAACATGGTTTTACTTCCCATAAACTACAAAGAGGGAACCGACAAATAGAGAGGTTCCTGAAGTGTCATAGGCAAAGATTCAATGAAGCATCTGCAACTGGGAGTACCTGCTTGGAAACCACAGATGTGTACAATATTTGGCAGATATGATTCTTTTAGATGATTCTTCAATGATTCAATCAGTCATCATGCAGCCCGGGGGCCAGCAGCATGGGGATCCCGACCCCGAGGACCAGAGTGAGGCTCTCCAGGAGCCCCAGGTGTCGCCGGTGGTGGGCCTCGGCCCCGGTGTGCTGCTCGTGGTCCGAGGGGGGAAGGCCCGTCTTGCTGCTGCTGACCTCGGGGAGAACGTGCACCGTGGCCACGTAGAGGAAAGTCCGGCCGAGAAGAGCATCCCACACCTGTCGCAATGAGCTGGTTCTGAGACGAGCGGCCAGACTGCAGACGCAAACACAACGGATCAAATAACGCCCAAGTTGAAACTGGAGGAAAAAAGACCCAAGATTGCTGAAGGGTGCTTTCTTACTGTGTGTAATATGAAGTAAGTGGGGACGGCAAGTAGAGGTGCTGCAGCTGAAAAGGCCAACAAATGTCCCTGAATGTATGTCTTTTCAAGGCCAGCATGCATCCAAAAAGAGACCAAACCAAAAGCTGCAGGCGCCTATAGATAAGAGACCATCTCTATTCCATCTCCTTACATACTTCTATACATCCTTCAATGAAATGTTCTGTCAGGGAAACTCACCTTGTGTAGCATCACTGCTAAAAATACTACAACTTGCACCGTCACTTGACCCGTGGCCACAGCTGCACCCACAGCGAATCCATCAGCTACAATGCAAACACCAACAATCAGATTCATGGAATCAACAATCTAAATAAACTACATTTACATCAAACTGGTGGATGAGTGTCATTTGATGTGTCTGTCTGCACGCCAAGTTTTTCACAAAGAACGGGTGTGTGAGGAAAAGTAGGGCACTTGGAACAAATCACATGAGATCACATGAGGAAATGAACTCCAGGACATTGTTGGCTGGAATTCATGAAAACATACAATAAAGCAGTATAATAAATGCTGTATAAGTTACCTGCAGCGTGAATAACCAGCCCCAAAGTGGCCGTGATGCCCACACTGTTGGACAATCGAGTCGCCTGGTCTGAGAGAAACTTCCGATCTGATCCACTACGAACATTAGGATGAACCTGAAAGTCAAAGAGACCCCGATGATGAAGTATGAGGTGAGGATGGCTCGGCTCACCTCTCCACGACTCTCCCAGTAAGCCCACTCCCTCAGGGATGGTGATGCCAGCGCTGTCCCACACAGGAGTCAGGCCCCCAGGATGGACACGAACCGCAGGCTCCTCTGTGGAGCCACACCAGATTTAAATCAATACCATATATATCATGATTGTATTATATTTATTGTGTAATTATAGAATTATGAATATTCTAATAACAATATTTCAATTTGACATACAATAGCTGGAGCGAGTTCTCAGATTTCCATGATAATAAACACTGGTGCTCATTCACAAGAACGTCAACAACATCCTCCAACAAGACAACAAAAGAAGAGAAACTCCTCCTCCTCCTCCTCCTCCTCCTTCTTCTTCACAAGTGATGATGTGCTACATCTTATCGTCGCTTCTGCTGGAAGCTGACAGTCTGTTCTCACCGTGTCACTTGTTGCAAACCACAGTACCTGCGTGCCATTCTGCCTTCCACGTCACACCTCGAGGTTTCCTTGAACACCACTGTAGCAGGAGGAGGAGGAGGAGGAGCAGTAGGAGGAGGAGGAACAGCAGGAGGAGGAGGAGGAGCAGGAGGAGGGGGAGGAGCAGCAGTAGGAGGAGGAGGAGGAACAGCAGGAGGAGGACGAACAGCAGCACCCAGTGTTGGACACTGAGAACTGCACAGGCCCGCCCCATCAGATCTGGTCCTCCAATCATCGACCTCCATTCTTCCAGCCTCAACTATAGTAATGCATCATAAGAGCTTGAGAAACAGTGTTTCCACGACAGGACAGGAACGAGAAAAAAACCTGTTACCTGTGTTGTCAGTTATTAGATCATTTTACCTCTTTGAGCAGCCAAAAGTAATATAATAATATAATAATGCACACAAAGGTGCTATTCTGAGTATGAAGTGTGCTCACACTGGAGAAGTATGCAGACCGCATGCATACTAGATATCCAAATGTTTAGCTGCCGTTCATATTCACTGGTTTCTCACAATGCGATGCACAAAGAAAATGAAGGAGTTGCTCAGAGCTGGAATAAACAAACTGTGTAGTGGTGATAACATTTTAAACAGAAACACTTCATATTAAAGACATGTTGGTGTTTTTTTGTGTGGTTAATTGTTGATGTTGCATTTATTGTATTGTTTTCTGTATAAATGGTTAATTGTGTTGTTGTGCATACTATTCCTTTATCATTTCTTTGTTTTATGTGACTCTAGTTAAAAAGCAACACTTATTGTCAACAAACTTGATGAAATAAAGATTTATTGTTCAAAGAGCTGGGGGGAGGGGGGTCATGATGGATCTGTTGTACTGATGGCTCTTTGGAAAGAATAATAAAATGAAACTGTCAAATGATGACATCTGCTATTATTACTCTTCCTATCTAGAAAAACAGAAAATGCCAAACTATAAAAAGGCAAAGCAAACAGACAAACACATTCTAAGTGTTGACAGTTCTGACAACGCAGAGACATTGTGTTACCATTACAATCTAGAAACAAGCTGAGAACTTCTATTAGAAAGTGTTTGGCTGTTGAAAAAAACCACAAGTCCCACCGTCTATACAGAGTTTACGAAGATAATCTGAAATAAAAAGGATTCATCACGAACACTTGGAGTTAGAAAAAGACTACTGGAAATCATTGCAACCGTCAGACTGACAAATGTAGATCATGTACTCAAATGGAATGCCGTGACATGATACTAGATGAATCCAGACCACCATCCATTATATAATTGCAGTGCAAACTATTGTCTATTGCCATCTCACAAATTAATTTTGCACTGTTACAGAGACCTTTAGAGGCAGTATCTTCAGAGTGAGGGCCGTCCTGGTGCAGAGGTACGGACACAGTTTCTCGGTGAACGTGTGTGTGGAGGTGTGTATGTGTGTGTTGGTATCTGGATCAGAAAACGACAGCTCTCCTTTGTCCCAGTCCAGTTGAACTCTGATCTTCTGGAGCTTCTCCCTGAGGGGCAGATCGGTGTATTTATCTGCCGGGGAGTACGCTCTGTAGACAACGTCATTGAAGTCTAAGCTCCACACCGTAGACCCCACGAATCCTTTCCTACAAACCGACTCCGCTATCACCCCCAGCTCCCAGTCTTTGTTGTCTCCCACTTCCACGTCCCAGCTGTGAGTCCCCGAGTCGAACCCCGAGCCCAGGACGGAATCCCAGTACGCAAACCTCTCCGGGTTCTCGGGAAGCTGCTGGATCTTACCGTGTCTCACGCTGGTCAGATCTTCCGACAGGACCAGTTCTGGATTGGCGGTGTTCGGGTCCAGAATCACGGGGCTGTAGGAGACCATGTCCTTCATCTTGTCCCAGATGCTGAAGGTCAGGTTGCCCAGATGTTTCACTACGTCGATCAGAGCCCCGAAGAGTGGCTGCGGATCCTCCAGCAGGGGGCGCCGCTGGATTCGTTCCACCGCGGCCTTGTAGTTGTGCAGGAATGAGACGTCCTCGGCTCTCAGCTGCTCCTCCGTGGTTTTGACCGTGTCTGAGAGATCTGCTATCTCTCTGCTCAGAGCCTCCATCTTCTCCTTCATCACCTGGCTCTTCTGCTCCTCTTCCTCCCTCAGTGCAGCCACCCTGGCCTCCTCTTCCTCTTCCAGGAATTGATGAAGCTTCTCAAACTCTTCTTTAATCCGCGTCTCTGTGCGTCGAGCCTGGACCTTCATGTGTTGCTCTATTTGATTTAAGTTTGTTTGAACTTCGTTGAAAACCTTCAACTTGTCCTGAAGGTCCTTCAGGGACTTCTGCAGCTCCTCCCTGTGATCCTGTGCAGCTTCCTCGACGGGTCTGAACCTGTGGTCCGTGTGGATTTTGCTGTCCCGGCAGACGACGCACACCGGCTGCTGATGGTCCAGACAGAAGAGCTTCAGCTTCTCCGAGTGCAGAGGGCAGAGCGTCCCCGACCCCGACGAGGTCGTCTGACCCCTCGCTTGTAAAAAGGTCTCACACAGGTTCCTCAACGCCAGGTTACGAGGCGGATCGCTGCATCGAGATACCGTCCGACAAACCGGACAATCCTGGAGTTTCTTCGCCGTCCACCAGCTCTGCAGACAGGCTCTACAGAAGCTGTGGCTGCACAACAGGAGGACTGGGTCTTTGAAGATGTCGTGGCAGGCAGGGCAGCAGAAATCCTCCTCTGATCTAGAAGCCATTTCCCTCCGAAGCCGAAAACACAGCCGGCAGACAGGAGATGGTGTCACTCCTTCCTCTGGAAAGCTTCCCCCCCAAACTCACTTTCACTTCTAGCTAAACGCTTGTGAAGTCGGCTGCTGCTGTTCGTGATGTTGGTTCAGATATCCTGGAATTCCCAGCATTCCTTTGTGAGGCTCCTTTGTCAGTGGAAGTCTAGAGTCGGTCTGAAAGCGAGTCTCATGGTCCCTCGGTGAGGTGTATTTCCTGGTGTGTGTCAGGTGAGTCACACGTAGGTGGAGCTCTGAAGGATTACAGTGCTTTGCTGCTCACTGGGAAACAAAGGTGGATGAATGTCCATCACACATACGGCTATTACTTGTTCTATGATAAAACAAAATTTAAAAAAACCTGCTCCACTTTCAGGAGGACGGTTTGGGATTCTCGGTGTCACAAACGTCCAACTAGAGCTCCGATGCTTCTGAGAGAAGTGCAAAAGAAGTTATTTATTTGGCTACGTGTTACTGAAACACACTGACGCTGGAAAACCAAGAACGTTTGTGGACAAATTCTCTACATTGCACGTGGGAAAGCAAATATAAAATCTACAAAGTGTTAACTTATACCACACGTTAAACTGAATGCAGAGCCAGTGTTTTATTCTGTCCCCCATTAAAAAGGAAACAAGGCTACATGTGTGCAAAAACAAACCCTTTCACATTTACAAAAAGGACATAAAGAGCCCGACAGTTAGTGTGTGTGATGCATGGAAAGTCAATCAACCTCAGAATAACAAAATCCTTGCAAAAATAACTTCAGAAATCAGCTCTTCGGTTAACGACACAGGAGGTGATGAAACCTGGACCCGATGAAAGGAAACCCCGTGTGATGAAACCCACAACCAGGAAACATCTGCACCGCCAATCTGAGAGTTAAAGACACACGACGAAGCTCGGCGGAAATAATTTATATTCAATATCATAATCACATAAGCATCAATAATTCATATAAAAAAACCTTTAAAATAAAACTTTTCAGCATCTGTGATCGACGTCCCAAAAACAAACAAAGAGTCTTACAGGAGGTGGAGAAAACAAACACACCTGGCAGTGTAACTAAACCCGGAGCGATCGCTTCCTGTGAAGCTGATGATGAGATTTGAGGCGTGTTGTTGTTGTTCTGGGTCGCATTAGATCGTCAGCTGTTCCTGTTATTTTGTCCACCTCCCGCTCACACCATCAAGTACAAGATCTGCTGCTCAGTTACTAAAAATATCAAGAGAATAAAACTCAGCCCCCACAAATAAACACGTTCACTGCTCAACAAAGTGTCTTAAATTCCCTTTTAACCGCACACACACACACACACACACACACACACATTTTATTTTTAATGGGATTCAAATAGAGGAGAGAAGGAGGCGGAGAGGAGGAGGAGGAGGAGGAGGAGGAGGGAGAAGGAGGTGAAGTCATTCAACTCTTAAATGACTTCTGTCTAGTTGAGTTGACAGAACTCACCACTGCCTCCAAAATTCATACGAAGTCCAGCATAGAGGGGCTCAGTGAACGTGGTCTGGACTCTGTGGAGGAGAGTCATGGTCTCAGAGACGCTGTAGAAGGACAGAATACCTGCTCTGTGATCCAGGAACACTCCTACTCTGGAGGACGGAGGACCTGAGACGGGAGTTTTAACAGAGTTGTAGGAGAACGTATATCCGTTGTTGATAAAATATAACGACCAGGATTTGTCATTGTTTCCAAACATACATTGATACCAGTCTCCTGTTCTACTGATACTCTTGTATGCGACTGCTACACCAACTTCACCTCCTCTCTCCACCTCCCAGTAACAACGGCCAGTCAGACTTTCTCTACTCAGGACCTGATGACTTCCAGTGAATCTGTCTGGGTGACTAGAATAAGACTGCAATGGACTCCTTGTTGCTTTTCTGTTCCCCTCAGATAATAACAGATATGTGTGTGCTGTGTTTGGATCCAGTGTGATTTCACGTGAATATTTCAAGAATCCAGCTCTGGTCTTGTGTTCTGGTTGTGGCAGTAAAACATCCACTTCAGTCACTGCCAGTGAGACGTTTGTCCATCTGTGTGTCAGAACTTCCTGTAGTCCATCTCTGACTTCTGACAGCGCCGCCGTCACGTCCTCAAAGTAGCGGCGAGGAGGACGGGCGTTGATGCTGGATGAGTGTGTGGACTCACTGAGTGGTGACAGTGACGGGTAGTCGTGTAGAAACTGGTTGTGATCCTCTGTGTGTGAGAGCTTCTCCAGCTCAGCGTCTCTCCTCTTCAGCTCACTGATCTCCTGCTGCAGCTTCTCCTGAAGCTCTCCGACTCGACTCACTTCAGTTTCCTGCTGGGATCTGACCTGCTGCTTCACGTCAGAGCGTCTTCTCTCCATGAGATGGATCAGCTCCGTGAACATCTCCTCACTGTCCTCCACTGCTTTATCTGCAGAGTGGTTGATGGCCTCCACCTCCTGGTGGAGCAGCTTCACATCTTTGTCTCTGTCCTGGATTCTCTGCTGGATGTTTAGTCGACTCCCCTCCAGCTCTCTCTGCCTCTCGGTCCTTTCTGCTGCAGCTGAGACTGTGTCGTGGCCTTTATGTTCCTCCACAGAGCAGAGATAACAGATAGACTGCTGATCAGTACGGCAGAACATCTTCATCACCTCATCATGACGAGAGCACATGTTCTCCTGGAGCTTGTTGGAGGGCTCCACCAGCCGGTGTTTCTTAAATGCTGCTGATTCATGATGAGGCTGGAGGTGTTTCTCACAGAAAGAGGCCAGACACACCAGACAGGACTTGAGGGCTTTCAGTTTCCTCCCAGTGCAGGAATCACAGGCCACATCTTCAAGTCCAGCATAGCAGAGACCAGCAGGAGCAGCTTGGAGTCCAGTCTTCTTCAGCTCCTCCACCAGATCTGCCAACATGGTGTTTTTCAGCAGGACAGGCCTCGGTGTGAAGGTCTGTCTACACTGAGGGCAGCTGTAGATCTCCTTCTCATCCCAGAAGCTTCCAATACACTTCATGCAGTAGCTGTGTCCACAGGAAGTACTCACCGGATCCTTCAGTAGATCCAGACAGATGGAACAAGAGAAGGTTTCCCGGTCCAGCTGAACTCCTTTCTGCGCCATTTCACCTCTCAGCGACGACGACTGTCTGAGTTTCACTTAGTGAGAAGTGAAACTGGTCTGAGGTCTGATCTCAACAACACTGTGTGTGTGCAGTGAAGGTGGCCTGTCAGCTGCTGCACTTCACCGCCATGTTGGTTACACCTGTCCACACACAGTAGATCTGAAGGGGAGGGAACAAGGAAGTGTGTGTGTGTGTGAGTGAGTGAGAGTGAGAGTGAGAGTGAGAGAGAGAGAGAGAGATTTTTTTTATTTTTACAAAAAACACTTTATTTACAATATTCATATATACATATACATACAATATTCATCAATATCTCAACAGAGAAAATGCAATGCATCAATAAAGTGCTATTTGTGCATAAGGTTAATAAAAAGAGGAGTTTATCTGATAAAAAACTGTGCAAATACTAAATCATCATTTTTGACAGAGCAGATAAAATCACCGAAGCACCACCGCCGTTTAAAATTTTCCACATCCCCAATGGTCTTATAAAACTTAAACTCTAGACATATTCTTGACTTAATGTTACAGAGAAACACAGGAAGGGCCTCATGCCCCCTCTTTCTTCTACCTTGTTTCTCCGACTGATGTAGACTGCCATTTTTGCTTCTCCTAATAGGAAGTTTATCAGCTGCCATTTGACACAATCTGTCTTTTTCTATCCTGCACCAAAAATAAAAACTCTCTCTGAAAAAAACACATTAAAAGAGCTAAAAACCAACGTTAGAAAAGAAAAAAAGCTTGTGAGTCTCAGGCATTCAGTAAAAACATGGAAAACTGTCTCTCTTAGGCCACAGAAAGGACATTGGTTTGAAAAAGCAGGATTTAAAACTGAGACAAAGGCATTTGAGGCGATGGCACCATGAAGTACCCTCCACTGGAGGTCAGCTGTCCGTTTTTTAAGGGGAGGCTTGTATAAAACCCTCCACTGCGGGCAGGCCCCGTCCCACCCCGCTCTGTTGCTCCAAGCTGTGGGGGGCCTACTTTTCAGTCCTTTCCTGTTGACTGATTTGACAATGTTGGTATACAGCGTTGCCTTGTCGGCTCTGTGCAGGCTGAGCTTGCCCGGGCTAGTGACAGTTAACAGGGGTCCAGTCTCTTCGCCAAACTCTGGGCTCAGGTAGATCTCAGGGAAAGGGTCCGTGGGGTCTGGCATGACCTCTCCCTGACCAAACTGTATGAGGAGGTTCCTCTCCATCCCACAGAGCTTGTGCCTCCAGAGCTCCAGCACCCTGACAGAGTGGATGCCCAGGATGTGGCCCAGGGCCCCGGCCCCTGTCAGCTCAGGCCCTGCAGCCTCCACCAGCTGCTGCAGGCTCACAGTCTTTGAGTTGGACAGCTTTGTCACCAGCCCGGGCATCAAGCTACAAATGTCCAGCCTGCTCCCGTGTATCAGAGGCTCCTTTAATAACCAGTGCAGAGAGTTAGTATTTTCACACATTTTACGATTAAAAAGGGCCCATGACTTAAAAAGGCCCTGATAAAAAGGAGGAAACCCATTTAGTTTTAAAATCTTAGAATCAGTTAAAAACAGAGCAGTATCCAGCCCCAGTTTACTCACATGTCTGAGGATACAGCTGGTCACATTCCTCGAAACCAAACGGACGGCCCTGTCAGAAACCTTTGTATGAATTGAAGCCTGAAAGTGGCCGTTCTGCTGGCCAGGTGGATGAGGCCCTGTCGCCCCTCCTCTCTGGGTAAATATAGCACCCCCTGTGGCACCCAGTGCAGACCCCCCCAAAAGAAATCAACTATTTTTTTCTGTATTTCAGCCAGTAGGCCAGAGGGGGGGTCTATACACGACAGACGATGCCACAGGAGGGATGCAACAAGATTATTTAAGATTAAATCTCTACCTCTGTATGACATTTGAGGGAGCAGCCATTTCCATTTTTTTTATTTTACTCTCTACTCTTTCTAGGACGGTCTCCCAGTTTCTCAGCACCACAGCCTCATTCCCGAGAAACACCCCAAGATATTTCAGCCCGTCTTTTTTCCAGGCAAGGCTCTGGGGGAGAACCGGGAGACCGTCAGCCCATTCACCAACAGCGAGGGCTTCGCTCTTTTTCCAGTTCACCCTCGCTGCTGATAAAATAGTAAAATTGTTTACAATATTTTCTAAAATGTCCAACTCACCCTGATTTTTAATAAAAACAATGAGGTCATCAGCGTAGGCTGATAAAACAATGCTTCCATTAAAACCAGGTAAAATTAGACCTTCAATATTAAAACGTATTTTGTTGAGGAGGGGTTCCAGGGAGAGCGCGTAGAGCATGCCAGACAGAGCACAGCCCTGCCGAACGCCTCTACATGCTCTAAAAGGAGCACACAGACTACCGTTTATCTTCAGCACACTCTCAACCCCACTGTACAACACCTTGATCTTAGCTATGAAACCAGCGCTGAACACAAACTTCTCCATAACTTTCCAGAGGAAATTGTGTTCAACGCGGTCAAAAGCCTTTTCCTGGTCTAGACAAATCAGACCAGTGTTACTGCCCAATGAGCTGGAGACGTCCAAAACATCCTGAATGAGGTGGACATTGTCCACCATGGACCTGCCGGGCACACAGTAGGTCTGGTCCCGATGGATGACCTGCTCCATAGCTTTCCCCAGCCTGGAGGCAAAGAGTTTGGACAGAAGTTTGTAATCCACACACAACAAAGACACAGGGCGCTAGTTTTTGATTTCTTGCAGGTTACCTTTTTTTGGTAGGAGAGTGATAACTGCTCTGCGGCAGGAAGTGGGCATGGAGCCAGAGGCCAGACTTTCATTAAAAACATCTAAAAGATCATTTGCAAAGATGTCCCAGAAGGCTTTCTAAAACTCGACTGTGAGGCCGTCGATGCCGGGAGCCCGCCGCCCTTGCTTGCCCTGCAGGGCAGCGTGTAGCTCCTGCATCTGCAGCGGCCCCTCGAGACAGGTGTTGGTCTCCTGAGAGACCTGAGGCAGTCCACCAGTGAACCCCTCCAGTAGAGTGTCCTGCTCCTCATATTCGCTTGTGTAGAGGGAGGTATAAAACTCCACCGCACGCCTTCGGATCTGGCTTGGCTCCACGATCTCCTGCCCTGTGTCTGAAAGCAGTGTGTGGATTACTCGCCCCTGCCCATTCTTTCTCTCCAGGCCAAAGAAATAACTAGAGGGGACATCCATCTCTTCCATGGCTTGAAACCGGGACCTGACCAGTGCGCCCTGTGCTCTACTTTCCAGCAGGTCAGCTAAAGCTAGCTTTTTGACTTTGAGGACTTCAATATGTTCTCGATCTCCTGTGGATTCACTTCAATTCTCAAGTTCCACTATATCTATCTCCAGGTCCTTCATAGATCTAGTGATGTCCCAAGACCCAAGAATGATCAGTAAAAATAGCTGGAGTAATTGTGCATGATTTATAAATATTAAAGTGATGCTTAAAACAATAAAAACGATCTAGTCTGAATGAGGAGATCCTGCTCTCTCTAAGGTGGGACCATGTGTACTGTCGGCAGTCTGCGTGCATCCTCCTCCACACATCCACCAGGCCATGAGCAGAGACCAGCCGCCTCAGAGCATGCTGGGATGCTGGATGTGGCTCTGCATGTGTGGCATGAGCAAGGAGATAAAGATTGCGACAACGCCACCTGCGGCAGTTTCAACCGCAGGAAATCCTGAACTTCTAACAGTTCTTCATGTAACTAAGACACACAGGTTCGAAATACCACAGGGGCGAGAGACGGTTTCAAATAAGGAGAATACTTTATTAAACAAAAATAATTAACCAAAATCCCCCACAATATTACTAATAATAATACTAATAGTCACAAATGTTAGCACTGGGCAAGGATATAAAAACAGTTAAGGAAGAGGGCGGGGGCTTACCAGGCGGCAGGGGCAACTCAAAGTAGAAGGGTCCTTAACTTAAAACACCCGTGACACTACACTCACACATCAAACGAAAGAAAAGGAAATGGTGAAGGGGACCACCACCAGGAACTGGACTGCCGCCTCTGGGCCGCCGCACCTAACCAAACACGAAACAAACAATTAAAACATGCCCAAAAGTGCTAAACAAGACTGGTGGGGAGGAAAAGTAAAGGGTTCAACACAAAAATACAAAATACTAAATAATGCAAAATAATCAATAACAATAATCAATAACACCAATCAATGAATCAATAATAATCAGCCTCAATGAGAGGGTGACGATCTTAATTGAGGAGCCCGGTAACCAGGCCAAAGTTGGCTCAGCGACTCTCGGTCGCATTCAACTCAGAATAAAAGAGTCGGTAAATCATGCGCCGGCGTCACCCGGCAAGCCAGACGCGTCCACAATGTATTAAAGAGAGGGAGCCAAAACAGCAGCGCAGATCCAGGGAACGGTGGCTGGATACGCGCCAGTGGATAACCAAGGCCTCTACAAGAGGGCACACATGATGTAGTAAACAAATATAACCGCGGTGAAGTTAGTTTTAAGTTGGATATTCGACGGATATTCACTCCGGTTCCAGCCGCGACTTTACTGAGGTTTGCCCAGTGTTGGCAGCAGGAGAACGGCCCCAGTGCCTCGCGCTAAGTCGTTGGAAAATGATTTAGGGACCATCCTTAAATTACTTCCCATAAATATACGAATACAAAATGATTGCATTTTTATCAATAGCTTCCCCATCATGTGACCCAGTGACTCCAAACCAGTATCCAATTGTATTTCTAAACTGATCAAATAAGACACACCACTTTTTATGCTATGTTATTGCTTTGTGTATTTTTTATGAATATTAATAGGCAGAAATTATCATATTTTTTCAATAACTTCCACATCACGTGATCCAGTGACTCCAAACCAGTATCCAATTGTATTCCTAAACTGATAGAATAAGACACACCACTTTTTATGCTATGTTAGTGCTTTGTGTATTTTTTATGAATATTAATATGCAGAAATTATCTTATTTTTTCAAAAACTTCCGCATCATGTGACCCAGTGACTCCAAACCAGTATCCAATTGTATTCCTACACTGATAGAATAAGACACACCACTTTTTATGCTATGTTAGTGCTTTGTGTATTTTTTATGAATATTAATATGCAGAAATTGTCTTATTTTTTCAATAACTTCAACGTCATGTGACCCAGTGACTCCAAACCAGTAACCAATTGTATTCCTAAACTGATAGAATGAGACACACCACATTTTATGCTATTTTAGTGCTTTGTCTATTTTGTATGAATATTAAAAAATGAAGATATTAATATTATCTTATTTTTTTCAATAACTTCCACATCACGTGATCCAGTGACTCCAAACCAGTATCCAATTGTATTCCTAAACTGATAGAATAAGACACACCACTTTTTATGCTATGTTAGTGCTTTGTGTATTTTTTATGAATTTAATATGCAGAAATTATCTTATTTTTTCAATAACTTCCACATCATGTGACCCAGTGACCCCAAACCAGTATCCAATTGTATTCCTAAACTGATCAAATAAGGCACACCACTGTTTATGCTATTTTTGCGCTTCGTTTATTTTTTATGAATATTAATATGCAGAATGTTTCACCATTGTTGGAGGAAGCACAATATGGGTAAGGAGGAATGATGAAGAAGAAAAAAATAAAACTAAATTTTATCAATGTGAGGCAGGATTGTTCAATTATTTAGGTTCACTGAAATTGTGATCACCAGTAGGTGGCGATAATGTATGTGAAGTTGAAGGATAATCACATAGAACATCCTAAGAAGAAGAGGGAGGCAGGGAAGACATTTTGCAGACAGACTTGCAGAAGATGGGCCGCTTCAAAAAAGGCCAGAGAAAAAAATCTACAGATCTTTGGCAAAAAGCTGGAGGTAGGGACGCTGTTCTCAGGTCCTTCATTTTTCATAGATTTAATCAAATAAATGTTACTCCTGAGCAGTGGTCCTCAATTTCACTTGCTGTAGCAAACAGCACAAAAAGCAACTAAAAACCATTCAACTATCAAAATGTTCAGCTTTTTCAGCTCTTTTGTGCTGATTTTCAACCTTTTTTCTGCCTTTCATACTTTTTCATATATTCAGCCTTTTCCATATTTTTTTCAATGCATTCCTATGGAGATCAGCCTAAAAACCTCTTTAACATCCTCCTCTTTGAACTCCGACTATTTTCACATACTTCCACCTACAGACTCCATTCATTTAAACAATCTACAAGACTTTGAACTATAAAACTCTTATTTAGTTTTTTGATATCTTTTAAAGTTTTTCTATAATCACAGTTTATGTTTAATGGTTTTTTCAGACCTCATCAGAGTTTATAATGGGTGTGTATTGCGCGTGCTAGAGTGGGTGACATCATTGTCAGAGTGGCAGAGCAGCCCAAAATACTTTTTTTTCTTTCCAAACTCCTCCTGGCCACAATTTACACTCTACACACGTGATATTTTCCAATTTTGTAGACAAACTTGTCCTGTCTCTCACAATGTGCTCAAAAACTCTGTGAGATTTACAGAATTTGAACTAGCAACCTCTAAACGGTCTGAAAAAGTTGGCGATACGAGTTTCGGTGTGAGCATGAGAAGCTTTTGTTCGGACCCTCCGTGAAGCCAAAATGGAGGATCTGGGGGATCTCCGGGATCTGGACCTCCCATTACAGACTGGGTGAGTTGTTGTGAAGCAGCAGTTCCAATGTAGAATTGTTATGTAGACATAACAAGTACACTTGAGTCAAGCTAAGGGAAAGCCAACTGACACAAGCATTTAAACACACTGATAGCAAAATTAAAATAAAATGTGGTGTGTTTTTTCTACACTTTAACAGGTCCAGTGTGATGACTGTCAACGATGGTTTCATGCCAAGTGTTTGGCAATGGACAGCAACAGTTATGAAAAGGCCAAGAAAGGAGACTGGGGATGTATCTTGAGCAAATAGTGTTTCTTTGAAACGTATAGTGTTCAATGCTGTGGGGAAAAACAACAACTTGAAAAGGCACATGTGAACTACCCCTGCAGTTAGTAAATAGACGAAGCATTAAAATAGCTTAAGAAAGTGGTGTGTCTTATCTATTCAGTTCAGGAATACAATGTGAGACTGGTTTGGAGTCACTGGGTCAGATGATGTGGATATTCTGCATATTAATATTCATTAAAAATAAACGAAGCTCAGAAATAGCATAAACAGTGGTGTGCCTTATTTGATCAGTTTGGTAATATAATTGTATACTGGTTTGGGGTCACTGGGTCACATGACGTCGAAGTTATTGAAAAAATAAGACAATTTCTGCATATTAATATTCATAAAAAATACACAAAGCACTAACATAGCATAAAAAGTAGTGTGTCTTATTCTATCAGTTTAGGAATACAATTGGATACTGGTTCGGAGTCACTGGGTCACATTATGTGGAAGTTATTGAAAAAAATAAGATAATATTAATATCTTCATTTTTTAATATTCATACAAAATAGACAAAGCACTAAAATAGCATAAAATGTGGTGTGTCTCATTCTATCAGTTTAGGAATACAATTGGTTACTGGTTTGGAGTCACTGGGTCACGTGATGTTGAAGTTATTGAAAAAATAAGACAATTTCTGCATATTAATATTCATAAAAAATACACAAAGCACTAACATAGCATAAAAAGTGGTGTGTCTTATTTGATCAGTTTAGGAATACAATTGGATACTGGTTTGGAGTCACTGGGTCACGTGATGTGGAAGTTATTGAAAAAATAAGACAATTTCTGCATATTAATATTCATAAAAAATACACAAAGCACTAACATAGCATAAAAAGTGGTGTGTCTTATTTGATCAGTTTAGGAATACAATTGGATACTGGTTTGGAGTCACTGGGTCACGTGATGTGGAAGTTATTGAAAAAATAAGATAATTTCTGCATATTAATATTCATAATAAATACACAAAGCAATAACATAGCATAAAAAGTGGTGTGTCTTATTTGATCAGTTTAGGAATACAATTGGATACTGGTTTGGAGTCACTGGGTCACGTGATGTGGAAGTTATTGAAAAAATAAGATAATTTCTGCATATTAATATTCATAAAAAATACACAAAGCACTAACATAGCATAAAAAGTGGTGTGTCTTATTTGATCAGTTTAGAAATACAATTGGATACTGGTTTGGAGTCACTGGGTCACATGATGGGGAAGCTATTGATAAAAATGCAATCATTTTGTATTCGTATATTTATGGGAAGTAATTTAAGGATGGTCCCTAAATCATTTTCCAACGACTTAGCGCGAGGCACTGGGGCCGTTCTCCTGCTGCCAACACTGGGCAAACCTCAGTAAAGTCGCGGCTGGAACCGGAGTGAATATCCGTCGAATATCCAACTTAAAACTAACTTCACCGCGGTACAAAACATATAGTTACCATAAACATTTTTAAAAGAGTTGCTAAAAGAGTTTATACATACCACTCTGAGCTACATTACCGCTCCAGAGCGACGGGAAAGGGACGCGCTGCGCGTCAAATCGCCCAGCTGCAAACGCCAGAGAATAATGAGCTAAAAACAAATGAGTGATGGAGCCACTAAAATGCAAACAATTGAGGACATACCAAAAGGAGCAAGCAATCGCACCCAGGAAGGGCTTCTGGCGGAGCGATGCGTCCTCCACAGCCCCAGCAGCCGGTTACGCTATAAAAGCGGAAAGCGCGTCACCAAAACGCCCGTTTGATGCACACAGGAACAACGGTAAAGTGACAAAGTGCATTACCTGAACGATGAGGATTGCACACAAACAACCACGCTGGCCACACCGAACGGCCCAGTCCCCACGGGGAAGCGGAAGAGAGAAAGAGAGAGGGCAGGTGTGCGCACCTGTATATATCAAGTGCCCCGCCCCTCAATTAATGCACTCAGCAGATTGACATAATGCCCCATAATGGTAAGGAGGGAGACGACCTGTCACACATGGTTTCGGTCTAAACCCTTATTTTCAGTACAATTAACATCCCCACCCAAGAATAAAAAATCCTCCGTGGCACAGCCGTTTAAAACATCACTTACTTTTTCTAAAAAAACCTTCCTCTCTGCACCGATTGTTGGAGCATACGCATGAATAAAAACAGCTGTAAAATTGTCAAATGGAGCTTTGACTAAAAGTAGCCTCCCCTCGATAAAATGCTCAACCTCCAGTGAGACTGGAGTAAAAGCCTTGGAGAAGAGGAAGCCTCCTCCTCCACTCAGAGAAGTGCCATGACTCAAAATGGCTTCCCCTTCCCACTCTCTCCTCCAGTCTGCCTCATTGCCTTTGTCGCTGTGTGTTTCTTGTAAAAATAAAACATCTATTTGTTTCATTTTTGCTGTTTCATAAATACTTGCTCTTTTTTTGTCCTCTCTGGCTCCGTTCACATGAACACTTCCCACTCTAAAACAATCCATGTTGAGTGAGAGGTTAAAAACGAGGCTTAAAAACAATAAATTAATTAAAACACACATTAGAGCATTTTCCATCACTGTTCATTTGTTTTTTTACCTTGACTACAAATTTCTTTAGTCTATAGACTTCTTGGTTGGTCAAACCGGACAACTCTTGCTGGCTAATATGGAGCCGGGCCGAGGAGCAAAACAAAGTTAGATCCAGGAAGAAATCCTCTATTTTTACCCCATGTTGGTTTTTTGTTCTTCTTAAGAAATTCCTGATTTTTTCTGGAGTGTATTGTGATTTTTTTTGGCCGTTGCTGAGGCTAGGAGCTTCACTGCCGTCGGACACATATTCGTCACTGCTCTCGTCTGTGTTGGCCCTCCTATCCGTCTGCCCGTCTTCTTCACTGGCTTTACTCCTTTTAGCATCACTTGTTGTGTTTTTTGTTTTTCTTCTACGTTTTATAGTAGGTTTTTCTCTAACAACCTCTGCTGCAGCCTCCTCTTCCTCCATCTCATCCTCTTCTCCCAGATCACTCCATCTTGTATTACCTTGCCCAATCTCTTCATTTGTTTTTCCTTCATTAACCTCATCTGCCTGCCCTTCACCTGTTTCCCCTGCCTGTCCCTTTTCACTGATCTCACCCTGTTCCACACCTGCATTTTCACTCGTTTTTTCCTCCTTTTCTCCCACCACTACACTTCCCACCGTTTCTATCAGCTATGTTTTGAAGGGGGAAAAGTACAAAATATATGCTGAGTCCAGAATGTGGAACAAAAAGGGAACATTTGTGGTTTTGGTTGAGTGATGATGTAAACAAGTCATGCCTCAACGCTAGAGTCATTATTTTTTTTCAATGATTAATCAAGACCACAGTCTCTCCCTTACTTTAACCAGGAAGTAGTTTCATCATGCAATCCTTAAAAGTCATATTCATAACATTTTTAATTAAAAGAAGTGCAGAATCAAAGTATCACGTCTCGTGAAAAACGTTTTTTGATTGTGAATTAATCATTTTAAAAATGTTGACGGGTCCAAAATGAATGTTCTGATTACCTCTGTGTAGATGTGTGACGTGTGGCTGCAGCTTGCTTGTGAGCCAATAGAATAACAACGTTGGTATCACGTGGTATCTCTGCGTAGTCAGGGGTCAAGAGTCTTTGGGGTTGCCAGTTAGTGTGGAAAAAACGGAAAAATGGCTGAGTTTGACGGTAAGGGGCGGCATTTTCAGTACCAGTCCCAAGAAACACCACCGCTCAAAGTAACCCAAATGTAAAGCTTCATGTTGGAAAATTAATTCATACCACGAAAGATTCATTACCTGACATGACTGAGTCTGTCACTCCACTCGACCATAAAAACGCCCATTGCATGTGCTTCGAGCAACAGAATGCAATGGAAGGGGGAGTGCGTGTGCGACATCTAGTGGCTGGATGTTATCAATGTTGTCAATAGCACCTTAAAAAGTGGTTGTTTTGGGAATTTCCTTGAAGATTAATGAAGTTATATCTTATCTTATATTCCATTTTACTTGAAATAAGCTTAATGTGTGAATCTAAAGATACTTTCATGGGGTCTTTGAGGTGTAAATAAAACAGCAGTGATCTCCAACTCAAAAAAGAGAGAAATGACTGGACCATCTGGTTTGTTCTTTCTTGTTGTAATTGAATTGATCATCAAATAAACTATCTACGACTAGGAAAGTCTGCGATACAGACACAAACAAACAAATCCGGCCTTTTCGCTGTTTTTGTGGATAAAAGTGTCTCCGTGTCCTAATATTCAAGATGTGGAAACGACTCCAGATCTGGACGGTGGGTCCTGGCTGTTCTTTCATAGGACCTGAAATGATCCCGGGACTTGTTGACATGCACCACGCTGTGGCTGTCTGGTTCTTCAGGGGCAGTCAGGTCATCTTGGCAACAAGCCTCGCTTCTTCAAAACCTCAGACACCCCCAGTTCCTGAGGAGCGCTAAGCCTGGCTGAAATCCCTGCATGGCATGCTGCGGCCCCCTCTGCCAGCACCAGTCCCCCCCCCCCCCCGCCAGCCAATAGACCAGTGCCGCTGTACCGTGAGGGGTTCAATGCCCCGAATGTTACGCCCCGTTGCCGGGGAAAAGATAATGTAAAAAAGGTGGAAAAACTACACGAGCACGACACGTTAGCAGCCAGTGTGTATTCTCATCAGTCAGCCATACTGCTTCTTCGACAACACGGAAAACAGGCATCAACAATCGATCACCGTGCAGCACATTCGCCACAGACTTGATAAAGAAAATAAAAACAATTGAAGTTCCAAAAATATAACTTATGCAAGTGAATTTTGATAAAAGGTAAATAAAATGTTGTAAACAAAATGTGATATAAAATAAACTATTTTTATCTGTAAGTGCTGTTACTGTCTCTGTTGTCGTTTTCCATACCTGCCAGGCAAAAGCAGTTGAACACCGAATAGATGATCAATCATCATTTTAACCTTTTTAACTCAAGACACATGAAAACAATGAATTCTTCTTCTTCTTTAACTCACTCTTTGTAATGAATTGCTATATTAACATATGAAAATCATGAACTATCTTATTAATCAAGTCTTTCCATGAATTACTATTATTTTCATTGCTTATATCCTGTTTTAAACAACATTCAACATTATAATCATGACACAGTCCTTTTAACCACATTTTACCATGAATTATTATTATTAGCCATAAGCTCTTCTTTTAAACTCAGCTTTTTATCATGTTCAGTATTATACCCGATATTATAACCATAACACGAGCAGGCGTTGGTCGCTGAGAACCTGGCAGAGGTTTTGCGGACGCACCTGGAGTGTTCAACATCACACCGTTCTGGAGAATAGACTGGCACAGGCGCTGGCATCGGGTCTGGCAGCACCGGCTTTAAAAACAATTAGGCCTTTGACATCCACCAGATAGCAGCTGTAGGACCGAGCCTGGCAAAGGCAGAGAGGAGGGAAGCCAAGTGACTTACCGCCCCATCAACTCATCTCTCCCACACACACAGATATGATCTTCCAGCACTTCCAGGGCTCCATGGAGGGAGGAACAAAACAACACCATCATGCAAAGCAAATCTTGCGAATATTGCTGGCTAGAGATGCATCCTCCTAGACATGGACGGACCTACCGGGAACAGACCCTAAAGCCCTCACCCCAGCCTTCGCCTACAAAGAAACATGAACCAACCAGGAAGAGACTCAAAATGATCTTAAAAGGTATAAAACAACTTCACAAAGAGACACAAAACACCTACAAAGTAACACAAAACCCACAACAAAAAAGGCTTAGCAAGTATTCTGGTGGTCGTCTAGAAATCTCCAGTTGACAAATGATGCAAATTAACCTTTGATCATCTTGGAAGCTGAACTGTGGTCTGTTGGGTCCATAAGACAGTAACAAAGTTGGACAACTTGTTCTTACAAGCACATAACTGATCCTGTGCTGCTGTCTTTCACCACTAGATGTCAGAGTTTACACACATTCTCTCTCTCTCCGCCTCATTGAGCTCTTCCCTTGCCATCTTGTTTTCTCTCATTTCTCTAATCTCCCTTTGTCTTCTGTTTTTCCAGTCTTACTGTCTTTTGTGATGTCTCTTCTGTTTTACCGTCTCACCTCGTCTCCCGACCTCCCTTCCCGTTGCCCTGCCGTATTCGAGGGAACGTGACCTTTGACCTTTGATTCCTTCATTTCTTTATCTGTGATTGTACATGACTGAACACATGGAGACTGAGGCGTTAGATCACAAGACTGACGGATAGACAAAGGGTGGATGAATTAGCTGAATGTGAACCAACAGGGCAGATGTTTGTGTTTGTGTTTTGGACGTAAAGGTGACTGATGGATGATATAAATGTGATTTCTGTATGACTTGATTTGGCTTCCCTTCCTGTCACATGCAGGCTAATTATATATATATATATCACTGATTCTTGAGATAAGGGACAAAACACGTCCCACATCAAAATGTTGCAATTTGTCTTAAAAAACAATAAATGATTTATTTTTAAAAGGCTTTAAAAGATGGATATGAAAGACTTTTGTATGTGTACACCCTTAGTTTTGTATATATTTATATTATTTCATAGTAATTTGATAAAACTGTACTATGAAAGCCCATGCAAATGAACTCGTCCTCCGTAGAGGTCACAGTATCAAACTGCCGAAAATAAGTGTTTTAAAAAGCCCAAAATGTCCAAATATTAATATGAGGTTAATTGTATGGCTTAATAAAATACCACAAAACATTTAAAGTGGACATTCCATTATTTTATACATTTACAACAGCCTCTCAAAGTTTGTCCTTAATTCAAGTCAACTCCGTAAGATATTTTTCAAATTCTAAATAAATCACGCATATTTTGGTCAGCCTTAACCCTGAGGACCCCCTTTGACTCCTTCCTGCTGATGGATGCAGCAGTCCAACACATGGTCTCTTAAGTTTTACATTTTTAAAAATATTCAGCAAACAAGTTGAAATCTCTGTGGTCACAGCTAGTCTGTCTTCAAATTAGGGGTGATTTCAATCAATAATTTTGAAATAAAAGTTGGTATTTAGGTTTAGTTTAGTGGCAGCTAACAACTGAGAAAAATCAAAATGGCTACCATTTACTATATATGAGTAATTTGAAAAAACATGTCATTTTTTCAACTCCGTCAGACGTCAACTCTGTCAGATATTTCGTCTGACGGTGTTGACATGTGAGCTGACGGAGTGGAAAAGTGCTCCCAAATCCTTATTAATTAATGCATAACAACTACATAAGATGATAATATAATCTAAGTATACATTTTGATTGAATTAAATCAAATCAAACTTTATTTATATGGCACTTTTCATACTTTAAAGTAGCACAAAGTGCCTCACAGAAAATAAAAGCGAACAAAACAAAAACAAAACAAGATATGAACAACAAGAACACCTTGAAACCCAAGCCTCCCACCCCCACAAATATACACACAGAGATACACAGAGACATACACACTCACGCACACACATAGCCATATGCACAGACATACACACCCACACACACCCACACACATACACTAGCTGTTGCTGAGGAGTAGGGTTGCAAAGGGGCGGAAAATTCCCGGTAAATTTCCGGAAAGTTTCCGGTAAATTTCCACGGGAACTTAAGGTTGGGAATTTTGGAAATATTCCATATTTGGAAACTCTCCATGGGAATAATGGGAATTATGGGAATTAAGGGGAATTTAGGGGAACTAACTGGGAATATATTATATCCAAGCATAAATATGAACAGAAGTCATAAGAAAACATCCATACAAAATGTTTTCAACAGATATTTCAACAGATTTATTTGAAAGTAGAACAGAACATGTTTTAATTAGTTGCTTCATGGGTGAAGTCAAAAACAGGAATGTTAGGTTCAATACTCCCAACCCCACTCATTCAAAAATGGAATGGAATGTTCCCATTCATGTCTATGTAAGAAGCCGTGCAATGCCGTCACGGAGCGGCGAATTTCGAGAGACGGAGCGCCGCTGCCCGCAAGCAATCGAAAATCTTTTAGACTGACCGGTGTCGATCTAAATTAAAGACAGATTCAGCAACTGCATAGCTTATTTCTCGCCTAACATGTTTTCAGAAACACATTTCAGTGAACTATTTTCGTAAAATAGAGGGAGGTGGGAGGCTGCGAGGGGAGAACGATACGAGCTCGGAGGAGCACAGAGGGGAGGGGAGGGGAGGGGAGGGGAGGGGTGTGTGTGTGTGTGTGTGTGGGGGGGGGTGCTTTTCAAACCTTTCAAATCGTAGACTAGAGCTGTAATAAATATATTTCCCCATAATAGCATCAAAACGTACTTCACTTTGTTTAGTCCAGAAGCTCAAATGTGTGCCTTCAATAGTTTTTGTGCTTCAGGCTCAAAAGTGTGGTCCAGTCTTCTAGTGATCTTCTGTACATGTGATGGAGGCATGCACAGTGCCAGTAGGGAGTGTGGTCTCAATAGCCTGCACTAAGCAGTGTGCTCTGTGCATGTGGTTGAGGAATGGCATGGATATTCAAGTGTATTTGAATGGCATCTGTTTGTTTTAGTCAAGATTATGCTACAAAATAACTCCTCAGCTATATTTTTTGTCCCCTTTGAAGAGCCAACCATCAATTTTAAAAATGTCCAGTTTATTCCCGTTTATTCCCATAAATTCCCATGGAAAGTTTCCACTTTTGAAAATTCCCGGAATTTTGCAACCCTACTGAGGAGACATGGCTGGGCACCAAGATCTGAGGTGAGGAAGAAGCTATACCTTTGGGGGCCGTGCACACTGAGAGGAATCATGGTCCATGACTGCAGGGGGCGCCACCACAGGGACCACCCCAGCCCAGGCAGACAGGAGGCTCCACACCAAGGTGTAGAGCTCTCCTGCCACCCGGGCCATGGCCGTCCACGGGACAGCACCCCCAACGGTGAATCAGAAACAACTCCCGGTGTGGTAGACCCCCAGGAGGAAACACTGGAAAACCGAGGGGCTAAAACAGCTAAATAATATACAAGGTAGAAGCTAAAAACTGAGGGAATAAAAACAATAAAAACAGTAAAATGTATCAAAATGTATAAAATAAAATAAAATTGACCCAATAAATAAAACAATAAAAATAAATAAAATGTATAAAACAGTAAAACAGGATAAGCTAAAATAAACAATATAAAATAGAATAATAATAAAAAATGTAAGAAGCATAAAAGAAATTAGAAAACATGTCAGTTAAAAGCCTGATTAAAAAGGTGGGTCTTGAGCTTCTTTTTAAAAACATCAACATTCTCTGCGGCCCTGAGGTTCTCCGGCAGGCTGTTCCACAATCGGGGGCCATAGTAACTGAATGCCGCCTCCCCGTGTGTTTTGGTTCTGACTTGTGGTATGGTTAAAAGGCCAGCATCGGAGGACCTCAGGGTCCGCGAGGGTTGATAGGGTAAAATTTGTGCAGATAAATAAGAAGGCCCGAGACCGTTAAGACATTTAAAAACTAGTAAAAGAACCTTAAAATCGATCCTGAAACGCACAGGGAGCCAATGCAGCGATTTTAAAACTGGTGTAATGTGCTCCCGCCCTCTGGTCCTCGTCAGCACGCGTGCGGCTGAGTTCTGTAATAATTGTAAATTGTTAATGTTCTTTTTGGGAAGACCAGAGAGCAGGGCATTACAATAATCTAAACGACAAGAGATAAAAGCATGCATCAGCACCTCGTGCTGGCCTGAGAGAGAAACGGGCGGACTCTGGCTATATTCTTAAGATGGTAAAAACCTATCTTTGTTATGTTTTTGATGTGTGGAATAAAATTCAGCTCAGAGTCAAAAATCACGCCCAGATTTTTTACAGATTTTGAGGGTTTAAAATCCTGTAACTTTGGTAAAAGTTTCTCTCTCTGGCCTTCAGGACCAATTACTAAAACCTCTGTTTTGTCCTGGTTGAGCTGCCATCCATGACTTGATGTCTACAATGCAGTTAAAAAGGGCATCAATTGGCCCTGTGTCATCAAGAGACACGGTGATGTACAGTTGCGTATAATCAGTATGAAAGCTGATGCCGTGCCTCCTGATGACGTCCCCAAGGGGAAGCGTGTAAAGGTTAAAAAGAGTTGGACCTAAAATTGACCCTTGGGGAACCCCACACTTTATCTTATGGGTTTCTGAGGAACATGTATCCATACTTACAAAGAAACTTCGATCAGTAAGGTAGGACGTGAACCAGGTCAAAACAGTACCAGAGAGGCCGACCAGGTTCCTCAGTCTATTTAATAAAATGTGATGGTCTACTGTATCGAAGGCGGCGGTTAGATCCAGTAGTACCAAGACTGTAGGTTTATGATTATCTAAATTACACCTGATGTCATTTAAAATCTTTAAAAGTGCTGTCTCTGTACTGTGGTTCCTCCTAAAACCAGACTGATCAGTCTCTAAAATATGGTTTGAGTTTAAGAAATCATTTACTTGGTTAAAAACAAGTTTTTCTAAAAATTTTACTTAAAAATGGTAAGTTGGATACAGGCCGGTAGTTATTTATTAATTGGTGAATCTCTGTTGATTATAGTACGAATAGTTAATCCAATCAATTGGTAATGTTGTTCTAAGTGTCTTACCACCGCAGAACCACCAGATGTCCTCCCTGGTCACAAGTTGTCTTCTCACCCACGCATCCTGCACACCCCAGTCTCCTGCTGATAACTTCAGGGTTAGATTACAGGGAGCCAAAGTTCCTACACTAACCGTACCTTCTTCTCTAGACAGACAGGTGTAGTTGCCGTCATATGGCTCAAACCAGGGTGGCCGCGTGTGAGTTGGCACAGGGGGAAACAAGTGGTGTAACATTGGTGCAGTTCCTGTCAGCGGGTAGAGACACAAAGTTATACAATTTGCGGTCCGATTTCTCTTTTAGCTCTTAATTTGGCTGGTGTTGAATTAGCTAGCGTTGTATTGGCTAGTGTGGAATTTATAATCAGTGATTCAGCTGCGGTGCGATTGTTGTTGCCATTCGATTGTTGAGACTGAAGTTTGTGTACCGAGAGTATCGGAATTACCACTATCACTGCTACCAGACTGATTAGACGCAATGTTCCTCTCATACCGCATCCCGTCCTTCGGTATGGATTCCATGGTCTGTCGGCCATGGTGTGGTGCTTTTACTTATCTGTCCCCTCCGGGGGACAGTGTGTCAGATGAACCCACGTTCCTCTCTCAGCGATGTGGACTGCTGTCGGTGTAGATAGCAGAACCTGATATGGACCTTCCCAGTGAGGAGATGACCAGTGATACCAATGATAACTGCAATGAAACTTTAGTTGGATGTTAAACATTTCTGATAATTTAGCCATGACTTGGTTTCTGAAATGTGGACCGTTATCGCAATAAATTGTTTCTGGGAACCGAATCTTAGTGCAATAACAGTAGCAAGGATTTTTGCTACCACTATAGCGTCGTTTGTTGCTGTTGGTGTGATTTCAACCCATTTTGAGAACATATCTCCTGTTACCAGACAGTATTTTTTCCCCTCTGATTTGTTTAGTTCGATGAAGTCCATGCATATTGTTTGGAAAGGATATTCAGCTTTCGGGAACGCTCCTCTTTTAGGTCTCATTCTTCCTTGTGAATTGTGCTTGGAGCAAATCAAACAGGATGCACAAAACTTTTTAGAGTAATTTTGGAATCCATATGTTGTAAAACATTTACCTATCATTGCCACCATCCCTCCTGTTGAGACATGTGTAATTCCATGGGTCAAAATAGCTGCAAATCTATAGAGGGTTTTAGGAAGGATGGGCTATCAGCTACTAAAATCTAATCTGAACCCTGTCCCTCTGTTGCTGCGCGTTTAGCTTCTTCATCTGCTTTGCGATTTCCTCGTGAAACTGGATCAGTCCCGGTAGTGTGCTGCGCATTTACAGACTGCAACTGCTTTTGGTAGGAGAATAGCATCCAATAAAGTTAGAATCAAATCTTTGTGTTGAATAGATTTGCCTGTAGATGTTACCATGCCTCTGTTTTTCCACTGTTGTGCGAAAACATGCAGTGTGGAGAACGCATACTGGCTATCTGTGTAGACTGTGATAGCTTTCCCTTCCCCCAATCTACATGCCTCCATCAAAGCTACTATCTCTGCTGCCTGTGCTGAGAAATGTGATGGCAAAGGTGAGGATTTCAACACCCTCCCCTGTGTCACCACCTCCTTTTCTGTGGGCTCCTCCAGTGAACACTCTCCATCGGCCGAACTCTCTTTGATAAAAGAATGTCCGCCAGATCCGGAGGGACGGTTGTAGTGTGAAAAGGTGATGGAGCTCGGTTTGTGCTTCACCATGCGTAGGAGATCCAGGACTTTTGGCCCAGAATCAGGAACAGTTGCGAGGATAGTGAGTAGAGGACTGGAGTCCAGATTGAGAATAGGGCACAGACCCTTTGCTTCATGAACCTGTGGACTTGGGTCCACGGGTGCTCTGCTGAGAATGAGTGTCCAGGCTCCTGCAAGCACACAGCTTCCCGCTTGTGTATGTCTTCATCCAGTTCCAGCAGTGAGCTTCAGGGAGACAATGATTCCCTCTGTCTGGTCTTTGGAGAACTCGCTCATTCAGGGCTTGTTGTAACGTGGACTTTGAAAAAGCATCCAAGGGTGCAGGGTGTGTCGGAGGGGGAGGAGTTTGCACTCAGAGCCCCCTCTATGTCTAGATTAAGGTGGTCCAGTTTCCTTATCAGCTGGTTCATTGACTCCGACCAGGAAGACTTGACCTGCGGAGACTCCTTCTTACTGCTGGTCTCCTCCTCCATGTCATAACCATACCTCCTGGTCGTGCGATTGATTTCTGTACTCACAGTATCTCTGCTCCTCTGTTTGTCTTTGCCTGTGTTCCTTTGTCTGCCATTGACAAGATATTCTCCACTCTGAGGCAGCTCTGGAAACACATCATCGTCGTCACCATCTTCGTGGATGATTTTGTTGTTGTGGAGGACTTTTCCAAAGGCTCTGCAATGTTGGAGGAGTCGCATACTGTAATTCACAGATGAGGAAAAAGTGCCATTACTAGTTAGTGATAGTAACACACATGCTTCTTCTCTCAAACTCCAACCATGCAACCTGAAAGGGTGCCATGGCTTCATTGTTGGACAGAGAACGTCTCCTACGTCACCACAACTGTCACACCTTCTTGACGTGTATTGAAGCTCGGAGTGTGGGCAGGACCCAATCTGCACTCCTCCCCTCGCACCGGGGTGTTAGGTTGTGGTGATGCGATTGACTACTCACTGTCGGTGGTGACACAGCTGTCACTTGTTGGAGCTTGGCATGCTACTGGTGGAGGAAGGTGTTATTTCATCCTTGCCTCTTAGTCGAACCAGTGACAGGATCTTCTCCCTCCGGACTTGGAATGTGCTTGCATTGAATGCACTGCTCTCTTTGTGGTCAGGAGAACTTGGAAGGGATCCGTGTCGTGTCTTTGCTTCCAGGGTTTTCTCCTGTGATTTTTGATGATCACCCAGTCTTCAGGTGATGCTGGAATGCAGTAGGTGGTGATGGAAGTGCAGCTTTCACCTGTGCATGAAGGCCATTTCCAACAACGTTGTATGATATCCAAGCCATCTTTGAGCAGATTGATGAGATGTTTTCTCCATCCATCTACCGCTTATCCTGTATTCAGGATTACGCCGGGCTGGAGCCGATCCAGGCTGTCATTGGGCGAAGGCAGGGTACACCCTGGACAGGTCGCCAGTCTATCACAGGGCCAACATGTAGAGACAAACAACCATTCACACTCACATTCACACCTACGGGCAATTTAGAGTCACCAATGAACCTATCCCCATCCTGCATGTCTTTGGACTGTGGGAGGAAGCTGAGCATGCAAAATATGGGAAACAGCAAGTTTTACGTCTGAGTAGGGTTTTGGTGTACGTGGCTAAACCCATTTAATTTATGCAAACGGTTGAACTGCATTTGTCCTAACAACACGTTCTGCAAAATTAAAAACATCAGAAACCTATGCCGACGGCATCACATTTCAGTTGAGGTGGGAGGGGGAGATGCGTGCGCCGTACCTTGTGTTTATTTACGTCAATGTTTTGAAGATGCGTTACTAGACAAGCTGAGTTTAGCTGAGAACGTCGATCCGAAGCAGATAAAAAGCCGGTAGTTGCTCGTACAAGGCCGTCGTTGTACACAGCAACACGTATATGATGCACGGCAAATTTAAGCTAATCGTAGTTCCGACACTCATTGAATACGAGGGGAGGAGTCACTGACACAGCAGAACATTCATCTGTCCAATAGAAATGCTTCAAACAACTTTTCTGGTTCTTTCTGTACTACATACCACACTTTCTCAAAATCTCTGTCTATCCCTACGTTTACGTGCAAGGTGCAGTGTAATGACTGCTCCTGCATCCACTATGTATCACATGCTTTCTCTTTCTGTCTCTCTCTTCTCTGACTCACATTTCCACATCCCAAATGCCCCCAGTCTGCTCTGAATGGCACAATCTTTCTCTGCTTTCTCTTGGACAGAGTTGTGTATTGAGCTGCACAAGTTATCTCCATTCTCCTCAGTTGAACCTTCAACTGTCTTAATTGATTATTACTTACACCGCAAAGCAAAGTTATTTATAAATGGTACGATCGCAGCATATTTTCACTCTCCTTTCTGTGCAGTTGGCACAAAACTGATGTCATGTAACAGTCCTTCTGGTCTATCAACTGAGTGAACGATAAGTCTAGTCTAGACAGGCCAAAAGTCGGGGCCTGAGATAAAGAAGTCAAAGTTTAAGTCGTCAAAACTTTTAAGCTTCGAGAGTCCAAGTCAGTTTGTCATGCGCGCTAAGAGTTTTACCTCTTTCTAAGTAATTTTGGGATCCACTACCTACAGTATGACGTCATCAATTGTTTTCAGCATGGATTGAATTGCTGCAATACATTTGGGAGAGAGGAATTTGCCCCTCTTGTGATCACATGTCCCAGATAGATTACTTCTTTTACAATTTGGAGTTTTTTCAAGGCTAGCCTTGTGTCTAAAATTTTAAGTAGCGCTACTGTGTCAATTTGGTTTTTGTCACAAATCTTTTAACTAGGAAAATAGGTGTGCACACACATGGAACAATAATGCCTAATTTTAATAAAGATTCCAATATAATTTTTATACCATCGAAGGCTTCTTGTTTGAGTGGGTATTGTTTAAGGCACGGCCTATAATAAAATTTGAGGTGCACTATCAATAGTGCGGCGCCTTTCATGAGTCCCACATCATATTTATGAGTGGTCCGTAGTGAAGGAGGAACCTGGGACAGCGCAGCGTTTTCTATCCACTGATATCAGTGAATACAAATCCGTGCTGTTCATGTACCTCCAAGAGCTCTGCTGTTCTTTACAGTACTGTTCTCATTCCTGCGGCTTTCAACACTTTACCGCTAGCGCTATATTCCCCCCTGGGATCCCTTGCAGCAACCGGTCTGAAATCTATAAGGCCAAGACAACGCTGCAACCACAGCTCCCCGTTTCATTCTTCGCGCTTGTCTCCCCTTACGACGGTTGCCCATCCCTAGTTATCTGTCTCATTATTACCCGCTGTGCATGTCAATGAATTACCAGGATTCACCGGCGTATACTAACGAATAAATACAGGTTTAACTATGACACGTCTGTCAACAACTCTCAGTGGTTGTGAGAAATACGTATTCAACATTCTTTCGCTCTGACTCTGTAGGCTGTTTTAGACCATTTAAAATTTCTCACCACGTTTCCTGTCCTTTCAACTGGATTGGATCGGCAATCGGGGCTCCGCTGGAGGGCAGCTTCTCACCCCTTGGGGAGGAATACGGCCTCCTGTCCATCCGACGGAGTCCAGATCACACGTCCAATCCCATCCTCGTCGCCAAGTTTGTGGTGGAAATCAGTTTATGATCACCTGATGAGAAATAAGAATACAACTCCTAACAGCGCTTTTAGTAATTTATTCTATAAAGAGTCCAAAACAGGCTAGCAGTCGCTACAGACAGACTGTAAACAGACAAAGTCGAATAAGTCAAAGCCCTCGCAAACAGGGTGTCCAAGCGGACCGCATCACCGACATACAGCTTCAGAGCAAACTATCTGGCCAGATAGGGGCAGACTCCTTAAGAGTCTGACCATGTCTTCAGTCTTGAGAAGGGCTTTTTATACAGTTGTTTGTGATGTGTCATCAGAGAAGCATTGTTCCGTTGTTTGTGTAGACGGAGAACTTTGTCCAGAATGTGGTGTTTGAACCACTCATCAGTGTCCATAGATCCATATTGACTTGCCAGCTGTGCTGGTGTCACAAGATGCATTTCACAACTCATGTAACACATGACATGACATAAGTGCAGAATACAGGTTACCTCATGACACACATGGAATAGTATGAGTTAAAACTACTCAAACTACTAATTATACTATAATGAACTACTAAATGAAAAATTCCCATCACAGATTCAATGTATTGCAACGTTCGATCGTCAAATGTGGCTGCACCATTAGTATTGTCATACAATTGAGATGCCGTGCTGGTGACATGAAAGCTACTTTGTTTCGCATCAGAAGTACAGAAACCGCATGTGAAACCTTCGATGTCAATGGATGAAACAACACGAGTGAAGCTGAACTTTGTACAGCAAAAGCTGCTGCCTGCACTGCCTGCAAGCATGGAGGCATAGCTCTTGCTATGGGATCAAGTTTAGAAGAGTCGTAAGGCTGTATTAGAACGCTGGTCATGAATCCTTGTCTCGCGTCACATGTTTGAATGAAAGGTTTTTTGTAGTCTGGGAGTGCTTATACTGATGTGCTCACTAAAACCTGTTTTAGTTGTTTGAAGGATTGTTCTGCCTCCTGTGTCCAAATAATATTATCCCTGGCTGTCTTAGGTTGATCATAGATTACACCCTGCAGTGGTTGTACTAATTCAGCATAATTAGCAATCCATTGCCTGCAAAAGCCTGTCATGCCTAAGAATGACATCATTTGCTTTTTTGGTTTTTGGTTTTGGAGCTTGCAGAATAGCTTCTTTGTGTTTGTCATCGAGATGTTTTCCTTACTGAGATATGTTAAAACCCAAATACTTCACCGTTTGTTTCCATAACTGGAGTTTGTTTCTACTTGCTTTGTGACCTTGTTCAGCTAAAAACTTCAGCAGCACCAGAGTGTCTGTTTTACAGTCAGCTTGAGGTTTTGAAGCTATCAAAATATCATCGACATACAACAGAATTTGACTTTGTTTTGGTGGGTTAAATTTGGCTAGATTTGATGACATTGCCTGCGAGAAAATGGTAGGACTTTCACAATATCCCTGAGGGATCCTTGTGTAAGTGTACTTCTTTCCTCTGTATTGAAAAGCAAACCAAAACTGTGAGTCTGGGTGCACTGGAATAGAGAAGAAAGCATTCGCTAGATCAATGACTGAGAAGAATTTGGCCTGTGGACTTAACTAATTTAGCAGCGTATGTGGATCTGGCACTAGGGGCGCCCTTGGTATCACAGCTCTGTTGACAGCCTGCAAGTCTTGAACCTCCTTTCTCTCTTTTTCTTTTTTGTAACTGGTCGACTGTCGTCAACACAGTTCTCTGTGTCTTGCTAAATGAGTAGAAAATATTTCCATCCTATTTGGTAAAACCATTCTCGGCAAGTTGAGAATCCTGGATTCAGCTACACGGTGCTTTTTGGGCCTCAAACCCACGGACTTTAAACCTAGCTGCACTACTGGGTTCAAACCATATTTTACCGAACGGTGGAAACCACCCTCACTCAGGATTTTTTTTTTTTTTTTTTATATATATATTGAGTAAACCTTATTTTTTTTATCTGATTGGTTAACCAAAACATTATCCCACACTAGCATGACATTTAGCCAGTAGTTATGTAACCAATAACTTGCAGAGTAATATCTATCAAAAACGTTTTCTAATGTAACCCTTTTACCACCGGCTCGTGTATTAAGGAACCCACCTTATGCTCTAAAGTGAAGCCTTAACCTTAATTCAATATTTTATGGTAAAAGAAGCATCTCAAATAGCAATAACTGTCTAGGGTAATATATGATTCTCACTCTCATCCATAAAGTTCAGAGGCTATACGAATACACTCCGACCTGTAAACTCTGATGTCATGCAGAATGCAATACTTCAAAGGAAAAAGACAATGCAATAATACAAACACAGGATATACATTTTAGAAAAATGTATTCACAAGTATGCAGGAGAAACACATTCACCATTAATGAAAACAACAAACAGAAACCCCGGGTAGTGATAGTTTGTCCCTCAGACTATCTCATTTTGAGTGCACTCTTAGTTTAGTTTCGTTGGCGCGCTTAGTTGGAGCTCATGATGGAAACCTTTTATAACGGTACCTCCGTGTGTCGGTGAAATCAGCGGGACCCGGCCGCAGCTGATGAATGGCACCTTCGTCGCGGTCGCAACCGTCTCCGTCCGCAGCAGCTCGCAGCGACGAAGCTCCGTCTCCCTCGGCAGCAGCGAAGCAGCCTTCGTCGCCGATACTCTCCTAGACGACCCGGCGAAGCTCCTCCCGTCCGCGCAGACGGTGGGTGCAGTCGAATAGTCAGAAAATAAGGTCCTCCTATTCCTAACTCCTATTCCTTGACCTCTGGGGAAAACGTCACGGGGTTAAGGAAAGGCGATAGGAGAACTCAAAAGGACTTAGGAATAGTCGACCGCGGTGCTCAGAGAATCCGACCGGACTTTCACTAAGCTACGTCATTAAAACACGGCCGCTGATGATTGACAGCTGATGATCGGCACCGGCGATTGACGTGCGTCTCCGCTGGAGAAACTACAATAATGGACTACAAAAAGCGCTTCGTCCACTTCTCCACATGTTGGTTTTATAAACAGCTGGTTCACTGACCGGCTTCAGGTCCAGCTCCTCCTTCCTGTTTGACCGTTTGCTGTAGGCCTATTTACATTTAATTTGTGGTTTTAGTTTCGTTTTTGTCAAACATTTGTAACATGATTGAAATAAATAAAAAATATCATTAAATTATTATCACTGTCCACACACATTTATCAACACAATTCCAATGACTATATGTCTGCATGAAAGTTAATGCTAAATATGCAAATACACATATCGTTTGTTTTCATGAACGGCCGAGGTGTGCGGCACTTTAAATGTTGCTCTCGCAAAGAATTGTGGGTCGGTGTAATCTCCTTTCCTTTCGCATAGGAAGGTCCGTTGCATCCTATGCTAAAGGAGCTCTGAAAGGAAGCATTGGAGCTCCTTTCCTTTGCATTTAGAGAATCTCTTATCATGGCGGCCACTTGTTTACTTCTGGGTCACTTCTTCAGTTAGGAACCTTCCTAAGCAAAACCTAAGTGTTCTTTTATCATTAAATGTTTTACTTTATTAATTGTTAGATGTTTTCTCACTATAGTGGAAACCTAGTGGAAAGAGCGATGCCTCTATACTTATTAGGCTATAAATTATTATTGACATTTCTGACTGTGATTTTTTTTTTTTTTTTTAACTTTTTCACTAGCCCGTGGAACTGGACGTCGCCATGCCGTGAGGAAGTGGCCAACTTCTGCTCACACCGGCAGGAGCCACAAGTTGGTCATCCCGCCGGAGTCTCCAGACAAAAAGGTAATGTTGTGTTGGAAGTTGTTAAAATATGTTTATGTCCTCAGTTGTATGTGATGTGATGCTGTATTGTTCTTATGTGTTCTGTACTGTGTATATGTTTATGCCACAAGGAGGCGCTAATGTGCAGGCTATAGAGGCAGGGCGCAAAAGCGTCATTAGTTTTTTGTTCCAGTTGATATGCCGTAGGTTTTGAGACGAAGCTGTATGACCGTGAGACTGATGTGTCTACAGTTCGCAAATAAATATGCCAAGAAAGGCTGAAGAAAACCCGCTGACTCTTTTCATCCGAATGCAACGTTAAGCTGCAACAGTTAATATACCATAACTCAACAGGTTATGGGCCCAGGAGTCGTTCGGATGATAAGTTTGCTATCACCGTTTAGAAAGTCGCAACGGACCGCGTGCTGACGGGATTGCTAACTAGAAAAAGAGCAAGCTAACATGGCGGAACAACGAAGGAGATTGCCTCGACTGACGTTCGACGGAGATGAGACTAAGTATGAGCTTTGGGAGACCAAAATGTTGGGACATTTTCATTTGTCAGAGCTAAAGAATACAGTGTTAAGAGAACCGCGGACAGAAGCAGAGATAGCAGCAGATCCAAAGAAAAATGCTGACGCTTATGCGGAGTTGATTTTGCTGTTAGATGACAAAAGCCTCTCTTTAGTTATGAGGGATGCGCCCAACAATGGAAGACAAGCTCTGAAAATATTGAGAGAGTATTATGCAGGGGGAGGAAAGCCCCGTATAATCAACTTGTACACCACGTTGACATCGCTTCAGAAGGCAAACAATGAAAGTGTAATGGACTACATCATCAGAGCTGAAACCGCCATCACAGCACTACGAAACGCGGGTGAAACATTAGGAGACGGCCTGCTAGTGGCTATGGCCTTAAAAGGATTGCCTGAGAGTTTTAAGCCATTTGCAATACATGTGGCACATACAAACGATAACATCACGTTTGCAGAATTCAAGACTAAACTACGTAGTTTTGAAGAGACAGAGAAGATAAAAGCAGCCGACTCCAGCTACAGTGTCGACAGTGTGATGAAAACTCAAGGGAAAACCGGATGGCGGCCCGCCAAGACGAGCGCGCGTGGCTGGAACAAAGACGACACAGAAATGGTGTGCTTCAAGTGTGGCACCAAAGGCCACAGAGCGAAAGCGTGTCGTCAGAAGACATGGTGTAGTTTTTGCAGAAGTGACACACACAAAGACGCCACGTGTAGGCGTAAGGACAAGGACAGTAAAGACAAAAAGGATGGTGTGAGTAAAGCCTCAGAAGATGTTGAGGAGGACTACATGTTCAAGGTGAGAGACGGAGGGACCCAGCGGCAGCCGGCACGCAGCATTCAGGAGAGGGGCCTGATGGTGGACATGGGGGCTACCTCTCATATCGTCACCGACATCACCATGTTTAAGAGTTTCGACTGTGCATTCAGGCCAGAAACGCACACAGTCGAGCTGGCAGACGGGACCCGGTGCAGCGGGGTCGCTCAGCGGAGGGGAGACGCTGAGGTTTCCCTCATCAACAGCAGAAGACAACGACGCAAGGCGACGCTGAGAGACGCTTTGCTCGTACCGTCGTACCCCCAAAGCATCTTCTCGGTGAAGGCGGCGACTACGAGTGGGGCTACGGTTGTCTTTAAAGAAGATAAAGACGCCTTGATAACCAGAGACGGTACCAGATTTAACATTCATGTTTATGACAGGATGTATTATTTGCATACTGAAGCTGAGCCTAATGATAAGTGTAATGCATGTCACGACATACAAGCATGGCATGAGATATTAGGCCACTGTAACTATGAGGATGTCCTTAAGTTGCAAAATGTTGTTGAAGGTATGCAGATCAAGGGTAAAATGGGTAGACCTGAACAAGAGTGTGAGGTGTGTATTCAGGGGAAGTTTGCCCAAACCAAAAATAGGGACCCTGATACCAGAGCACAGGCTCCCTTACAGATGGTACACACAGACCTTGCAGGTCCTGTAGCCACAGAGTCGATAGATGGGTACAAATATGTGCAGTCATTTACTGACGATTACTCAAGCGCAGTGTTTGTTTATTTTCTGAAGAAGAAAAGTGACACAGTACAGGCTACGGAAAAGTTCCTAGCAGATATATCCCCTTACGGGAAAGTGAGGTGCATGAGATCCGACAACGGAACAGAGTTCACATGCGGTGATTTCCAAGCACTGCTCAGGAAAAACAATGTAAGACATGAAACGTCAGCTCCGTATTCCCCACACCAAAACGGAACTGCAGAGAGGGGTTGGCGTACTCTTTTTGAGATGGGTAGGTGCATGATAGTTGAAAGTGCACTGCCAAAGCAGTTGTGGCAATATGCAGTTCAAACGGCAGCAATGGTACGCAACAGGTGTTATAACAGGCGTACAGGGCAGACTCCTTATGAGCTGCTGACCAACAAGAAGCCCAATGTGTCTAAAATGCAAAAGTTTGGGTCTGCATGCTACACCTACAAACAGGACAAGGGAAAACTTGATTCCAGATGTGATCAGGGGCGTTTTGTAGGTTACGACAAGAACAGCCCGGCGTATTTGGTGTATCATCCAGATACGAATAAAGTACAAAAACACAGGCTAGTGAAGTTTGTGAGCAAGGCAGCTGTGGAGAAACAGACACAGACAGGTGAGCCAGATCCAAGCGATGGCGATGACAGTGTGAGACCCAGGACTAGTGAGATCACGCAAGGGGTTAGTAGGGGTACAGAAAATGCTCCAGAGCCAAGTGTACGAAGTAGAAGTGCACATAGTGATAGTCCAGGTACAGTACCTAGGTCTAGTGACCATAATCACACAGCAGAGTGATGAACCCGAGAGTAGAAGGTATCCAGTTAGAGAAAGGAGAACACAGAGTTACTTAGGTGACTTCATAACTGATGACTGTGATAGTGATGGGGTTCATATCACGGTAGACTACTGCTGCAGAGCGGTGTGTGGCGTCCCACAGACATTTGGGGAAGCAATGGGGTCAGCTAACTCAAAAGAATGGGTAAAAGCCATGGAGGAGGAAATTCAGTCTTTAAACGAGAACAAAACCTTCACCCCGACAGCGTTGCCAATAGGCAAGAAAACAGTGGGGGGTAGGTGGGTTTACGCTGTTAAGACTGATGTAGATGGAAAGGATAAATACAAAGCACGGTTTGTGGCCAAGGGTTACAGCCAGAAAATGGGAGTTGACTATGGGGAGACGTTTTCACCCACTGCAGACCTGACGAGTGTAAGGGTAGTGCTACAGAAAGCGGTACAGGAGAATTTACTCCTGCACCAAATGGACGTGAAAACGGCGTACTTGCACGCTCCCATAGACCATGAGATCTACATCAATCCACCAGAGGGTTATCAAGAGAAAGAGGGTATAGTGTACAAACTAGAGAAATCACTATATGGTCTTAAACAATCCGGGCGAAATTGGAATAGGGTTTTGCATGATTGTCTAACTGAGAATGGGACGCAAAACCCAGCCGACCACTGTGTTTATGCCCAAGAATCAAAAGAAGGGAAGGTGATCATAATCATATGGGTCGATGACTTGATTATTGCGGCAAGCAATGAAGAGAAACTGAAAAAGGTGAAAGAGATGCTTGCAGAACAGTTTAAAATGAAAGATTTAGGCAAACTCAAGCATTTTCTGGGAATCGATTTCAGTCAGTCAGATGGATGTATAAAGATGTCACAGGAAAGGTATACTAACAAGATACTACAGCGTTTTAATATGCAAGACTGTAGGATCAGAGAGACACCCTGTGAGCAAAAGCTAGAGTATACTGAGGATGCAGTAAAGATGGAAGACGTCAGGCTCTATAGGGAGGCCGTAGGAAGTCTTATGTACCTAACTACTTGTACCAGACCAGATTTAAGTTTTGTAGTGAGCAGGTTATCACAGTACTTTGCTGAGCCTACAGAGGAGCAGTGGGTCACTGTGAAGCACGTACTTAGATACCTCAAAGGCACTGCAGAGAAAGGGTTAAGTTTTAGGAGAGACGACAGTGAGAAGCTAGGTATACAGGCCTACAGTGATGCCGACTGGGCGGCTGATACCAGTGACAGACGCAGTACCACAGGCTACTGTGTGAGCCTTAGTCAGAACAGCTCCCTAGTCTCGTGGAAGACTAGAAAGCAACCTACCGTTGCGCTATCCACATGCGAGGCAGAATACATGGCGCTGGCATCCACCATACAGGAGTGTCTATACCTAGAGCAGTTATTGGGAGGCATAGATAACTACAGGTACACACAAACTGTAGTACATGAGGACAATCAGGGAACAATCGCTCTTGCCAAAAACCCTGTAAATAGAAGGAGGTGTTAACATATCGACATAAAATACCACTTCATCAGGTCTACTGTGAATGAGGGAAGAGTGACTTTGATGTATTGTTCTACTGACAACATGGTTGCTGATGTAATGACCAAACCTGTAAATAAGTTGAAACTGGAGAGGTTTGCAGGTGCTCTTTTTGGGGAGTGATGTGTGTATGACAGGGGTCCACATTCATTCTGTCTTTGTTTTCTTTTTGCTTAAGAGTGTAGCAACCTGAGTACAAGTGGGGGTGTTAAAATATGTTTATGTCCTCAGTTGTATGTGATGTGATGCTGTATTGTTCTTATGTGTTCTGTACTGTGTATATGTTTATGCCACAAGGAGGCTATAGAGGCAGGGCGCAAAAGCGTCATTCGTTTTTTGTTCCAGTTGATATGCCGTAGGTTTTGAGACGAAGCTGTATGACCGTGAGACTGATGTGTCTACAGTTCGCAAATAAATATGCCAAGAAAGGCTGAAGAAAACCCGCTGACTCTTTTCATCCGAATGCAACGTTAAGCTGCAACAGTTAATATACCATAACTCAACAGAAGTCATTTGACAAATGATGTTTGATGTTGATCATAATCTTGTTTGCATGATAATAATTCTCCGTTGTGTCGTTCCAGTTTGTTCTTCTTGTTGGGGACTCCCACCTTCGTAGCATCGTGGATGGGTTCGTCACGATGCCGGAGGGACGCCTGTCGTTTGGTGCCATGGCGACGCCGGGGGCTTGTGCCAGGGACCTGAGGACCGAGCTGGTGAGTGCAGTTGTGCCACGTACACCATGTGTTCTTGCCCCCAGCAACAACCTGACGGCCAGGAGGACGGTGGAGCAGGCAGGGGAGGACTTCGTTGAGCTCATCGCCAGTGCCTGCAGTCGGTGGCCCAAGGTGTTCGTCCTGGACTTCGTTCCTCGCCTGACGGTCAACGTGGATGTCCAGCATAACTTCAGGCAGGAGTTTCGCCGCGTTGCAGCAGTCATGGGTACGTTTTAAAAGGATGTTTTGTGAAGTACATTTACATGTATGGTGTGTCATGTGTTCGATAGCAGACTTTTAACTATGCCATCTCTGTGTATTTATTGTAGACGTGCGGTAGGCCTACTGCTGCATCGCGGAGCACTTCCCATTGAACCGCCTTGAGCTGTGGAGCCGGGATGGTGTAAGTATACAAGTATTTAAGTGCATGGGAGATTTACTGTAAAATGTCTGTTCAGTCAATTAATTGTGATTGTGATTTGTTTTTTAGGTCCATCTGAGTGACAACCATGGGATGGGTGTCCTGGTCCAGCTGATGTGGAGCTACGCACTCCAGCAGTTGGACTCCACTGCAGCTCCAGAAGGCCAACGGGTAATTAGCATTTAAATGAGATCTGTTTTGTTTTTTTTATGCCATGTTGTAAAGTTTCCACTTTTTAATGATGTTTCTCCTGATGTCAAAAAGGAGCTCTGTTTTCAATACGTCTTTGTTTTGTCGCTTTTCTACATTTAGAACGTGGAGCATCGTAGGAAGCATCGTCGTAGGAGGCGTCGCCGTAGGCGTGGCTTCCAAGAAGACTCCTGAAGTAGTCTAATAATTGTAATTGTGTTGATACATGTGTGTGGACAGTGATGATAATAATAGAATGTTATTTTTTATTTTTTTATTTCAATCATCTTACAAACTTGACAAAAACTAAACTAAAACCACAAATGAAACGTAAATACAGCATATTACTGTATAATATACTTTTACTGAGTCAGTTGTTTGACCAACATGGGCGTCTTTACAGTTATGTTGAATTTATGCAACGTTATGGAATCCCTGTTACACCCAAGGATTTTTCTATTGTTTTTGATGCTGTGCCTTCGGGTATTAGTTTTTATTCATTTTTTTTAACCAACAAGGTCAAAGAGATCTCATTTAAAATGCTTCAGTTTTAAATTCTAAATTCTCAGTTTTATATGATTAATTTGTTAATTATTTTATCCAAATTTTCCAAACAAGTCTAAATTTTCTGGTAAGAAGCCAAACTTCCTGGAACTGTCTGCATATGTTGGTCAATATATCTCCTCCCTCTGTGATTGTGAGACTAAAAAAAGCTGTTAAAACGTATGATCTTTGTAAGCTTTACAAAATATTTATTTACATTTTGTTTTTTAGTTTGTTTGTTTTTCTTCCATCTTGCTGTCTACCCCTGGTGTATTTATGATGGTTAGGTTGTGTATTAATGTTGTATACATCTCATCTAACTGTATTCAATCCATCAATGTTCTGTTTTTGCTACGTTGAACCATGTTTTGTGCGAGCAAAAATAAACGCTCTGAACCCCAAACAACGCTGTGTCGTCCTTCATTCCTCTCCCTGTGAGCGCTGAGGTTCACAAGGATGGATATAGAATGGTGTTTGCATGTATATATATTTATTACAGTTTTTCTCCATTGGTTTGGCTCTTTTCTTGAAACAGAAATTACATTCTCAAAACAACATGGACAAATCTCCAAACCACTTGGCAATTGTCCACAACAGAATTGCATTTCTCATTAATTTCATCAAATTGCAATTGTCTTAGTACATGTCTCAATATCTCATTACATCTTTGCAAATGATTAAGTACAGGTAGCCTACATTTAGCACAATTTCCAGGTGAATAGATCTTGTTGATCTAAACTGATTGTGGATTCTCAGTCTAATGGTTGTTCTCTGCTAAACATGTCAGCATCATTTCATTGTGTAAGTCATCACTTGAACAATAGTCTGATCAATTGTCAAAATGAGTCAAGAACATAATACCATGAATACCATATATGAATCTCTTGGAACATTTGATAAATTGAGTTCAGTAATTGACAGTCAGGTGAAACCAGAACTTGACTAACGAAGGAGGAGTTTCACTCATCTCAGATGACCAATCAAACCGTATGTTTAGTTACCTGACAGGTGCTGTCTATGATTGTGAATGCTGCCAAACATATACAGTATATATAAAGGTTGACCAGGACCAGTACCATTTCTGAACATGGAGGCACCTGGCCAAGCAAATGAACAAGGGCAACTGCCTGCTCCATGAAGAAGAAGAGGAAGAGGAGTAAGGGTGCGTGGTGGTGGAATAGGGGGAAGAGGCCGAGGAGCACGAAGACACCATGTTGTCCCGGATGAAATTCGGGCCACAATTATAGACCATGTTGTCAACCACCGTCTCACAATGGTGGAGGCAGGTCGCAGAGTGCAGCCTAATGTGCCTCGCTCTACAGTCTCCTCCATCATCCAAACCTTTCACAGGGAAAACAGGTATGTACTCATATCAGTCAATAATTGAATTATATGTTGTATACTGTAGGACTGGACACTGTGCATAAAGCAAGAAATGTGCATTTACCTATTCATTTAGTGTGTGTGTGTGTGTGTGTGTGTGTGTGTGTGTGTGTGTGTGTGTGTGTGTGTGTGTGTGTGTGTGTGTGTGTGTGTGTGTGTGTTATAGCCCTGCAGTAATGTACCTCAATGGGATACAGTAGTATTCCAGTCACTGTTCAGTGATGCATTAGAATAGTGGTAAAAAGTAAAGCAACAATACAATTTCATTGGTAACTCATTCTGTAAGAAATACATAAGACATACATTACGAATGGAGTGTTGTCCTTTGAATTCTATGTTTGAACGACAACCTGGCACGGGTGGCTACTCTCACCGTAAAATCCTATTTTTTTTTTCAGTTTTACACACAATTGTATTCTGTTAGCTAGACAAAAAAACGAGTACAGTAACCATTGTCAATGAAGGACTGGGCTAAGACTTAGTGGTGGACATGAGGGATATTTCAATTGTCCTCTGCCATAGTGACAACACGTCTAAACATTTTGACTTGCAGTGCTTACACAATGCCAAAGGGATGATGCATTTTGGGGGCACTGACTATTTATATGTTTTACCATGTTTTTTTTCTATTTGTCTCGGTCAATGTCATCATGTTGTGAGAATGTGTGTTGATCACAAAAACTACATTTTGTAGGAAGTGGCGCTGTGTGTGTGTGTGTGTGTGTGTGTGTGTGTGTGTGTGTTGTGGTTTGAAACGATGGCCGAATGAAACGCTCTCATAACATAATGTTATTTGTTATTAACACTCACCAAACTTTTGTCGACCCCCTTGCTTTGCTTTAGTTAATCCATTTGCCATATTACTGAGAAATGCTGTTCTAGTATAATCCTGGGGGAACGCTGTTTTTGGGCTGAATAAACTGGATGTATACTTTGTCGTACAACATCCTTGCATGCCTGATTAACAGGCAGGCTCATAGCAGAAGTCAGAAGTTATGCGTTTGTGAGCTTGTAGATGGGCTATGTTCCCAACATAGTTACGACAGTGCAGTTTCCTTGGCAATATTACACCGTAAGATACATTATGATAATCTAGTCATACTAGTTAAAGGTATATGTATTGTATTATATTTTGCTTATCTTGTGTGACTGTATAGCGCATAGCAGTGGTTGGTATTTACTGGTGGTGCAGGAAGACATGAACTCCCAAAGACTTTTTTACACAAATATTTATTAACTATGTTAAGCCTATAAACATTCATTTAATTTGAAATTTACTCTCTTACTTTTACTTACAGTTTTTCTCCATTGGTTTGGCTCATTTCTTGAAACAGAAATTACATTCTCAAAACTCTAAGATCATTTGGCAAAACAGTCTTACAGTTCAGCACAACACCATAGTTCACTTGCAAAAGCTCATATCTCTCCCAAAACTGTTCACTCATGCTTCAAAACTAAATTCCTTTCCCATATAATTAGTCAGTGCCCCCAAAAGACAAAAGATCCTTCTCAGTTGCTTTGGCTCATTTCTCGAAACAGACCGGACGTTCTCAACACTCTTGGTGGTTTTGCCAAAAAAAACCTGGATGGTTCAGCACAACACCATGGTTCACCTGCAAAAGCTCATATCTCTCCCAAACAGTTCACTCATGTGTCAAAACCAAATTTCTTTCTCATATAAATAGTCGGTGCCCCCAAAATGCATCATCCCTTTGGCATTGTGTAAGCACTGCAAGTCAAAATGTTTAGACGTTTTGTCACTATGGCAGAGGACAATTGAAATATCCCTCATGTCCACCACTAAGCCTTAGCCCAGTCCTTCATTGACAATGGTTACTGTACTTGTTTTTTTGTCTAGCTAACAGAATACAATTGTGTGTAAAACTGAAAAAAAAATAGGATTTTACGGTGAGAGTAGCCACCCGTGCCAGGTTGTCGTTCAAACATAGAATTCAAAGGACAACACTCCATTCGTAATGTATGTCTTATGTATTTCTTACAGAATGAGTTACCAATGAAATTGTATTGTTGCTTTACTTTTTACCACTATTCTAATGCATCACTGAACAGTGACTGGAATACTACTGTATCCCATTGAGGTACATTACTGCAGGGCTATAACACACACACACACACACACACACACACACACACACACACACACACACACACACACACACACACACACACACACTAAATGAATAGGTAAATGCACATTTCTTGCTTTATGCACAGTGTCCAGTCCTACAGTATACAACATATAGTTCAATTATTGACTGATATGAGTACATACCTGTTTTCCCTGTGAAAGGTTTGGATGATGGAGGAGACTGTAGAGCGAGGCACATTAGGCTGCACTCTGCGACCTGCCTCCACCATTGTGAGACGGTGGTTGACAACATGGTCTATAATTGTGGCCCGAATTTCATCCGGGACAACATGGTGTCTTCGTGCTCCTCAGCCTCTTCCCCCTATTCCACCACCACGCACCCTTACTCCTCTTCCTCTTCTTCATGGAGCAGGCAGTTGCCCTTGTTCATTTGCTTGGCCAGGTGCCTCCATGTTCAGAAATGGTACTGGTCCTGGTCAACCTTTATGTATATACTGTATATGTTTGGCAGCATTCACAATCATAGACAGCACCTGTCAGGTAACTAAACATACGGTTTGATTGGTCATCTGAGATGAGTGAAACTCCTCCTTCGTTAGTCAAGTTCTAGTTTCACCTGACTGTCAATTACTGAACTCAATTTATCAAATGTTCCAAGAGATTCATATATGGTATTCATGGTATTATGTTCTTGACTCATTTTGACAATTGATCAGACTATTGTGCAAGTGATGACTTACACAATGAAATGATGCCGACATGTTTAGCAGAGAACAACCATTAGACTGAGAATCCACAATCAGTTTAGATCAACAAGATCTATTCACCTGGAAATTGTGCTAAATGTAGTCTACCTGTACTTAATCATTGGCAAAGATGTAATGAGATATTGAGACATGTACTAAGACAATTGCAATTTGATTAATGAATGAGAAATGCAATTCTGTTGTGGACAATTGCCAAGTGGTTTGGAGATTTGTCCATGTTGTTTTGAGAATGTAATTTCTGTTTCAAGAAAAGAGCCAAACCAATGGAGAAAAACTGTAAAGTAAATTTAAAAGCATGTACTTTTGGATACTTAAGTACCTTTAAAAGCAAGTACTTTTTTACTCTTACTCGAGTACCATGTCGACTGAGCTACTTTTACTTGTAACAGAGTAAATTTTGACCAGTAGTATTTGTACTCTTACTCAAGTACTGTGTAACCAATCTTAGTGATATAAAAGTGAATTACAGTATAATAACAACTTGGACTAATAACTAGACCCTGGCCAGAATCAGAAGACACCAAATTCGTAAGGAGCCAATGTGTTGAGCAGCAATAATGAGGCAGCCACTGGAATAACTGTTGAGTAGCCACTATGTATTTTTACAGTGCATGAAGAGACATATTCAATTTGTACGAACATACAAAATAATGACCCAGATTTCCAAAAATAAAGGAATAGTGTGCACACTTAAATAAAATAAAAGTGTCCATTGGGGCCCTTATGAAATAAGAGTTGTTGCAGGTGCACCTGATTTAAAGGTCCATGGAGTGTAATGTGAATGTATGTGTGGGAGTGTGTACGTGTATATCTCCTTTGAGGTGATTCTTCCTCAAAGTGGTTGGCTCGCCATCTGTCACGACCGGAATCTCGTCCTGGTCCTCGGATTTTCTCCGTCCTCTCAAAAACCTGACCTATACACAAGGTCATATAAGTTACAGTCTATTCTCAGATGCATCATTAAGGTTTAAATGTCAAAAATCAATATATTGCATCAAACCTCATATGTAAATCTTCAATCTTATCAAATCTTGAAGCTTCAGTTTTAGTTTTTATAGTTGTACAACATTCAACAATCATGAGCTGTGTCCCAATTCAGGGTCTGCAGCCTTCGGAGGACCCAGCCTACGCCGTCTACGGAGGCAACACCTTCGGAGACTCCTCCGAAGGCTGGGTCAACCGTCGGTAAATGGGACGGTCTAACCTACGGAGCATTTCCTGATTGCGTCGCGACGTCATCACTTCTGCCGGCCAAGCCCGGGAAAAACACCGGTCACAACTTAAAATACAACGGACAGACGACATTACATTAATACAACTGACAAACGACATTACAGAAAACACAACTGACAGACGACAGACAATACAAGTGACAGACGACATGGAGCCAGAGGTTTTGCTTTTGATTTTTTAAATGTATTTTTTGTTGGAGGAGCAGGAGAGGCGGATGCGGCGACACCGGCGGCTCGTTTATCTCCGGCTGGGAGAGAGCCGTGGGGAGGTAACGTTAAAGCTGTTATTTTAACCGATATTAATGTTCATACATAGCTAGCGTACTCCGTGGTAATTAATATTCCTGTTAATAAACGATACTGTTAAGTGACAAGCCATATTAAGTATAGATTGACATGGTTAATGTCATTTAACCATAAGACTTAATACAGGGTTCGTACAGGTGTTTCCAATCTAAAATCTTTGAAAATGATGACATTTTAATGCTGTGTTTTTCAAGGTCTGAAAAGTGCTTGAATTTTAGTTTAAATGCTTGGTTTATAAAGTGAATGAATTGAATAGTAAAATGTGTACGAGCCCTGTAAATATTGAGAAGCCAAAGTGTATAGATGGACAGATAAAGCATTATTGGCTTTAACATTAATTAGAATAGTCGTATTGACTGAAATTCAATAGCTATTGTTCAATCATGTATGTCCTGTTCTTACCCCCTTTACCCATCCAGACAATGCCACTGTACTGCCGCATCAACCTCAACGTTCCCATTTTTCAACTTTACTTTGACAATCACGACATGACCAAAGACTTCAGGCTGAGCAGAGAGTCCCTGGCGGTGCTGCTGGACCTTCTCCACCAGGAAAGACGACATGGATGGGGTGCCACAATAGAGACCTTGGTCTTTCTCTTCTGGCTGGCGAGTGGGACATCATACAGGGTGGTCTCAAGGGTGTTTGGGATGCCTCGCTCCACTGTTCACCGCATCGTCCATCGAGTTACTGAGGAGGTGGTGGCCATTCGCCACAGGGTCATCTACCTCCCCAAGACCGCAGACGACCTGGCGGCAGTAACTCAGGGGTTTGCAGGGCTGGCAAGACACAGAGCTTTTCGAAAAGCTGCTGGAGCAATCGACGGCTGCCACGTCAGGATCAAGCCACCAAGCGGCCCTGATGGTCAGTGCTTTAGAAATAGGAAACTCTTTCCGTCTATCCTCCTTCAAGCAGTTTGTGACCATCAGGGCCGATTCATCGACACATATGTGGGCTGGCCGGGGTCGGTGCACGACTCCAGGGTCCTCCGGCACAGCCCACTGTTCAGGCGTGGCATCTACCCTCCTCCAGGGTACTTCATCTTGGCAGACGGTGGATACCCATGCCTCCAACATCCACTCCCCCTCATCACTCCCTACAAACGTCCAGTGCAAGGTGTGGGAGCCCAGCGCTTCAACGCTCATCACTCCAGGGCACGCTCCATCATAGAGCGTGCCTTTGGGATGATGAAGACCAGGTTCAGGGCCATCTTCCTCCAAGCGCTGGAGGTGCACCACACCTTTGTGCCTCAGGTATGTCATTACCCAACAGAATAGAATTATTGTTAAATGGTGAATACCACTAAATTAAGTTAATTAAAATAAAAGTACAATTACTTTAAATCGTATTTTTCTCGTTTTCTACAGGTCATAACAGCATGTGCCGTCCTGCACAACATTTGCCTGGGTGCTGGTGACATCATGGCCCCAGAGGATGAAGTGCAGGACGACATGCAGGAGGATGAGGGGGAGAACGGGTTGGAGGCAGCCAGTGGAGCACCGTGGCGGGACCAGCTGTCTGCCCTGGAGGAGGGTTTACTTGACCATGATTACCTTTAGAGGGCAAGTAAAATCATTTTAAAGCTATTCCTATTTTAAGTGTTTTGTAAACAGTTTTGTTTATTGAAGTATTTTGTGGTGGGATGTTTAAATGTTGTGCAGTAGTATTTAGTATTAATATTTTATTCTTGCCTCTCTATTAAACATTTTAGTGACATGGCAGCCGTCGATTGCATCAGCCCTGCAAACCCCGATGATGGACGATGTGGTGGACAGTGGAGACATGCATCCCACACCCCCACCTCCCAGATGATGTCCCACTCATTGCCAGAAGACTCCAGGGTCCTTATTGTGGCATCCCATCCAGTCCAGCAGCACCACCAGGGACTCCTGCTCAGCCGACACTGTATATATGTTCCCTGTAAATAGTTATTTCTGATGATCTTTTTAGTTCTACATGTTAACACCCACTTGTCTTACTGTAACTGTAAATATTTAATGACAAAATAAATGTACTTTCTTGTCACTGAAAAGCAGTTCAAAAGTTTACTTTAGTTGTAAATAAGAAGTGGAAAAGATAGTGTAGGTAATAAGATTTTAATTGAACTATATACACAATATTTTTCATTAACAACTTACTAACAGAACTTAATTGAACAGAAAAAAAACATCCGCACCCAAAAGAAAATGAACGCCTCTCAATCACTCTCTCCAACAAACCAAAAAGTCTTTCCATTCTCTCTCTGCTCTCTCTTCTTTCCTCAATCTCCCTCTGTAATATCATGTCCTCTTATTAATTCCATCAACTCGTCCCTTTTCCTCTTTCTTCTCCTTCCTGCCGGCCCTGGCTGCCTCTCCTCCTCCTCCTGCTCCTGCTCACCCACTGCAGCACTTGGCCCTGGTGTGTCCTCGGGGATGGAGGCAATTAGGACAGGCGGCGTAATTGACGGCCTCTGTCCCAATACCTTATCCATGAGGACAAACCAGGGCCAGGTGGCAGCAGTGGGCCTCCCACCGACTCCCTGCCCTGTCCCTGGATCTTTGCATTCCTAAGGCAGAGGAAATCAATCACTTAAACAACAGCAATTGTCTGTAAAGTGTTTATTTAAAAAGTCTTGAAAAAGGAGTGCTTCACGGACAAAAACGTTTCAGGTACTCTTTGTAATGGGATTCATGTAGTGATAAAGAAACATCCATCCATCCATCCATCCATCCATTTTCTTCCGCTTATCCGGTACCGGGTCGCGGGGGCAGCTGCCTGAGCAGGGACGCCCAGACTTCCCTCTCCCCGGACACTTCCCCCAGCTCCTCCAAGAAACAAAGAAAATTAATGTTTAACTTCCTGATGAAGGCTTGATGGCAAAACGCGTTGAAGGACTGTGTTTTTGAAGTTTGACCATACCATGAGGTGCCTTGGAGGTTTTTTCTATGTTCCTTTATCAAAGTATTTATTAACTTGGCAAAAACAAATGTAGTTTTCATATCATTATCCAAACCTGCACATACTTTATATTTCTTTTTCAAATTGTCCCATTTCTTTTTTGCCTGTTGGGGCTCCACGGTTCCCTCCAGGCCCATTTTTTGCAGGATTGTTCTAAACAAGGCAGAAGCATTGATACAAGTTAAACACACACAAGATCACATAACAAATATGTAAAGATTCATCTCTGTACAGAACTTGGGTTAATGTATGTAACTTTTACATACAGATATGTATAGAGAACAAATGGTCTATTTATTTATGCCTTAACAGTTACCTCCAAGTGTGGCGGTGTTTTTGGCCCCTGTAAAAAGGTGGCCGTTCTCACCCCGGAGTTTAATGAACTCCTCCGTCTGCTCCTTGCTCCCTACAACAACGACATGTAAAGCACATTTCCTGTTATGTCAACAGGCAAAATGATTGTACGATATAATAACGATATTAACTAGGGGTGTAACGGTACATGTATTTGTATTGAACCGTTTCGGTACGGGGTGCTCGGTTCGGAACGGAGGCGTACCGAACGAGTTTCCATACGGACATATTAAGTAGAGGACCGCATTTGTGGAGCGTGCTGCAGCCGCACATGCGCAGTTGCGCACACCGCGACACAATAAACAGCAGTAGTAGCGGACGTCATGGCTAATGCCGCTAGCGTTGGCAACAAGCCAGAGTTGGAGGACCCTCCCGCGACATTAAGGTCTCCCGTTTGGGAACACTTCGGCAAAGCGGTTTGCCGACATTGTTCATGTGAGGTCGGGTATGTTTCTGGCAACACGTCAAACCTGTTGACGTATTTGAAACGGCACCACCCCCACGTGAACATCGCTACAACGAGGAGAAAGACGAGCGTAGCGTTAAGGCGGGTCCACACCGCACCGACTGCCCGACTCGCGTCGGTAAATGAAGTCGGGCTACTTAATATGGCCGACTCGAATGGCGGATTACACATTTGAATCGGCTGAAATGAACGCCGACGTGGGCCGATTCGAGCGACCACACCAAGGAGACTCATGTCACGGACGCCGACTCTCTCAAAGACGCCGATTTTCGGTCCGGTGTGGACCCGCCTTTAGTGCAAACACAGCTCCCCACCGCATTTAAACAGCCTCTCCCTGCCCTGTTCAATTTTGCACATCAGATGGAGAAAAGATTTGTTTTTAAAAAAACAGTCTAAGCCTTATTCATGTTATTTAATCTGAGCAACAACTTGAAACTATTTAGTGTTGCAACTGTTCAATTTTGCACATCAGATGGAGAATTTGTTTTAAAGAAACAGTCTGTTATTTTTATTTTTTAAATAAATATTTTAAATACTTGTATTTATATTTTTGAGCAGCATTCTAGCTCCAGTGCATGCGCCTACTGTTAAAAGCACAAAAGTAATAAACAACTAGCACATTTATATTTTGCATTTTGTTTTCTTACTGTACCGAAAATGAACCGAACCGTGGCCTCAAAACCGAGGTACGTACCGAACCGAGATTTTTGTGTACCGTTACACCCCTAATATTAACAGTAATAATGCTCCTAAGGTTAGCTTTGTATTCAGCCCAAACGTTTACAGTTTTACAGCCTACAAATACAGCGGGGCTCACAACCCATCGTTAACGTTATATATTCAGCTGCATTCAGCTTTGGGCGCAAGAGAGGAGCGAACTGTAGCCTACACAACTTACGAGAACAAATTAACTTAACAGCTTCACGGTTACAATAAGATATAAGTTACCATCGGAGCTTGTAACATTTGAAAGTGAAGGGTTTTAGGCTTACGTTACGTTTAAAGGCTAACGTTAACAGAGCTCCTCGTATCAACAGCCTTAAGCTACATCACGTAGCTGGCCCTACATTCCGGTGGCTACACGTATTAGCATTATTAACTTAATGCATTTTAACATTTAAATATGTTTTAAGGCCCCTTGAACGTCCGGCGTTAAGCAAAAACCTGTTAGTTACATTTAAATGTGTACGCGGCACTGCTGCCGTTTCCCGCCGCCATTGTTCGTTTAACAGCGGCGTGCAAAGCATCTTGGGATATGGGAGGCCGCGAAGGATAGTAGCGGTGCATCCTCCGAATACGGGGGAAAGGAGGACACATTTGGAGGAGCCTTCGAATTTAGACGAATTGGGACAGCCTTCGCGCAGCTCTGTGACGTAAGCGGCCTTCGAATGCAGCCTCCGAAGGACCCTGAATTGGGACACAGCTAGTGTATCAAATATGAGAACTAACCAAGTGCTCACCTATTTATCTGTTCATGTGAACAGTATCTCAATGATATTTACGGTAAGTAACCATTTACATTCAAAATATATCATAACCATATCAAAATAATGTGCAAATAACATAAAAAATTTGAGAGATTTAGAGGTATCAAAGAAGTGTGCTTAATTACTCCAACACTATAGGCCTATTAATGCGAGATAAACTGCACCAAAAATTACCCTCTAAGTAACTTTAGACTCACATTGAAATGAAATAAATTCCTTCAGTAGTTTTCACATTACAAAATAAAATATTATTTTACTCTCATCATATCAAATTACTTCCTTTCCCTGTAAATTGGGAAAATAAAAAAAAAATCCTTTTTACATTCAGATATCGGCATAAAATAATAGATACAATACACACATGTTCAAAATATTGCATCATTATTCACTTCAGTTCACTCTCATAGCCTTTAATATCACCACTGCTCTCTTTCAGCACACTGAAAATCAACAGAGAAATAGCATCGGAGCAGCTAAAGAGACACGTGTCTCACCGTTGCTCTGTAGTTCAAAGCCGAGCACGCCGATGTCGGAGCTGCAGCAGCTCTCCAGATGGAAGGTAAGTGGTTAGCCTGTTAGACACAGAGCTAGCATTAGCAGGGACAACGACGGTAAGTACTAGCAAGGTTTTTTTTCTCCGGATAAACAACTCGTCTTACCGACGCGACTCGTCTCCTTCATGTAGTCACTTGGCTCCGGACTCCCAGTGGGTAAGTGCGCTGGCTTACTTTTCCTCTTTTCACAGGTTAGCTCGGGTTTCTCTCTTTTTTCTCTGTCTGCTAAGCAGGTAGCTGCGCTCACCCCCGTGGCTAAGATGAAAAAAAACCCGGAAAAGCAACGCACTTCACCTCAAGAGCTGAACGTGGTCTGCGTTACCCCTGATTGGCTGTTGGGGCTACACGTGGGATCATGAGAACTGAGCGGTGCATTCAAATGCAATGGGAGATTTAATACTTTGCCGATATAAACAAATACAAATAAGAAAATAAATACTCTCTCTTCTTTCTCTTATCTAATTGCTTTCATTTTACATCTGGGCTACAACTGCGGTCGAGTACTCTGTCCATCTCTGGTGGACAGGACATAAGTCCTCGCTCTGAGGAACGCGCAGCCCCCCCAAGCCGCGGTATAGTTCGCACACTGACGTCGTCAATTGTCGTGGAAACAGAACGACGCCCCCAGAGCGGGTATAAAACGGCTGTCGACCATTTTGTGTTCTCTTTTCGCACTTGTACTTGACACACATTGGTAAGACTGGAGAGTTGATCCAAACTGTAGAGAGTATCAAATCGCTGAAGATCCAAACGGAGAGTTTCACACCGCCGAAGAAGAAGGACCTGAACGCATCTTTGCTAGGAAGCCGAACGAGAGGGATCGTCAACGAGCTACTGCGGGAAAGAGGGCGACGAAGCCCCTCGGGGCTGCGGACCCAGGAGCAGCCCCAGCAGGCCCGGATCTGAACCGAGGCATCGGGGTAAGACAACTTTGTTGGTTTGGTTTTTACGTTTTACTTGTTGATGCATCCCTTAAAGACGCTAAAAGCGCCCAAAGTCAGAAATCAGTGTCACTTTTGGAGTTTGACGGTGAACAGTTCACATCAGTTCATGAGGACTGGTGGGAAAACCCACATTTGGTGAAAGCAGACACTCGCTCTACGATGTCTTCGTGTAAATGTAATATTTGTGTGGGACAGAATGTGTTAAATATGGCGGGAGAGCCGTGTAGTGTCGTAATAGAAAGTGCGGTGGTCGGAAAGTTGTGTTTGGATTTGAAGGCGTCAAATGTTCCACATCTGACATGGAGATTTGTGGGAAAGAAATGGCGGCGGCGCCATATTTCATAAAATGCCAAACATGTGTTTTAGTTGTTCACCATGGAAACGACGTTAGTGTTCGTGCTGCGGTCGAGTGAGCCGTCATTCGTTTTTCCGAAGTTAAACCAGCCGCCCGTAAATTTGCAGTGCGCTCGTATTGTGATACTTATGGTAAATTCATTGCAACCATTTCACAACCAGGCTCATATACAGGATCAATACGGAAATAAGATTAATTGCATAATATTCACATAACGTTTCACTGTGGAATATCAGAATAAATGCCTTTGGATATTTCCTGTGCAGTAAAATATTACATTATTTTAAAAATAATTCAAATTAAACCGTCTGTTTCCAATGACTGATTCCACTGGTACATTTCAGATGACGTCAGGTATCCAAAAATTACAGCATTTTTCACTGTGGGATTTTTAAATAAAACATTTTTATGTTTTAATTTTTTTTACGTTTGTGTTTTTACTGCTGACAAGTATGTTGAAGAATGTTTTTATATTATAGAGAATAGATTTAGAGTCCAGCTCTGTATGATAAGTGGTCTGAGATGACTTTTTATGGTATATATTATTTGATGTAATTGGATTTATTTTATTTTTTTGCAGAGGAGAACATCTGAGGAGGAGACTAGTGGACACTGATTCTCAGAGGAAGAGATTTCTATTTGTTTTACACATTCAATACAAATTTTCATGGTTATATTCCTGATAACTTGTTTGGCCAGTTTTTTTTCTCATTTTTCCATTTAGGAAGCCTCGCGTTCATCAACCACCGGCTGTCCGCTGCTGCCAGGCGGAGGATGGAGGATCGGTGTGACGGGCAGGAGCCTGTCATTTCCTTCTCGGGCAGACCCCCTGGTATGTACTCAAATGTTTTCTTTTATCATTAAATGTTTTACTTTATTAATTGTTAGATGTTTTCTCACTATATTTAGTGCAAACCTAGTGAAAAGAGCTATGCCTCTATACTTATTATAAATTATGAATGAAATTTCTGACTGATTTTTTAAATTATTTTTTTTTCTTTTTCACTAGCCCGTGGAACTGGACGTCGCCATGCCGTGAGGAAGTGGCCAACTTCTGCTCACACCGGCAGGAGCCACAAGTTGGTCATCCCACCGGAGTCTCCAGACAAAAAGGTAACGTTGTGTTGGAAGTCATTTGACAAACGATGTTTGATGTTGATCATAATCTTGTTTGCATGATAATAATTCTCCGTTGTGTCGTTCCAGTTTGTTCTTCTTGTCGGGGACTCCCACCTTCGTAGCATCGTGGACGGGTTCGCCACGATTCCGGAGGGACGCCTGTCGTTTGGTGCCATGGCGACGCCGGGGGCTTGTGCCAGGGACCTGAGGACCGAGCTGGTGAGTGCAGTTGTGCCACGTACACCAGACCTTGTATGTGTTCTTGCCCCCAGCAACAACCGGACGGCCAGGAGGACGGTGGAGCAGGCAGGGGAGGACTTCGGTGAGCTCATCGCCAGTGCCTGCAGTCGGTGGCCGTCATATTTCAAATCAGTTTACTGTCATGACGATGAAAGGCCACTTTTTGATCCAAACTGTTCTGTCCGTCATTACAGAGGAAGCGACCTGAGGGACTTGGCCAGTCCACAGGTGCTGGGAAGAGGAGGGTGGTTCACACGGTTTGTTATTTTTGATTACGTTTTAATTGAAAAATGTGTATATGTTTGACTGTATGGATGCTTTGTTTTTGATGAAACATTTCCACTAATAGTCTTTCTGTATTTTTTATTTCACAGGGCGTGTGTTCCACCCCCCCCCCCCCCCCCCCCCCACTCCTGTCCGGTTCAGCTCGGAGATGCTGGAGTCCACGGACCGGCTCGTGCCTGCGGACCTCAGTGCCCCCGTGGACTCCACTGCCGCTCCAGAAGGCCAACGGGTAATTAACATTTAAATGAGATCTGTTTGTTTTTATGCCATGTTGTAAAGTTTCCACTTTTTAATGATGTTTTTCCTGATGTCAAAAAGGAGCTCTGTTTTCAATACGTCTTTGTTTTGTTGCTTTTCTACATTTAGAACGTGGAGCATCGTAGGAAGCGTCGTCGTAGGAGGCGTCGTCGTAGGCGTGGCTTCCAAGAAGACTCCTGAAGTAGTCTAATAATTGTAATTGTGTTGATACATGTGCGTGGACAGTGATGATAATAATAGAATGTTATTTATTTTTATTTCAATCATCTTACAAACTTGATAAAAACGAAACTCAAACCACAAATGAAACGTAAATACAGCAAACGGTCAAACAGAACACAAAAACAAATCTATTTTCCTCCAACAATGGTTTGATAACAATATACTTTTACTGAGTCAGTTGTTTGACCAACATGGGCGTCTTTACAGTTATGTTGAATTTATGCAACGGTATGGAATCCCTGTTACACCCAAGGATTTTTCTATTGTTTTTGATGCTGTGCCTTCGGGTATTAGTTTTTATTACGTTTTTTTTAACCAACAAGGTCAAAGAGATCTCATTTAAAATGCTTCAGTTTTAAATTCTAAATTCTCAGTTTTATATGATTAATTTGTTAATTATTTTATCTAAATTTTCCAAACACAAGTCTAAATTTTCTGGTTAGAAGCCAAACTTCCTTGAATTTTCTGCATATGTTGGTCAATATATCTCCTCCCTCTGTGATTGTGAGACTAAAAAAAGCTGTTAAAACGTATGATCTTTGTAAGCTTTACAAAATATTTATTTACATTTTGTTTTATTTGTTTGTTTGTTTTTTCTCCATCTTGCTGTCCACCCCTGGTGTATTTATGATGGTTTGGTTGTGTATTAATGTTGTATACATCTCATCTAACTGTATTCAATCCATCAATGTTCTGTTTTTGCTACGTTGAGCCATGTTTTGTGCGAGCAAAAATAAACGCTCTGAACCCCAAACAACGCTGTGTCGTCCTTCATTCCTCTCCCTGTGAGCGCTGAGGTTCACAAGGATGGATATAGAATGGTGTTTGCATGTATATATATTTATTACAGTTTTTCTCCATTGGTTTGACTCTTTTCTTGAAACAGAAATTACATTCTCAAAACAACATAAACAAATCTCCAAACCACTTGGCAATTGTCCACAACAGAATTGCATTTCTCATTCATTTCATCAAATTGCAATTGTCTTAGTACATGTCTCAATATCTCATTACATCTTTGCAAATGACTAAGTACAGGTAGACTACATTTAGCACAATTTCCAGGTGAATAGATCTAAACTGATTGTGGATTCTCAGTCTAATGGTTGTTCTCTGCTAAACATGTCGGCATCATTTCATTGTGTAAGTCATCACTTGGAAAATGACAGATCCTGGTGGTTCATCTCAGGTGAGTGTCATATGGGTAGGCTAATGGAACTTTAAAGAAATTAGCACGCTAAGACAAAGTTGTTGTTTTTTTCTAAAATGCATATTTGACAAACTATTGCTTCCGACTGTTATTACGTTACATAGGCTTGGCTGAACCTTCTGCTGGTACAGTTGTTTCCGACAGACGGACTTCTCTGAAACCCCCGCTAAAGTAAGCCTGATGGTTAGCCTGCCCCAGGGCAGGCTGGTTTGGTCGGATAAATTCCCATGGTTACTTAGCGGACAGTGCCTCAAGTCACGTTGATGGAACGCAACTCTCGCCAAAGGTAGCGAGGCTTATCGAAATTAGCCCGGCTTTGCACTTAGCGAGTTTGATGGAATACCCCTCAGGTCTTGGTAGAAGGACTGTCAATATAGCTGACAATGCCCTCCACACAGAGGTGAGTTTTAAAGACATTTTTAAAAATCAATTTGAAATAAGTAGAGGTTGATGTGTAATGACATTAACAGTGATATTTGTTGTACTGCATTGAAATAGCTTTCATTTTGCCACACAGCTTTGTGGTTTTTAACATACTAAATGAGATTATTGTCAGCTGCTCTGAGCTGGAGCAGACCAGACACCTGCCTAATATTGGCAGGTGGTCATAATGTTCCCCCTTTGGTCCTCCTTTGCTATCAAATACACAACTGCTATCAAATACACAACAAACTGGGATGCACAGTTTATTCTAACACTGTTCTAACACCAGCCTTAACCTCCCCAGCAATTTGAGCAACAGTAGCTTGTCTGGTAGATCAGCCTTCACTCCCCACGTGTATCAGTGAGTCTTAGCTGCCTATGACCCTGTCATCAGTTCAGCATAGTTCCTTCCTTGATAGATACTGACCACTGCAGACTGGGGATACCTCTCTAACTACCGCCCCATCTCCAACCTCCCGTTCCTCTCCAAAACCCTGGAACGCATCGTCGCCGCTCAACTCCACACCCATCTCCAGTCCAACAACCTCTTCGAACCCCTCCAGTCTGGATTCCGCCCACCCCACAGCACCGAAACCGCCCTTGTCAAAGTCATCAATGATCTCCTCACCTCTGCAGACTCCGGTGCCCTCAACATCCTATTACTACTAGACCTCAGCGCAGCCTTTGACACTGTGAACCACTCCATCCTCTTTCAAAGGCTGCGCCAACAGGGTGTTGAGGGCACTGCACTCGACTGGCTCACCTCCTACCTCACCAACAGACAACAGTTCGTCTCCCTCTCCGGCCACACATCCACCCTCTCCCCGGTCACGCAGGGGGTCCCCCAAGGCTCAGTCCTCGGCCCCCTCCTCTTCATCTGCTACCTCTTCCCCCTTGGTCACATCATCCGCAACCTCAACCTGGACTATCACTGCTACGCCGATGACACCCAGATCTATATCAGCACCAAATCCACCCAGAACCCTCCCCTCACCCACATCGAAACCTGCATCTCCACAATAAAAACATGGCTGACTCACAACTTCCTCAAACTCAACAGTGATAAAACAGAGCTCCTCCTCATAGGCACCAAATCCACCCTCAGCAAAACCGGACCCATCTCACTCACCATCAACACCTCGACCATCACTCCCTCCCCCCTGGCACGCAACCTTGGCGTTATCCTGGACCCCACCCTCTCCTTCGATCACCATGTCAGCTCCGTCATCAAGACCTCCTACTTCCACCTCCGCCGCATCGCCAAAATCCGACACTGCCTCTCTCCCCCTGCTGCCGAATCCCTCATCCACGCCTTCATCTCCTCCCGCCTCGACTACTGTAACTCCCTCCTCACCGGCATCACTTCCCACTCCCTCCATAGACTTCAAATGGTCCAGAACTCTGCTGCCTGCCTCCTCACCCACACCCGGTCCCGTGAACACATCACTCCCGTCCTCCACTCTCTCCACTGGCTCCCCATCAAACAGCGCATCAACTTCAAGATCCTCCTCCTCACCTTCAAAGCCCTCCACCACCTGGCCCCCCCCTACCTGTCTGACCTCCTCATTCCCCACCGCCCCACCCGTGCCCTCCGATCCTCCTCCACTCTCTCCCTGACAACACCCACATCCAGACTCAAATCCTTCGGCGACCGAGCCTTCTCCCGTACTGCACCCCGACTCTGGAACTCTCTCCCCCCATCTGTCCGCGACTCACCCTCACTCCCCACATTCAAGTCCCGGTTAAAAACATACCTCTTCTCCCAAGCCTACGACCTCCCCTACCCATAGCCGGTCTCTCCATCACCTCGCTCATTAATGTCTCACTGTCTCTCCCTCGTCTCCCCCTGTATGTCTCTACCCTGTTTCTTTTGTGTCCTTGTAAGCGTCTTTGGGTTATTGAAAAGCGCTATATAAATTAAATGAATTATTATTATTATTATTAAGAGCTGTACTTTTTCCAGATTCTCTGACCCAGTCATCTAGTCATCACATCACACATTTGGCCCTTGTCATACTAACTCAAATTCTCAGGCTTGCACATTTTTCCTGCTACTAACACATCAACTTTGAACATTTTTTGTCACGAATATACCACACCCAATACCAGGTGCCACTTTATATTCACTTTACTTGACAGTCACCACAATATTATGCCTGACCGGCGTATATCTTCAGCAAACTGTACAACTCTGTGTTATCAATTACCACTAACCTTAACCCATTTCTGGAAACATGATAGTTAGTCCGTCAGAGACATTCAAGATCATACAGTGCACACTATGACAGTTTCTAACTTTTTACAGATAAGCAGTACACTACTTCTAAATGATCCCAAAATGAGGAGTCTGTGTGGTGGCTGGCTCCTCCAAAAAGCTTCAGGTAAGATTACTTTGCCTTTGTTGTATACTATACAGTACCTTTAAGGATAATATGGTTATAACTTTTTTCACAATTACATGTACATTCAAATGCTTCACCGAAAGTATACACGTGTTGAAGTGCTACAGGTTTGTTTGTGTTAAATATTCAGAATATGTGGTGGTGTTTTACATTGAATACTAAAAGTATCTTTTGATGGAAGATTGAGCACTTCTTCTAACAAAATGTTATCTTTCCAAAAGGCGGCAGTGGACAACGCCGTATAACCCCACTGCCACAGGGGTCAGAGGGCTATACAGCAAACATTTTGAAAACATCTTCGAACGGTGGGAAGATTGTCATCTACATCATCCCACTACAAGAGAGAATGGACACCACTCCTCTACCCTATGACGCAGAGGAGTTTCAACACATGCCCAAACATGCATGCATGTCATGTGGACAGTCAGTTCCCCTGCCGCTGCTACAATACCACATTGATTCCTGTGGTGATGTAAGTTATCTTATGGCTATGTAAAAAAGGAACGCTTTATTAACGATGTTGCAATTGGCTAAAATTATTTTACTGTAACCTTGTATTCAACTGAAAAATGTATGTTAAAAAGTATCACTGATGGTGTTTTTAAATTTCTCTTGAAGAAACATGAATCTGATGTGAAAATTGTTTCTGATGAAGAGGAGTCTGAGATTATTTCTCTGGTAAGCTGTCACTGAACTCTCAGTTTCATAATGCTGCATTTCATAACAATGACACAAAAGTATTACTTATGGTTATGTGCATATTATGGCTGCATGATGATTTAAAAAGGGATACTTAGCAGTTATTATGGACTGTATTGCAGTGGCATGATTGTGATTATAATAAACGAGTAGTGTCATTATTAGAGACAGCAAAAGGATAACATTCAACTTAGAACTATTCCTCTGTCAACTTGCCTTCCAAATGAGATTCTTCATCTATTCCTGTGGTTTTTCTGTTGGTGAAAAAAGTAGGCCTATACAGGTTTTCATTTTCAACAACAATTAACAAGATGGCTAACTGCATTCACAACAGATGTTGTTCCTGCTTTGTCAGTCATCTGAAAATACTGCAGTACATTTTAATGATAGACTGGACCCTACATTGATTCAGGTGTCTGAATATCAGCACCGCCACTAACATTTAACTTGCTCATTACTACTGAAAACAACATTTAATAATAATAATAATAATAATAATAATAATAATAATAATAATAATAATAATAAAAATAATTGAATTTGTTAGCATAATTGATAATGGTCTTGATATCAGTACAGTCCTATCAATTCATACCCCCACTTGTGTGGTGTTCTTGTTTTCTTTTTTTTGGTTTTGACTCCAGCTCCATATCTGCCTGCTTGTTGAATTCTGTTTCCACCTTGTCTCAAAAGAGACTGCAAACCACACACACTTGCTTAGGTAATGATATGTGACATAGGTAATGGTATGTGAATATTGAGCTGCCTACACAACAATAAAACCTTTGTGGATTTAGAATCAGATAGAATAAAATTGTGATGGTGAGTGCAGTAAGTGCTGCAGCAACTCCTGCTGGACAATTGTCATGTTAATTTTAATGTATGTGTTGTATTATAACTGTTTGGCTCCTAGGAAACCTGTCCGGTTTGTGGTGAGCAGGTCCCCACATCAGTCATTGAGTACCACGCCAGCACTTGTGGAGAAAGGTAATACAGGTCACATAGAGTCGGTTGATATATTTCTTGAGTGTAATTACACTTTGAATAATGGTGATAACCAAGAGTTACATAACAACTTTCACAGTGCATGGTTGGACAGCTGATGGCAACTGCTAAACACTGTGTAAAACCATTCTAAATTAGTGTGCATTCTTGTGTTTCCTTCTTTATTTGTATTAAGCTGTCCTGTGATCATGGATAATGTTGGCATAGCTTCTGGGAGCTGCAGTCGTGCCTCTACCTCATTTGATGCAACATTCAGCGCCTCAGCTGCCCTGCCCACAGAGGACATTCCATTATCCACACCTGTTAACAACAAAGATTTAGGTTTGCATTTATTTATTTATTTATTTGTTTGTTAGAATTATGTTATACAGCAAGTAATTAGGGTGTGTATTTTTAAAGAATGTGTGACAGACATGTGTGGACTAAATGGGCTCACAGACATAGTGTTGTTAGATACATATTCTGACTATCTGGTTCCAACAAATGGCAAACATTGTAGATTGACGATGACATTACACTCCTACTGGCGGAGGACAATGCAAATGACAAAAAGTAAGACATTATAGTGACTGAAAACAGAAGTGTTCTAACTTCGGCTTAGTTTCATAAAAAATGATGTTATGCACCATTGGGAGTCAGGCACAGGATGCAATGACAGCAACAACAACTGTTAGAAGTAATCTATCTTGTTCTGTATTCAGACTCTCATAATCAAACTCGTGTTAGTGATACAGAGAAGCTCTACAGGCCTACTGTTTTCCTGTGCAGGATCTAAGTAACTATTGTCTATTGTGACTTTGAACACCTGTTGTATTTTTCTTTGCAGGCTGGAAAAGCATGGTTGACCCAGAGCAGGCTGCAGAGGAATACAGAAAACAATGTCTGCACAATAAAGAAGATGAGCCTACGCTTAAAATAAAATTTGACATCAGAGAGGATGTAGAGGACCAAGAAGGCAGTATCTTCAACTTCTATAAGGCTCCTAACACTGACTGGGCCAGGCCATTTCAAGCTAAATTACAAGGTACTGTAATACCAATCAGGAGTTCTCAAAATCTTAGACTGTGGGCTTGATATGATGTTACAATTTGAAGTGAGCATAATGGATGGGGGACATAATTTACAGAAGGCCAACATTTCCATATTAAAATTGCGTTTTTGATTTGTCTTGTGTAATATTCAATTTCTTTGAGATATTGAATCGGGGTCTTTATTAAGTGAAGCCATAATCATTACAATTAAAATAAATAAAAGAAAACAAGACTTGAAATATTCCACTTAGTGTGTAATGAATCTATATTTTAAATTCAACCATTGAACCTTTATGTTTGCAGGAGATGTAGCCATTGGAGATGGGGTAAACCGCCACTTCTTTAGCATGGTCATGCACAAGTTGCAGCATGGTTTCACTACTGATTTTGGTAAGTTATGTATATGTCAAGACAAGTTAATATAGATATGAATATCTATTAAAGAAGACAACATAAATAATGTTCTTACTACACACTTTTGGACTATCCATCCCAGATTTGATTCATAGCATACCAAGACAGAAAAAAGACAACAACACAAGTAAACCTGTTATACAATTTAAGTGTTTGTTGTCACCATGTAAATATGCATTTCTGCATTCACTACTGGATAGTTATGAAGTCAAAAAGCCTTCAAAACAAAGCATGATGGAATCACATCAGCTGCATGAGCATGTTGATATTGTAACTCCTAAGTACTGACCACATCCTTTTCAGAAACCTGTCTTCATTTTGATCTCAAGTATACAACTTTTTAGCAGGTAGTCGAGTGGTTAGAGCGCATGCCATGCACGCATATACACAGCAGACCCCGGTCCGAATCCCGGCCGGAGGTCCTTTGCTGCATGTCACATCCCCCTCTCTCTCCCGTGTTTCCTGACTGTCTACTGCTAAATAAAGGCGTCTATGCCAGAAAGAATCTTTAAAAAATAAAACTTTTGCAACAGTATGTCACAGACTTGTCTAACTCATGTGGCATAAATCTGTCTACAGTCGTCACATTTATATTGTGTTCTTTGTGGTGTTATTTCCCTTTAGGAAATGCATGTGGCACTGTGCTCTTTGAAGGCCAACCTGACCACCTAATCCCTTCCACGTCCCAAGTGTTGGCACAGAATGACATATTTGTCATGGCAGGGAGAATGATAGGACATTCTTTCCTTCATGGGGGCCCTCGTCTGACAGGTGTTAGCCCAGCAGTGCTTCATGTGCTGTCAGACAATCCACCCCAGACAGCCACCATCACCCTTGAAGATGTGGCAGACATAGACATCAGGGAGACCATAAGACTGGTAACACCAGAGAACCATAATACAGTTAATTTGTGACAGTTTGTATTGTTTGATTTCTGTAGTCTGGTCCTGCATTTTTTGCTAATTTAGCTGTGGCGATGTGAGCGTTTATATTTTAAGTTTAGGCTTTTAAACTTGCATATAAAAGGCCTTGAATGTGTCATTATTCCTCATGAAAGTGGCTATATGTGTCATATGTGATTGCCATGTTTTCTTTATGATACGGAAGCTTGAAGATGGACAAGGAGAGAAGAAAAGAAAATTAAGTGTACTTACTGAGGATGAGAGGGCAGCTGTGAATGCTTTGGCACTGGCATGGGACCTTCCTGTGTTAACTGAACGCAACCGCACCTGGCTCCTGCATAATCTCCTCCAGTAGGCAGTAAGTATAAATGTCCAGTCCACTGTGGAAGGACTTGCTCAGTTCAGAGTTAAAGTTATGCTAGTATTTCTTGATATCTATATAACTGGAAAAATCTCTATCCAGTCGAGTAATTTAAGAATAACTATCTGGAACACTGTCAAGCTCAATCATAAGACAATAATGATACATTGTTATTTATTTTAGAGCTCAGTAGCACAGAAAAATACATAGCTATGGTTGAAGTGTGAATTAAAAACATGGCCTTGAAAAGAGAAAGTCCCTTCACGTTATCCCTCTGACATTTTGAAGGTCCTTGGGTGGAACATGCGCCAGCTAAAGCAGCTCAAACAAGGGCTCAAGGACTCTTCGATTTGGCCATTATTGGAAACTCGTCCAGATGCAGTGGCATCATTGTTTCCACGTCAGGCAGCAGCTGGATGCAGTGCTGAGGTATTCAACAAAATAGTTTGACAACAATATATCTTGAAATGACAGCTGGTTGAGCGATTCTGTCGCTCAAGCAAGTCACATAAGCAACAAAAGAATGAAACCTGTGTATAGTTGCCATAAATATACAATGGGTACGGAAAGTATTCAGACCCAATTCACTATTTCTTAAGGTGAAGCCTCATGTCAAAATAAAAAAGAAATCAGTTCAGTTTGGCTGGACCTCCAGCTGTAGGTACTGGTTGACCCAAACTTCTTCCATATGAGAATTAGTGAAAAAAAAAAAGAAATAGTGAAAAATGTAAGAGTGTCTGAATACTTTCCGTACCCACTGTATTTATTTCCAACAGGTCCTGCTACAGCAAATACTATGGCCCGAGGAAGGACATTTGGAAGATGAGGACGATGGGGTCTCCGTTGAGAGCAAGTGTCAGGTGATGGGATACTTGCACCAGTTTGTGACAACAGGTGAATCATGTACTGATATTCTGTCAGTTTCAGTATTCTGTCCCCTTGGAATGTCCTTTTTTTTTTTTTTTTTTACAAACTTCTTGTTAAGTTATCTGTTAGGATGATTGAGGAGGGAATTTAATGAACTGAAATGTGAGCACTATCTGTGGCTCTGAAAGTGTTTTTAAAGTCTGATATTTGTCTATTGAGGCATGCTGTAATCCAATGATGTTGATGCACTAATACAACTATTGATGTGACTCTTTAATTTTAGTTTCACAAGATGAGCTGAAGCAGCTTATCAAGTTCTGGATTGGATGGGAGATACCCATGGCTGATATGAGAGTGGAGGTGGTGCGAGCAGAACATCCTACATCATCGACATGCTTCCGCACCCTTGGTTTGCCTGGCAGTTACAGCAGCTACAACTCATTTAGTTCTCACTTAAACGCCTGCATTGCCACAAGCGACACTGGATTTGGACTGCTGTGAACTACTTTAGTTAGTTTAAGACCATACAGACATACTCTTCTACTAGTAGTGTTTCATTCAGTTGCTATTGCTTATTTAAAGTTTGTGGTTCATTAATAAGCTTACAAGACACACTGCCACCATTTTGGAAAAAGACACTCTGACATACTGTTTTAACAAGACACACTGGCACATTGTTGTACTAACATTGTTTCACAAAGTTATTTGTGTTCATTTATAGCTATTGGTCAATTAAATACCTAAATTACTTGACTCACAAGTGGCTGTGTCCTGTGTTTCTATAGACATTCTAGATCCTTGCCAGTAGAAACAACTATTTCAGATGTATAGTTAGGTCCATATATATTTGGACACTGACACATGATAGCTCACCTGTTTACTGGTATATATTCAAATTACAGTTATGTAATGCTTATGGACTGAAGCTTTAATTTGAGGGTATCCACATCTAGATTGGAGGAATGGTGTAGGAATTACAGCTCCTTAAAGTGTACCACCCTCATTTTCAAGGTACCGAAAGTAATTGTACAACTGATTCAAAAGCTATTTCATGGACAGTTGCAAGCAAATCCTTCGTTATTTCACCATCAATTAATCAGATAAAAGGTCTGGAGTTTATTCCAGGTGTACAGGAAAACAGATACAAACATGAGAGAAATCACAAGGATATTATGAGTGGAAAAATCCACAATTTGGTACATTCTGAGGAAACAAAGCAGTGGTGAACTCGGAAACACAAAAAGGCCTGGAGGTCCACAGAAGACCACAGCAGTGAATGATCACAGAATGATCTCGATGGTCTTGAAAAAAACATCACAACATCCAGTGAAATGAAGAATGCTCTCCAGGAGGTAGGACTTACAATATCCAAATCTACTATGAAAGCAAATACAGAGGGTTCACTGCAAGATGTAAACCACTATTAAGCCTAAAGAACACAAGGACTGTATATTCAGACGTTGGTTGATCAAATAAATTATTAATTAAGTACAAATGTTTCCATGTGACTTTTTAGTTAACACCTCAGCATCCATACACCAACATTGCATTTTGCAGCCCCACGGTGAATCCGTTTCCTCAGGGCATTTTGTGCTTTTTTGGCAGACCCATACTTTGGTCCAGTGTTCAAGTGTTTTCTTAATACAAGTTTGTTTATATAGTCTATCTTTAAAGTTTGTCTGACATGGCTTTGCACAGCATACAGCATAATAACAACATCCACTGAGGAAAAACTGAGGAGAAACCACTGGGTGTGTGCCAGAGGAGGGATCCCTCACTCAGGACAGAGGAGAGGGGGAGGCTCCATGTAACCTAGCTGTGCCCCCCAGCAGTCTAAGCCTATGGCAGCATAGCTATGGTTGAGGGCTACCTGAGCCAGGCCTAACTAAAAGCTCTGTCATAGAGGTAGGTTTTAAGTCTGGACTTCAATGTGGAGAGAGTGTCTGGCTCTCTGACCCAAGGAGAGCAATTGAGGTATGTGTCTCTACATGAGCATCTATTCATGCTGTGCACTGTGCAGTCTGAGATGGACCAACTCTGTTACATATTGTTTTTTCAAGTTCGAACCGCCAATCTTCCAATTGGAGGATGACCGCTCTACCTCCTGAACCATAGCCACAGCCGCCCCCTAAATCTATATTTTTTAAATGCAGTAATGACACAGCAGCCAGGTCAGTTGTGGAAACGAAGAAAGGTTTGAGTAGGCCCAAAGTTAGAGGATGCACCCCAGCATTGTCTCAGTCTGCTGTGAGGGAGCATTTTGGGTGAAGTGCTACTTTGAGGTGAATTAAGATGACTCTACACATGCCCTCTGCGTTGCATATATTCGAGTGCAGTTAAATATTTGTCCACTCCCATGGATGATGAGGGTCCCATTGGGTCCACAGCAGCATGAATTTCAGCAAGGCCTTCAGGTGTAAGAGGACAGTCGATCTCAGGGACATGGACACCACTGTCAGGATCGCTGGGTATGAGACCACTACACTCCCAGTCAATCACTGGGATGCGAAAATCCTGTAACATAAGGAGTAATTACTTATCTTGACTCATTCCATGCATAGTGAGTGTGCTTCACAAATACTTACCCCATTATTGTATTCCTCAGAGCTGTGCCGTAGTCCCATGTGCCACAATTGGTTTGGGGTGAGATTCCTCTCTGTAGAAAGAGGGTGATTGTCCCAGCCCTCTCTGAATGTGTCCAGATGAGCTTGGAGGCGAGGAATGAACACGTAGTGGCAGCAGAAGAGGTGAACACTGCTGGACAGGTCAAGAAGACCATCTTCCTCCAGCTGGTGCAGCATAGTGTAGAACCAGCATGTGACCGCTGTGAAAACATCTCTCCACAGACGTTCAATTCTGTTTAAAGGACATGATTTGCATTCACCATTTTGAATGATGTAGACAACAGAGTAAATGACTGTGACAACGTTTGGGGATTGACGTGGTTAATATGGCTATTGATGTTATTGTTGTTGACAATATGAGTAATATTTATGTATCTGACGGACTCTGGGAAAACTGCTTTCCATCTTGGACAGCACCTGAACCAGGCTTTTTTGTACAGTTTGTCTTTTCACTGGATGTCTAAAATAACCTTGATGAAAAAGTAAATATCTATGGATGATTGTGAATAATGCTACCAGTCACTTCAAACTAGCGCAGTCTCCATTACAATATAATTGTCCAAGACTAATACCCAAATTGTTTGAACTGCATTCTTTATAATAAAGGTAAAATATGAGATTGGTGTGCATTGTTATCACCATAACTGTTCTGTTGCTACAGAGATGTCATGGAAAACAAATCATCAAGATGTGAAGAGACATGTTTGACATCACAGCAGTTTTATAGTTGAAGTGAGTAAGAAGTGAAATAAAAATGACAATTCACACTGTAATTTCATATCTTAAAGCCTGTCCATATGGTCCAGCATGATGTTCTCGCATACTATGAAGTCCTAATAGAAAATGACAATATGAGTATCAGCCCTGTGGTAGAATGGTGATGTCAGCTGAGACTGTCTGAGATATCCATCTCTGAACTCTATAGGTAGCTCTATCCTCCTCATAGTTTCTGCTCTCATATGCATGACAGCTGGTGTGTGTCCTTTCACATCATTTCAGTCAACTGAGTGTGCCAATGTTGGACTCAGTCAAGGTGTGAGCACATGCCAGAGATCATCAATAGGAAAATAAGAGATGAGATAATGAAATGAATCTTAAAATAAATCATATTGTGAATGGGTTGATAATGGGTATTTCTCATATGATAAAAGTGGGGAGGGTTTGTAAGTATTGTAGGTGCATGCGTGTATCTTTGTGGTTACCTCTGGTTATGAACACTTTTCCCAGCAATGAAGCTGTTTCTTCTGGTTCCTCGAACAGAAAACATCAGACGGGCAACATCAACGTTTTCCACCCCGTGGTCACCCCGAACCCTTGAGAGATGATTGTGGAATTTGTGAGGACTGAAGTTTTTAATTTATTGTAATGGTAGATTTAAGGCAATAGGTGAGGTCACTTATATGACAATGTGAGATATTGTATATACAGCTCGAATATATCGATTTAAATGTACAAGATTTACCTTTGTGGAAAGCCATGCTTCTCTACAGCTTCACTGAAGAAGGCATGGGTTGTGCTAGCCTTGTTGTTGTTGCTAACCCCAAGATACATAATCTATGGAAATAATAAAGAATACCATATTGTATACAAAACATACATATTTTCAAAGATTGATTTAGCTAAATATGAAAACATAAACTGATTAAACCTAGTACTACATATAGTCTACATGTTCAGACGAAACACTTGAACTTCACTTCAACATGGTACTAGTCTTTAAATAATCACTACGCCATGAACATACATTCTGTAACAATATTCTTCAAATTATAATCCCTACCTTCCTTGAGAAGCCATCAATCCCACCGAAGATCACGATGTTGTACCTTATTGTAGATGGGGGTAAAACAAGTATAACCATGGAACCATTTATCTTGTACATTTACAATAAGCCCTTGAATGGGGTGGTATTAGACAAAAAACTAACCGTATAAGTTTGTGGTTGGTGTCTATGTGCATCAGGGATCTGGGGCCTGGGACACAGTATGACCTGCGCACCACACAACGCAACTCAGACATCCTTGTCACAACCCCCAAAGTGTCGACTCTATGCATTGATGCACGGATCCGGCGCCACTGCACGCGATGTCCTTGTGCCCGTAGCAGTCCCATCACCATCCGGTATCCGGCATTTGGGTTGGTGGTGTGGATATCTGAGATCAAGCTGTCTAGCTCCTCATCTGATAACGTACTGTATAGACCCCTAACAGAGAGACCCCACTCTGTCATCCGTCTCTGGAGTGTCCACCTGGAAAACCCTTGAAGATGGGCTATACAGGTTACTGATAACCCCATACTAAGAAGCTCAGACACATATTCCTCGCTTAAAATAAGTCTAGGGCGACCAATCTGTCCTCTCTCCAGGGAAACTGCTACAACTTGATCTTGTTCATTTATAGCAGCCACAAGGGCGTGCAATTCTGTTAACAAACTGAAAATATTCTGCGGTATCTGAAGCTGGCCAGAACACGCGCTGAGTATGACAAGCTCCTGAGAAATGGTGAACTCTAGAAAATCATAATCTTGAGGGGCCCTTTCAAGCCAGCCTGACAGCCGGTTGTAAAGCCTGTTCAGGATATGGTCAAGCAACATTGCCTAGACAGGAGGAAATAACAAATGTTATAAATGTGGGTGTTGACTGAGTGATGGATACTGGAAATTAAAATACAATACTATTTTTCAATTTGTTATGGCAAGTCAATGTCTCATAACACAAAATGCAACAACTTAATATGCTAAATGGGTTCATTGTTTAAATGATATGACACTCACCTGAGATGAACCACCAGGATCCGTCATTTTCCTAGAAGGCAGAGGAGAATAGGAGTAATTTACTTTACTACGTTGAGATCTTTCAAGCATAGATATTAACTAGTCTTTTTTATAGATCCATGTTTTAAACCTAGAAAGAATCATCTTGTAAAAGAGCATATAAGTTATATGAATCTGACTCTCTTCCTTCCACGTCTGTTTTCTGAAAACGAAACCTGCATGAGCCGATCTGACCCGGGGTCACAGCTCTCCTCTCTTACAGTTTATGACAGATAAGACTACAACAATACACACACATACGTACACTCAACAAAAATATAAACGCAACACTTTTGTTTTTGCTCCCATTTTTCATGAGATGGACTTAAAGATCTAAAATTCATTCCAGATACACAATATTACCATTTCTCTCAAACATTGTTCACAAATCAGTCTAAATGTGTGATAGTGAGCACTTCTGCTTTGCTGAGGTAATCCATCCCACCTCACAGGTGTGCCACATCAAGATGCTGATCTGACATCATGATTAGTGCACAGGTGTGCCTTAGACTGTCCACAATAAAAGGCCACCCTGAAATGTGCATTTTTTTGCTTTATTGGGGGTCTGGGGACTCAGAACCAGTCAGTATCTGGTGTGACCACCATTTGCCTCATGCAGTGCAACACATCTTCTTCGCATAGAGTTTATCAGATTGTCAATTGTGGCCTGTGGAATGTTGGTCCACTCCTCTTCAATGGCTGTGCGAAGTTGCTGGATATTAGTGGGAACTGGTACACGCTGTCGTATACGCCGGTCAAGCACATCCCAAACATGCTCAATGGGTGACATGTCCGGTGAGTATGCTGGCCATGCAAGAACTGGGACATTTTCAGCTTCCAAGAATTGTGTACAGATCCTTGCAACATGGGGCCGTGCATTATCTTGCTGAAACATGAGGTGATGTTCATGGATGTATGGCACAACAATGGGCCTCAGGATCTCATCACGGTATCTCTGTGCATTCAAAATGCCATCAATAAAATGCACCTGTGTTCTTCGTCCATAACAGATGCCTGCCCATACCATAACCCCACCACCACCATGGGCCACTCGATCCACAACATTGACATCAGCAAAGCGCTCACCCACACGACGCCACACACGCTGTCTGCCATCTGCCCTGAACAATGTAAACCGAGATTCATCCGTGAAGAGAACACCTCTCCAACGTGCCAGACGCCATCGAATGTGAGCATTTGCCCACTCAAGTCTGTTACGGCGACGAGCTGGAGTCAGGTCAAGACCCCGATGAGGACGACGAGCATGCAGTTGAGCTTCCCTGAGACGGTTTCTGACAGTTTGTGCAGAAATTGTTTATTTTATAGAATGTTAATGAAATGTTATGTAAAGCCCTGCTCCGCTCTGTGAGCACAGACTTGTATTGTTGATCCAGCATGACACACTACACCCCAACAATGAACGCTTCAACAGCCAATGGGTTGCAGATAAGAGAGCTGTTACCATTTGTAAATGTCGAATAGACACTGTTTCCAAAACTGTTTTCAAACATGTCACTTGTAAATGTTTTTTTCTGTTACATTGTATATATTTGTGAATAAATCTGAAAATTAAATAAATTATAAGATACATTCTTGTGTCCATATATGTAATCAACACTGGTGGTTGTCTACCTCAAAACATGTCTTGTGTGTGCAAATAAGAAATAAACTAAAAACTACAAAAGAGTAAGACATTAAGCAGAACGTGCAAACATGTTACTTCCCGTAAAGTCAAAGAGACCCCGATGATGAACTGAGGTGGACGGTCCGTCTCTGTGGACCTTGCATTTGTATTGTTCAGACTGGATGGCACATGAGGGGGGAGGATGCTGCAGAGAGAAGGATTTGATTTTTTTTAAGTAAATCCACATAAAAGACAAGGAAGAACAGCTTGTGCTTCATCGCTGATGTCATGAGGTGAGGTGAGGATGGCTCGGCTCACCTCTCCACGACTCTCCCAGTAAGCCCACTCCCTCAGGGATGGTGATGGCCAGCGCTGTCCCACACAGTAGTCCTGCCCCCAGGATGGACATGAACCGCAGGCTCCTCTGTGGAGCCACACCAGATTTAAATATATACAGTCATAATTGTATAATATTCATTGTGGAATTATATAATTATAAATATTCTAATAATAATATTCCAATTTGACACACAATAGCTGGAGCGAGTTCTCAGATTTCCATGATAATAAACACTGGTGCTATTGTGGAGGCTGCTAGTGTGCATTTGTTATTTTCATAAAAAGGTGTATTCAAAATGACTATGGTTTAAAATCAGGCGAGAGAGCAGTTGCTAAAACCAAGAAGACCACCGATGCTAGAGCAGAAACGCTGATGTTTATTACAGAATAAAAACAGGTTAAAACACGGGTAAGAGACTAAAAATGGTAAGACAAATAATAAAAGGGCATTAAAATGAGGGAAGCTAAGAGCTGAGAGCCGAGGGAGTCTAATGAAGCAGTCTAGAGTCTTATCTGCAAAGGCAGGGGCTGCAGCACACAATCGGGGCGCTCACGCTTAGTCATAGATCGCTCCTCACGTGGAAGAGTATCACTCTGCCCGCTTCTTCACGGGGCTTTCTAACACTTCGTCCCTGGCTCTGGCTCTGGCGTGGCTGCTGCGATCGGTCCCCTCTGTTCCTGCTTCGGCTTCCTGCTCTTCCCACTTGGTCCGTTCTGTTACAAGAGTAGGTGCATAAATAACAGACAGAGTCGAGCTGTGTCTCTCGGTAACGTGTATTCACAGGCTGTGCCGCCAGGGGGGGCTGTATAACACCGCCCTACAGCAGAACCCTTTCTTAAAGCTCTAGTCTCCTATTTTTCATTTGAGCCAAACTTTAGCCAATAGTAGCCATCCGGGATTGTGGCGAGCGATCGCCGAGCAGTTTGGGATCGGGGATGTTCTACAGTCAGGGTGTGAGAGGAATCCGACCGGCACCCGCTGCATTTACACCTATAATGTTTCATCATTCATGGCCGTAATAAACACTATTACTGCATGGTACATGTTGTGGAAGTCCCGGACACACCGGAAACTAAACAACGTCCTGCCCGAGCTCATCAGCGGAGGGAATGTTCCCATTCATTGTCTATGTAAGGAGCCGTGTAATGCCGGCGCGGAGCGGCGAGTTTCCAGAGATGGCGCCGCCGCCCGCAAGGTCTCGTTGTCAATCTCAAATAAAGACAAATTCAGCAACTGCATCGCTTATTGCTTACCTAAAATGTTTTCAGAAACACATTTCGGTGAACTATTTTCATAAAACAAGAGGGAGGTGGGAGGCTGCGAGGGGAGAACGATAGAGCTCTGAGGAGCACAGAGGGGAGGGGTGTGTGTGTGTGTGTGGGGGGGAGCTTTTTTCAAATCATAGACTAGAGCTTTAAGCAGAATACAACACCGAACAACAACATCAAAATAGTGCAAAGGAAATAGCCTATCAGGAAGAGAGAGAAATTCAATACCCATCAGAACTTTTGCAGAAGAAAACAAACAGAATAGTCGAATCAGAACATTCGAAGTGAACATCCCATCTTCTGTTTCTTATCTTCTTTTTTTTTTTTTAAACCAAAATACTATATATATAGTCCACTGTCCTGTGTGTGTTTGTGTGTGTGTGGACCTGTAACTCATGGCATGGTTTGGTCACAGCCTGTGGGGAAGATGGCGGTGACCTCGGGGCCGACGACCTCGAAGATGATGCAGGGCTGCTGACGACTTCCTCCGTGCTGCCCCTGCCCGCATGGCCCTCTACAGCTGCACCTGTGTCCCCAGGCTGCTCAGGTGGCCGTTCTGTGTGGGCTGAGGGCTGTGGAAGTGCCACTCCGCTGGTCCGAGATCAACTCTGTTGCGACGATAGGCGGTTCCTTCCACGTTGATGATGGCGACCGCGGCCCCACCTGCTGCAGGCATACACCTCTCCTCCATCGACCCGTCCCGTCACCTGGAAGCGGTTTCATCCTGATGGGCTGGCCTATGTCCAGCTCCGGAAGATCCCTTGCAGATCTGTCATACATCAGCTTTGCGGATTGATGCTTCATTCTCAGCTTGTCAGTGACCCCGGTGATGACCTGAGGCTCCAGCAGCTGGTCGGCCACAGGGAGAAGAGCAGCTCATACCTGCCTTCGGGTGCCTTGGGGAGGACATGACATGTTCGAAGCCCCACTCCCTCGCAAACGCTTGAAACTCTCCACAGTCAAACTGACCTCCACATTCAGAAATGACCCGGTCAGGGATAGTTGATAGATAGTTGTTTCTGCTGCCAGGTCTGGGAGTAGATCAATCTCCCAGAAGTCAGAATAGTGATCCACCATGAGCAGGAAGTCCTGCCTTGTGTAGCTGAACAGGTCAATGCTCACCAGCTGCCAGGGACGTGTGGGGAGCGGGTGTGACATTGTCTCCTTCTGTTGTTCATGTGCATACTCGTTGCACACAGAGCACTGCTGCACAGTCTTTAATTTCCCCCTGCATATTAGGCCAGTAGAGTATCGCAGGCCCCCCCCCCCACGTGGTTGTAGTGGATCTGTCTCAGCATCTCAGAACACATAGCTTTTGGAATGATGACGCGCTGGCTCCTAAAAAGCACACCGTCCTGTGTGCTAATTTCATCCCTGATGGCCCAGTAGCCTATTCTCCGATGGCCCTGGGACTCTCCTCTTTGTGTCCTGGCCATCCCCCCAGCACCACCGACTTGAGTGTTTGAAGACACACATCCTCTTCTGTGTGCCGCCGAATCTGTGCGAGGCATTCGCTGGTGATACAGCGCTCTGATCCACAGACACGGGACGAGCCGACTATGCACACAAGGGGGGCTGTAAGTCCATAAAAGCTCACCAAGCGTCACAAGCGCCGTTTACACTGGAACTTTGACAGGCTTCGTGGCCGTCGTGAAATTCCCACACTGCGTCAGGCGCAGTAAAACGGTCTCGGGTAAAAAAAAAAAAAAAATATCCATATTGGCCGATAATGATCGGCGGCCGATCGATCCGAGCATCCCTACTTTTGGTCCATATAGCCCAGCCCTACTGCCGAGTGACATGGATTGATTGATGTTCATATCTCGATAACAATATATCGTTATCGTATCGTTATCGAGATATGAACATTCTAGATATTAATATCGAAAAAGCAACGATATAAACGATATAGATTTCCCCCGCGCTCGCCCTGCATGTAAAGCTCTGGCGGTCACAATGAACTTCATTTTTACGATTGTACTTGAATGCACCGCTATGGCCAGCCAACCACAAACCTTATTTCATGCTTGCTGTGGATCGACAGCTGAAGCTAACCAATGACGAACATACGAGGGCGGGACTCCCGCCGCGGGAGCGAGGGAGACGGAGACGCAGACACGACATACAAGCGGGGAAATCAAAAAGAAAGAGAGGAAAGTGAGACGAGTGCGGAAGATAATGCGGCCGGTGGCGGTGCCGAATCTGATTTGGTGTCGAAACATAAATCATCCTCCATTATTTGGAGGTATTTTGGATTCAATAACGATGATGTCAACCAGAGCGGGGTGTTGTGCAGGTCGTGTTCGGCGTGTATTGCAATGCGTTCAGTAGCGTTACACCGTATGAGTCGGCGTCCACCAGACATAAAGACATTACAGACTCTATAACATACCACATTGCAAAAGTCATGGTTCCCGTGTAGACGGTCTAAAATGTTTGATTTTTTATTTGATTGGTGACTTTATGTTAATGTTGATGACTGGCAGTAAGTTAGCATCAATAAAACTGCAGTTTCCACATTGTTTTGTATTATGATGTTTTTATTTTTCTGAAAAATATTTGGTTTTCACCGAACCCGTAATCATATCGTATTTATCGAGATATCTGGCATGAATATCGAGATATGACATTTTGTCCATATCGTTTAGCCCTACTGTCCAGCATCTCCACTGCACGGCCAATGTCAATAGCCCCCTCCAACTTAAGTTCCTTCTGTCTTAGCATGCGTCGTCTGGCACCCTCATCAGTTATTCCAAGCACAAGCCTAATGAGCTTGTCTCTTAAAGTTCTTAAAATGTGGCAGCTTTCTCCCTCAGTCTTGTGACAAAAGCATCTACCAGGTTCTCCTTCCTCTTGTTTAAGGTTGCCAAAAACATACCTGTCAAAGATGACGTTTCTGATGGGTGTGAAGTATTGCCCCAGTTTGTTGAGTATCACTCCCGTGTCTTTCTGCTCTTCCGCTGTGAAACCCAGGTTGTGCTTGTAAAGATGATGGCAGTCCTTCCCTATTAGCCTCCTGAGCGTTGCTGCCTGCACCGGTTTCTCTGCCTTGTCGATCCCGGTTGCGAGCAAATAATCCTCAAACTCTGAGCGAAATTTAACCCAGTTGCTGTTGTAGCGGGTCCCGGCTAGGCCCCCGCTGACAGATAATCCTGACTGGAAACACAGGACAGCAATAAGTGAAACAGGACTACTACTGCCCATTCTCCAAACCCTTTGGATTATCTTTATTCTCACATTCATATTAAACATTTAACTGCAATCATAGATTATTCCTGTTATTTTGGTTTGCATTAAAGCACTGGTATATGAACCACATTTGAATGACATTCCCATAAATGTCTAATATTCTTTGTATTTCTGAAGAAATAGACTTCATCAAAATGTGTATTAAACCAAAGATAAACATTTTCCCTTCATCATGTCATCAGCCTATCATCTATCATGTAATCACTTCTCCTTTTAACACAGATCAGTCCCTATCCTCTCATCAAAAGAGTAATAGCTGTACATTAATCTACATTAAGTGTTCACTTAATACAACAGAATGAATCTCTGCTGCAGGTTAACTATCTCACATTTACACTGCATGAACACAAACCGAAATAATAAACATGGCTGGCCCATAGCTTGCCGCTTTAACCCGCGAACTCTCGAACCGTAGCCGTAGATGGTCTTAACCTGCACATTAGCATTAGCTTCCACATTTACAGCTTCCACAATGACACACTCCACATATAATAATTTCCATTCATGATAGCCCACAAACGCCCATTTCAAATGATGTACCATACACACTTTTGTTTTACACATACAGCATTGTCCCACAAATGGTGAGGAGCCAAAAGAAAATAAACATAATCGGCTATGGTGACAGACGCCATTTTAGCGCTACAATAGTCACGTACGTTGGCACTTTAGTTGGTTTACACACTTGACGAGCTTCTAGCTTCATGACCCCACATCACCGGGGATTCATAGGAGCTTATGAACATCTTAAGTCAGATAACAAGTTAATAACCAACCTGGAAACACAGGACAACAGTAAGTGAAACAGGACCACTACGGCTCATTCTCCAAATCCTTCAGAGGAGCCTCACTTCCGGGATGCGCTGTAAAGAGCGCCAGTAACGCTGCAGGTAAGTGCTGCCACCCAGTGTCCGTTTCCTGTAACTTCAAGTCATTGTGCGTTTCTCGTTCTTATTAAATAGCAGAGTAAAATATAATAAAATGATAGCAATAAGAGCAATAAACCAAAAAGTGACTCCAGGCTAAATGAAACAATAAGAACAGCACTTGTGTGAGTATGACACTGTGAAGATCCTTGGTCATCTTCATGCGCTCTGGTGGCGGAATGTTGGAAGCCATCGCCTTGACGCGATGCTAATGCTAGCAGGCTAACTGAAACGTCTAACAAGCCTATCAAAACAAATAAACGCATGCTGTTCCAGCGACAGGCAAAGTCACACGCACTCTGGGTTCCGGTACAGCTTCTGACACCATGTTACAAGTGTAGGTGCATAAATAACAGACAGAGTCGAGCTGTGTCTCTCAGTAACATGTATTCACAGGCTGTGCAACTAACAGGACTGAGGCATGTTACCTGAAGCAAGTACATACATCTGTGCCGCCAGGGAAGCTCTAGGCTGTATAACACCGCCCTACAACACGCTCCCTCCGTTTCTGCTTCGATTTCCTGCCCTTTCCGAATGACCCGTTCCCCTCGTCGGTTTCCTCTGGAAGCTAATTTAAAGTCCGCCAATTTGACGCGCCACAGGTGCTGGCAATTACGCCGTGGGGAGTGATATCCGTATGGGCTTTTCAGAATAAAAGCATTATACAATCCCAGAATGCGACATGCAATAAAACACAAGCGGAAACTACACACTAGAATCAGAAATATTTGTTAATTAAAAACACACTGGGATCTAAAAAGGCACAATTAAATCTTACTTTACCCATGCAACACATTCACAAGAACGTTACCAACATCCTCCAACAATACAACAAACAAAGAGAAACACTAACCTCGGAGAGTCTGAACAACAGTGGAATGAATCCGAGCCCAAACAAGGAGGAGGAACAGCAGCAGTAGGAGGAGCAGGAGCAGAAGGAGGAGGAGCTGGAGCAGGAGGAACTGCAGGAAAAGCAGGAGGAGGAGCAGCAGTAAAAACCGCAGCAAAACGAGGATGAGGAACAGCAGGAGGAGGAGGAGGTACAGCAGCACCCAGTGTCGGGACACTGAGAACTGCAGAAACAGTGTTTCCACGACAGGAGAGGAACAAGAAAAAAAAAAAACCTGTTCTGTTACCTGTGTTGTCAGTTATTAGATCATTTTACCTCTTTGAGCAGCCAAAAGTAATATAATAATATAATAATGCACACAAAGGTGCTATTCTGAGTATGAAGTGTGCTCACACTGGAGAAGTATGCAGACCGCATGCATACTAGATATCCTAATGTTTAGCTGCCGTTCATACACTGGTTTCTCAAGCTGTTGTTGTTGTTGTCTGAGTCTTCCTCTCGCTGTGAGGCCACAGTGTTACACACTACACCACCGTGCAGCCCTAAAATTAGGAATATCTTGAAATATTTAAAGAAAAACCAGGGTTAGTGGGTTAGGGTCGGGCTTTGTTAATGCAGAAGAAAACATTCTCTTCTGGTGGTGATGATGGTTGTTTAATCTTGATGTGATGAAGTTCAACACTGGAGGAAAGATTTTGTCAGACAGTGATTTCAGGATTTATGGATCTCGTTGTCAACAAATGAAATTCTGAAGTATTGATCATGAACTATGCTTTTAAACTGAGTGTTTGGACTTTTTTCATTCACCTCATTCATTTTTTGTTTTTCTATGAAATGAAGGTGTATTGTAAGGCCAACTATACTACTACTACTAGTAGAAGTACTACTAAAACTACTACTAATACTAATAATAATGATAATGATAATAATAATAACAAACTAATTTCACATGAATAAATCATATATGATATGGATAGGATGCAGGATATAATGGACTTGTTGTCTACGTGTTGTTAACGTGTTAGAATTCACGTGTGTTTATTTGAACTGGATGGCGTCCATAACAACGCGTTGTCTTCGTGTTGTTAACGTGATAGAACGCACGTGGATTTGAACCATAACACAGAATGACGTCAGCCACACCTCACAGCCAATAACGCGGGCAGGATTGGAGATCAGACCGCCAGCAGACCAGACTCAGACTAGACGTCTTTGTTTCTCGTCCTGGAAAGTCGATACTTGAGCGCGAATAGAGCCGCCAGTCACTCGTATCGTAAGTACAGAGGTGACACGTGATGAAACGTGTGCTGCGTTCACACACAGTCGGATTTAAAACATCTCATCACGTTGATATTATTACTGATATCTCTCTGAGCACATTTGTTAAAAGTATCATCAGCAAAACTGCTCAAAATCAGTATTTATCCTGATCCTGATTTTACATCCAATAAAAGTGTCTCAACGTCAGCTTCTTGTCCATCTTTGTCACAGGTTACACGTTGCATTCAGATTAAAAATGAACCTGACAGCACCTCCTTCTCCTCCTCCTTCTCCTCCACCCCCTCCTCTACATAGCCAGGCACCGGTAAGATACCCAGTAGAGGTTAGGGACAGTTAGCAGAAGAGTTGCATTAAAAACAGATGAGCATTTTGTGGTTTTGGACTCTGGTCAGACCAAAAAGGGAGTTTGAAGACGTGAATGTGTGATGGGCATTTCTTTGACTGTTTTCTGAAATCCCACAGACCAAACGTTTCATCAAAAAGATATTAGACGGATCATTTGTGTCCTGTACAAACTCCAATAGAAAACACATTTTAGAAGGATTTAGAAGATGAGGCTGTACAGTCTTAGTTCAGATTAATGTATTTGTTAGGATGAATAAACAATGTATGAACTGATTTAGGTTTTTATACTAATTTTACATGAAATTGTTATTAATGTATTGTTCCACCAACATGCAGGGACTAGAGGTTAAAAATACCTGGTTTGCTGAAACCTGGTGCACTGCATCTCTCCTTGTTTTCTATGAGGCTAATGTTTAAATGAATCAAATACAATCCAGTACAACCGTCAGGATGTCTAACCAGCTGCTCTGTGTGTGTTTGTCTCCAGCTGAACCTTCCAGTGGTGCGTCTGTCTGATGAGGTGTTGAAGAGGCTGATTCCTATTGGATTCACGTAAGTAACACACACACACACACACACACACACACACACACACACACCTAACACAACTAACGTGTCTCCGTCTCTCTGTGTGTAGAAATGGAAAAGTCCTGTACGGCTATGTTACTCCTGCCTCTGCAGCTCCTCCTCCTCCTCCTCCTCCTCCTCCTCCTCCTCCTCCTCCATCATCATCAAAGTAAGTCCACTTTGGTCAAAATGTACAACATCCACCTTATATTGAATTTCTTGCAGCTGTTGTTTGATTGCAGGTGTTATTTGTCCACCAAGATGATTTGCATTCATATAATTATCAGACTTTTTTTAATGGCACGACACAGAACAGGAAGTCTTGTATTATTCTTGCTCATTTTAACGTTCTCTCTCTAAAGTTGTTCTTTTCTTTCCCTGTTTTTCCACAGCAAGAGAAAGCGTGCAGACGAGCAGGACGATCGTCCTTACGTGAAGAAGCCGCCCAACGCATTCATGATATTCATGAAGGAGCAGAGGCCACACTGTACCGCTGAACTGCAGAGCCGTGGGAGCTCTGCAGTTAACAGTGTCCTGGGGCAGAGGGTGAGTGTGTTTGCTCAGATGCACCGTGGGGGTCTGTGGGACCCCGGCTCTCATTCATGTGATTCCGTGTGCATATTAATACAGCTGCTAATACGTTTGTGTTCATGCGACCTGTAGTTGTGTGTCGCGGTGTGTGCTGACAGTGTGTTGTCGTCTCTCCACAGTGGAAGTCGCTTTCCAGAGAGGAGCAGGCCACATATTATGCAGAGGCAGACAGGGAGAAGGGCCTCCACGCACAACTCCACCCAAACTGGTCCTCCACCAACAATTACGTATGTACATTCTGCTGACGTACAACTCATACATTAAACACCGGCGCACGAGAGCTTGTGAACAAAAAGGCACTGAAACAAATCTTATGTTTGTATCGGCTCATGGCGATCCAAAGTCTAATGTGTTGGTTTTTTGTGTAGGGCAAAAAGAGGAAGAGGGAAAGGAGCAACGCTGCCAGAAAGGCTGAAGGTAAGTCAATATGTCTGTGGATGTCAAATAGGATGTAAACTCAATGAGGGATCATGTTGGACGATGTTAGAACGTTCAAAATAGAGAGAATAGGAAGCAGCACCTTTTACCACGTGTTAACAAGTCTTAGTGGATTGATCAGTGTTTTTGTTTGTTGCAGCTTCTGCATCTGGGGAGGAGACCAAGCCAGCCAAGAAGCAGCGTGTGCTCCCACAGCAAAACGGTGTGGAGGAGCCCTCCACCTCCTACACACCTGTGACTGAGCCCTCCACCTCCTACACACCTGTGACTGAGCCCTCCACCTCCTACACACCTGTGACTGACCCCTCCACCTCCTACACACCTGTGACTGAGCCCTCCACCTCCTACACACCTGTGACTGAGCCCTCCACCTCCTACACACCTGTGACTGAGCCCTCCACCTCCTACACACCTGTGGCTGAGCCCTCCACCTCCTACACACCTGTGACTGAGCTCCCCTGCCTCTCCTCCGACTTATGTGCAGAGTTCGCATTCTTGGAGGAAATCCAGAATTTTGGCTTTGAAAACTTGGAAGAGTTAACCAAAATGGCATTTCAGCTGGCAGCGCAGTTCTAGCCACTTGTTTTTTCTGTTTATATATTTCTGTAAATTAATTGTATATTGTATATTTTGTAAATTAATCTGTAAATTAAATAAATTGTAAAATACCTTTTTGTGTTCTTATCTGTAATTCACACCGGTGGTTGTCTACTTTACCTCAAAGCATGTGTTGTGTGTGCAAATAAGAAATCAACTAAAAAGAGCGGAACATTACGCAGAATGAGCAAACATGGTTTTACTTCCCGTAAACTACAAAGAGGGAACCGACAAATAGAGAGGTTCCTGAAGTGTCATAGGCAAAGATTCAATGAAGCATCTGCAACTGGGAGTACCTGCTTGGAAACCACAGATGTGTACAATATTTGGCAGATATGATTCTTTTAGATGATTCTTCAATGATTCAATCAGTCATCATGCAGCCCGAGGGCCAGCAGCATGGGGATCCCGATCCCGAGGACCAGAGTGAGGCTCTCCAGGAGCCCCAGGTGTTGCCGGTGGTGGGCCTCGGCCCCGGTGTGCTGCTCGTGGTCCGAGGGGGGAAGGCCTGTCTTGCTGCTGCTGACCTCGGGGAGAACATGCACCGTGGCCACGTAGAGGAAAGTCCGGCCGAGAAGAGCATCCCACACCTGTCGCAATGAGCTGGTTCTGAGACGAGCAGCCAGACTGCAGACGCAAACACAACGGATCAAATAACGCCCAAGTTGAAACTGGAGGAAAAAAGACCCAAGATTGCTGAAGGGTGCTTTCTTACTGTGTGTAATATGAAGTAAGTGGGGACGGCAAGTAGAGGTGCTGCAGCTGAAAAGGCCAACAAATGTCCCTGAATGTATGTCTTTTCAAGGCCAGCATGCATCCAAAAAGAGACCAAACCAAAAGCTGCAGGCGCCTATAGATAAGAGACCATCTCTATTCCATCTCCTTACATACTTCTATACATCCTTCAATGAAATGTTCTGTCAGGGAAACTCACCTTGTGTAGCATCACTGCTAAAAATACTACAACTTGCACCGTCACTTGACCCGTGGCCACAGCTGCACCCACAGCGAATCCATCAGTTACAATGCAAACACCAACAATCAGATTCATGGGCTCAACAATCTAAATAAACTACATTTACATCAAACTGGTGGATGAGAGTCATTTGATGTGTCTGTCTGCACGCCAAGTTTTTCACAAAGAACGGGTGTGTGAGGAAAAGTAGGGCACTTGGAACAAATCACATGAGATCACATGAGGAAATGAACTCCAGGACATTGTTGGCTGGAATTCATGAAAACATACAATAAAGCAGTATAATAAATGCTGTATAAGTTACCTGCAGCGTGAATAACCAGCCCCAAAGTGGCCGTGATGCCCACACTGTTGGACAATCGAGTCGCCTGGTCTGAGAGAAACTTCCGATCTGATCCACTACGAACATTAGGATGAACCTGAAAGTCAAAGAGACCCCGATGATGAAGGATGAGGTGAGGAAGGCTCGGCTCACCTCTCCACGACTCTCCCAGTAAGCCCACTCCCTCAGGGATGGTGATGCCAGCGCTGTCCCACACAGGAGTCATGCCCCCAGGATGGACACGAACCGCAGGCTCCTCTGTGGAGCCACACCAGATTTAAATCAATACCATATATATCATGATTGTATTATATTTATTGTGTAATTATAGAATTATGAATATTCTAATAACAATATTTCAATTTGACATACAATAGCTGGAGCGAGTTCTCAGATTTCCATGCTAATAAACACTGGTGCTCATTCACAAGAACGTCAACAACATCCTCCAACAACACAACAAAAGAAGAGAAACTCCTCCTTCTCCTCCTCCTCCTCCTTCTTCTTCACAAGTGATGATGTGCTACATCTTATCGTCGCTTCTGCTGGAAGCTGACAGTCTGTTCTCACCGTGTCACTTGTTGCAAACCACAGTACCTGCGTGCCATTCTGCCTTCCACGTCACACCTCGAGGTTTCCTTGAACACCACTGTAGCAGGAGGAGGAGGAGGAACAGCAGGAGGAGGAGGAGGAACAGCAGGAGGAGGAGGAGGAGCAGGAGGAGGGGGAGGAGCAGCAGTAGGAGGAGGAGGAGGAACAGCAGGAGGAGGAGGAGGAACAGCAGGAGGAGGACGAACAGCAGCACCCAGTGTTGGACACTGAGAACTGCACAGGCCCGCCCCATCAGATCTGGTCCTCCAATCATCGACCTCCATTCTTCCAGCCTCAACTATAGTAATGCATCATAAGAGCTTGAGAAACAGTGTTTCCACGACAGGACAGGAACGAGAAAAAAACCTGTTACCTGTGTTGTCAGTTATTAGATCATTTTACCTCTTTGAGCAGCCAAAAGTAATATAATAATATAATAATGCACACAAAGGTGCTATTCTGAGTATGAAGTGTGCTCACACTGGAGAAGTATGCAGACAGCATGCATACTAGATATCCTAATGTTTAGCTGCCGTTCATATTCACTGGTTTCTCACAATGCGATGCACAAAGAAAATGAAGGAGTTGCTCAGAGCTGGAATAAACAAACTGTGTAGTGGTGATAACATTTTAAACAGAAACACTTCATATTAAAGACATGTTGGTGTTTTTTTGTGTGGTTAATTGTTGATGTTGCATTTATTGTATTGTTTTCTGTATAAATGGTTAATTGTGTTGTTGTGCATACTATTCCTTTATCATTTCATTGTTTTATGTGACTCTAGTTAAAAAGCAACACTTATTGTCAACAAACTTGATGAAATAAAGATTTATTGTTCAAAGAGCTGGGGGGAGGGGGGTTGTGATGGATCTGTTGTACTGACGGCTCTTTGGAAAGAATAATAAAATGAAACTGTCAAATGATGACATCTGCTATTATTACTCTTCCTATCTAGAAAAACAGAAAATGCTAAACTATAAAAAGGCAAACAAACAGACAAACACATTCTAAGTGTTGACAGTTCTGACAACGCAGAGACATTGTGTTACCATTACAATCTAGAAACAAGCTGAGAACTTCTATTAGAAAGTGTTTGGCTGTTGAAAAAAACCACAAGTCCCACCGTCTATACAGAGTTTACGAAGATAATGTGAAATAAAAAGGATTCATCACGAACACTTGGAGTTAGAAAAAGACTACTGGAAATCATTGCAACCGTCAGACTGACAAATGTAGATCATGTACTCAAATGGAATGCCGTGACATGATACTAGATGAATCCAGACCATCATCCATTATATAATTGCAGTGCAAACTATTGTCTATTGCCATCTCACAAATTAATGTTGCACTGTTACAGAGACCTTTAGAGGCAGTATCTTCAGAGTGAGGGCCGTCCTGGTGCAGAGGTACGGACACAGTTTCTCGGTGAACGTGTGTGTGGAGGTGTGTATGTGTGTGTTGGTATCTGGATCAGAAAACGACAGCTCTCCTTTGTCCCAGTCCAGTTGAACTCTGATCTTCTGGAGCTTCTCCCTGAGGGGCAGATCGGTGTATTTATCTGCCGGGGAGTACGCTCTGTAGACGACGTCATTGAAGTCTAAGCTCCACACCGTGGACCCCACAAATCCTTTCCTACAAACCGACTCCGCTATCACCCCCAGCTCCCAGTCTTTGTTGTCTCCCACTTCCACGTCCCAGCTGTGAGTCCCCGAGTCGAACCCCGAGCCCAGGACGGAATCCCAGTACGCAAACCTCTCCGGGTTCTCGGGGAGCTGCTGGATCTTACCGTGTCTCACGCTGGTCAGATCTTCCGACAGGACCAGTTCTGGATTGGCGGTGTTCGGGTCCAGAATCACGGGGCTGTAGGACACCATGTCCTTCATCTTGTCCCAGATGCTGAAGGTCAGGTTGCCCAGATGTTTCACCACGTCGATCAGAGCCCCGAAGAGTGGCTGCGGATCCTCCAGCAGGGGGCGCCGCTGGATTCGTTCCAACGCCGCCTTGTAGTTGTGCAGGAATGACACGTCCTCGGCTCTCAGCTGCTCCTCCGTGGTTCTGACCGTGTCTGAGAGATCTGCTATCTCTCTGCTCAGAGCCTCCATCTTCTCCTTCATCACCTGGCTCTTCTGCTCCTCTTCCTCCCTCAGTGCAGCCACCCTGGCCTCCTCTTCCTCTTCCAGAAATTGATGAAGCTTCTCAAACTCTTCTTTAATCCGCGTCTCTGTGCGTCGAGCCTGGACCTTCATGTGTTGCTCTATTTGATTTAAGTTTGTTTGAACCTCGTTGAAAACCTTCAACTTGTCCTGAAGGTCCTTCAGGGACTTCTGCAGCTCCTCCCTGTGATCCTGTGCAGCTTCCTCGACGGGTCTGAACCTGTGGTCCGTGTGGATTTTGCTGTCCCGGCAGACGACGCACACCGGCTGCTGATGGTCCAGACAGAAGAGCTTCAGCTTCTCCGAGTGCAGAGGGCAGAGCGTCCCCGACCCCGACGAGGTCGTCTGACCCCTCGCTTGTAAAAAGGTCTCACACAGGTTCCTCAACGCCAGGTTACGAGGCGGATCGCTGCATCGAGATACCGTCCGACAAACCGGACAATCCTGGAGTTTCTTCGCCGTCCACCAGCTCTGCAGACAGGCTCTACAGAAGCTGTGGCTGCACAACAGGAGGACTGGGTCTTTGAAGATGTCGTGGCAGGCAGGGCAGCAGAAATCCTCCTCTGATCTAGAAGCCATTTCCCTCCGAAGCCGAAAACACAGCCGGCAGACAAGAGATGGTGTCACTCCTTCCTCTGGAAAGCTTCCCCCCCAAACTCACTTTCACTTCTAGCTAAACGCTTGTGAAGTCGGCTGCTGCTGTTCGTGACGTTGGTCCAGATATCCTGGAATTCCCAGCATTCCTTTGTGAGGCTCCTTTGTCAGTGGAAGTCTAGAGTCGGTCTGAAAGCGAGTCTCATGGTCCCTCGGTGAGGTGTATTTCCTGGTGTGTGTCAGGTGAGTCACACGTAGGTGGAGCTCTGAAGGATTACAGCGCTTTGCTGCTCACTGGGAAACAAAGGTGCATGAATGTCCATCACACAAACGGCTATTACTTGTTCTATGATAAAACAAAATAAAAAAAAAACCTGCTCCACTTTCAGGAGGACGGTTTGGGATTCTCGGTGTCACAAACGTCCAACTAGAGCTCCGATACTTCTGAGAGAAGTGCAAAAGAAGTTATTTATTTGGCTACGTGTTACTGAAACACACCGACGCTGGAGAACCAAGAACGTTTGTGGACAAATTCTCTACATTGCACGTGGGAAAGCAAATATAAAATCTATAAAGTGTTAACTTATACCACACGTTAAACTGAATGCAGAGCCAGTGTTTTAGTCTGTCCCCCATTAAAAAGGAAACAAGGCTACATGTGTGCAAAAACAAACCCTTTCACATTTACAAAAAGGACATAAAGAGCCCGACAGTTAGTGTGTGTGATGCATGGAAAGTCAATCAACCTCAGAATAACAAAATCCTTGCAAAAATAACTTCAGAAATCAGCTCTTCGGTTAACGACACAGGAGGTGATGAAACCTGGACCCGATGAAAGGAAACCCCGTGTGATGAAACCCACAACCAGGAAACATCTGCACCGCCAATCTGAGAGTTAAAGACACACGACGAAGCTCGGGGGAAATCATTTATATTCAATATCATAATCACATAAGCATCAATAATTCATATAAAAAAACCTCTTTAAAATAAAACTTTTCAGCATCTGTGATCGACGTCCCAAAAACAAACAAAGTCTTACAGGAGGTGGAGAAAACAAACACACCTGGCAGTGTAACTAAACCCGGAGCGATCGCTTCCTGTGAAGCTGATGATGAGATTTGAGGCGTGTTGTTGTTGTTCTGGGTCGCATTAGATCGTCAGCTGTTCCTGTTATTTTGTCCACCTCCCGCTCACACCATCAAGTACAAGATCTGCTGCTCAGTTACTAAAAATATCAACAGAATAAAACTCACACACACACACCTCAAGCTCCACGTCTGAGGAGGGCCGTGTGCTACATGTACTGGTGTTACTGTTTAAAGACCCACAATAAGGAGGGACTTGAACAAAAATGGTGTTATTTTCAAGCTGTATACCATTCTGGAAAGAAAACATCAGCAAAACAGTTATTTTATTTTTAATGGGATTCAAATAGAGGAGAGAAGGAGGACAAGAGGAGGAGGAGGAGGTGAAATCATTCAACTCTTAAATGACTTCAGTCTAGTTGAGTTGACAGAACTCACCACTGCCTCCAAGTCCAAGTCCAAGTCCAGCATAGAGGGGCTCAGTGAACGTGGTCTGGACTCTGTGGAGGAGAGTCATGGTCTCAGAGACGCTGTAGAAGGACAGAATACCTGCTCTGTGATCCAGGAACACTCCTACTCTGGAGGACGGAGGACATGAGACGGGAGTTTGAACAGAGTTGTAGAAGAATGTATATCTGTTGTTGAAACGATATAACAACCAGGATTTGTCATTGAATCCAAACTTACATTGACGCCTGTCTCCTGTTCTACTGATACTCTTGTATGCGACTGCTACACCAACTTCACCTCCTCTCCTCTCCACCTCCCAGTAACAACGGCCAGTCAGACTTTCTCTACTCAGGACCTGATGACATCCAGTGAATCTGTCTGGGTGACTAGAATAAGACTGCAATGGACTCCTTGTTGCTTTTCTGTTCCCCTCAGATAATAACAGATATGTGTATGCTGTGTTTGGATCCAGTGTGATTTCACGTGAATATTTCAAGAATCCAGCTCTGGTCTTGGGTTCTGGTTGTGGCAGTGAAACATCCACTTCAGTCCCCGCCAGTGAGACGTTTGTCCATCTGTATGTCAGAACTTCCTGTAGTCCATCTCTGACTTCTGACAGCGCCGCCGTCACGTCCTCAAAGTAGCGGCGAGGAGGACGGGCGTTGATGCTGGATGAGTGTGTGGACTCACTGAGTGGTGACAGTGACGGGTAGTCGTGTAGAAACTGGTTGTGATCCTCTGTGTGTGAGAGCTTCTCCAGCTCAGCGTCTCTCCTCTTCAGCTCACTGATCTCCTGCTGCAGCTTCTCCTGAAGCTCTCCGACTCGACTCACTTCAGTTTCCTGCTGGGATCTGACCTGCTGCTTCACGTCAGAGCGTCTTCTCTCCATGAGACGGATCAGCTCAGTGAACATCTCCTCACTGTCCTCCACTGCTTTATCAGCAGAGTGGTTGATGGCCTCCACCTCCTGGTGGAGCAGCTTCACATCTTTGTCTCTGTCCTGGATTCTCTGCTGGATGTTTAGTCGACTCCCCTCCAGCTCTCTCTGCCTCTCGGTCCTTTCTGCTGCAGCTGAGACTGTGTCGTGGCCTTTATGTTCGTCCACAGAGCAGAGATAACAGATAGACTGCTGATCAGTACGGCAGAACATCTTCATCACCTCATCATGACGAGAGCACATGTTCTCCTGGAGCTTGTTGGAGGGCTCCACCAGCCGGTGTTTCTTAAATGCTGCTGATTCATGATGAGGCTGGAGGTGTTTCTCACAGTAAGAGGCCAGACACACCAGACAGGACTTGAGGGCTTTCAGTTTCCTCCCAGTGCAGGAATCACAGGCCACATCTTCAGGTCCAGCATAGCAGAGACCAGCAGGAGCAGCTTGGAGTCCAGTCTTCTTCAGCTCCTCCACCAGATCTGCCAACATGGTGTTTTTCAGCAGGACAGGCCTCGGTGTGAAGGTCTGTCTACACTGAGGGCAGCTGTAGATCTCCTTCTCATCCCAGAAGCTTCCAATACACTTCATGCAGTAGTTGTGTCCACAGGGAATAATCACCGGATCCTTCAGTAGATCCAGACAGATGGAACAAGAGAAGGTTTCCCGGTCCAGCTGAACTCCTTTCTGCGCCATTTCACCTCTCAGCGACGACGACTGTCTGAGTTTCACTTAGTGAGAAGTGAAACTGGTCTGAGGTCTGATCTCAACAACACTGTGTGTGTGCAGTGAAGGTGGCCTGTCAGCTGCTGCACTTCACCGCCATGTTGGTTACACCCGTCCACACACAGTAGATCTGAAGGGGAGGGAACAAGGAAGTGTGTGTGTGTGTGTGTGTGTGTGAGAGAGAGAGAGAGAGAGAGAGAGAGAGAGAGAGAGACACAGAGAGAGAGAGAGACAGAGAGAGAGATTTTTTTTTATTTTTACAAAAAACACTTTATTTACAATATTCATATATACATATACATACAATATTCATCAATATCTCAACAGAGAAAATGCAATGCATCAATAAAGTGCTATTTGTGCATAAGGTTAATAAAAAGAGGAGTTTATCTGATCAAAAACTGTACAAATACTAAATCATCATTTTTTAAGGAGCAGATAAAATCACCGAAGCACCACCGCCGTTTAAAATTTTCCACGTCCCCAATGGTCTTATAAAACTTAAACTCTAGACATATTCTTGACTTAATGTTACAGAGAAACACAGGAAGGGCCTCATGCCCCGCTCTTTCTTCTACCTTTTTTCTCCGACTGATGTAGACTGCCATTTTTGCTTCTCCTAATAGGAAGTTTATCAGCTGCCATTTGACACAATCTGTCTTTTTCTATCCTGCACCAAAAATAAAAACTCTCTCTGAAAAAAACACATTAAAAGAGCTAAAAACCAACGTTAAAAAAGAAAGAAAGCTTGTGAGTCTCAGGCATTCAGTAAAAACATGGAAACCTGTCTCTCTTAGGCCACAGAAAGGACATTGGTTTGAAACGGCAGGATTTAAAACTGAGACAAAGGCATTTGAGGCGATGGCACCATGAAGTCCCCTCCACTGGAGGTCAGCTGTCCGTTTTTTAAGGGGAGGCTTGTATAAAACCCTACACTGTGGGCAGGCCCCGTCCCACCCCGCTCTGTTGCACCAAGCTCTGGGGGGCCTACTTTCCAGTCCTTTCCCGTTGACTGATTTGACAATGTTGGTATACAGCGTTGCCTTGTCGGCTCTGTGCAGGCTGAGCTTGCCCGGGCTAGTGACAGTTAACAGGGGTCCAGTCTCTTCTCCAAACTCTGGGCTCAGGTAGATCTCAGGGAAAGGGTCCGTGGGGTCTGGCATGACCTCTCCCTGACCAAACTGTATGAGGAGGTTCCTCTCCATCCCACAGAGCTTGTGCCTCCAGAGCTCCAGCAGCTTCTGAGCCACCCTGACAGAGTGGATGCCCAGGATGTGGCCCAGGGCCCCGGCCCCTGTCAGCTCCGGCCCTGCAGCCTCCACCAGCTGCTGCAGGCTCACAGTCTTTGAGTTGGACAGCTTTGTCACCAGCCCGGGCGTCAAGCTACAAACGTCCGGCCTGCTCCCGTGTATCAGAGGCTCCTGTAATAACCAGTGGAGAGAGTTAGTATTTTCACACATTTTACGATTAAAAAGGGCCCATGACTTAAAAACGCCCTGATAAAAAGGAGGAAACCCATTTAGTTTTAAAATCTTAGAATCAGTTAAAAACAGAGCAGTATCCAGCCCCAGTTTACTCACATGTCTGAGGATACAGCTGGTCACATTCCTCCACAGTGGCGTGCACAGACATTTTGGGGGGCAGGTGCTCAGTGAAAAATAAGGGCACTTTATGCGGCATGTAGAACTGACGGCTGCCTTATTATGGCAGTGTGAGATTTAAAAAATAAATAAACATTACAGGCACATGTTGAACGTTATATGCTATTGTTTTATTTCCCACAGAGCTGCTCCCCTGGGCTGCCTGCTGTAGCTCCCTTTCTTTTTCCCTTCTTATCCTCTCCTTTCTAGGCATTATGCTGCAATTGGTAAATAAAAAGAGACCAACAATATGAATAAGACTGTTTGGTTATATTTCAACAAGGCACAGGGCTACTTTTTCTGCAGGCAATTGGGTATTGCCTGTTTGTCATTTAGCAAATACATTACTGCAAGTGTTAATTATGTAGGCCTAGCCTAATGTAAACCTACACAATAGCCTACTAAATATTCATCTTAAGTAAGTATACAGATAGATTCACATGCTGTAGGATACCAATGACAAACTCTACTGGTGGTCATCATCATGTCATATCTATTACTGATTTTGGGTAGCGTCTAGCTTGTGAGCAGCCGATAATTTATGCCCAGCTGTGTGGCGTTGAGACCGGCTACTTCAAAACAGAGACAAATAAATGCAAGTTGCAGCTTGGCAACTGAGGCGCGTTCACACTGCTTTTATTTTGAAAATTGACCGGATTGTCTCGTGTTTCTTTGTGTGAAAAAAACGAACTTTCAAAAGGGCACTTGCTTGGTCCAGAGGGCAAGGGCAGGTGCTTTAGCACCACCTAGTGTCTACCTGTGCACGCCACTGTTCCTCCATACCAAATCGGACGGCCCTGTCAGAAACCTTTGTATGAATTGAAGCCTGAAAGTGGCCGTTCTGCTGGCCAGGTGGATGAGGCCCTGTCCCCCCTCCTCTCTTGCTAAATATAGCACCCCCTGTGGCACCCAGTGCAGACCCCCCCAAAAGAAATCAACTATTTTTTTCTGTATTTCAGCCAGTAGGCCAGAGGGGGGGTCTATACACGACAGACGATGCCACAGGAGGGATGCAACAAGATTATTTAAGATTAAAACTCTACCTCTGTATGACATTTGAGGGAGCAGCCATTTCCATTTTTTTATTTTACTCTCTACTCTTTCTAGGACGGTCTCCCAGTTTCTCAGCACCACAGCCTCATTCCCGAGAAACACCCCAAGATATTTCAGCCCGTCTTTTTTCCAGGCAAGGCTCTGGGGGAGAACCGGGAGACCGTCAGCCCATTCACCAACAGCGAGGGCTTCGCTCTTTTTCCAGTTCACCCTCGCTGCTGATAAAATAGTAAAATTGTTTACAATATTTTCTAAAATGTCCATCTCACCCTGATTTTTAATAAAAACAATGAGGTCATCAGCGTAGGCTGATAAAACAATGCTTCCATTAAAACCAGGTAAAATTAGACCTTCAATATTAAACCGTATTTTCTTGAGGAGGGGTTCCAGGGAGAGCGCGTAGAGCATGCCAGACAGAGCCCAGCCCTGCCGAACGCCTCTACATGCTCTAAAAGGAGCACACAGACTACCGTTTATCTTCAGCACACTCTCAACCCCACTGTACAACACCTTGATCTTAGCTATGAAACCAGCGCTGAACCCAAACTTCTCCATAACTTTCCAGAGGAAATTGTGTTCAACGCGGTCAAAAGCCTTTTCCTGGTCTAGACAAATCAGACCAGTGTTACTGCCCAATGAGCTGGAGACGTCCAAAACATCCCCAATGAGGTGGACATTGTCCACCATGGACCTGCCGGGCACACAGTAGGTCTGGTCCCGATGGATGACCTGCTCCATAGCTTTCCCCAGCCTGGAGGCAAAGAGTTTGGACAGAAGTTTGTAATCCACACACAACAAAGACACAGGGCGCTAGTTTTTGATTTCTTGCAGGTTACCTTTTTTTGGTAGGAGAGTGATAACTGCTCTGCGGCAGGAAGTGGGCATGGAGCCAGAGGCCAGACTTTCATTAAAAACATCTAAAAGATCATTTGCAAAGATGTCCCAGAAGGCTTTCTAAAACTCGACTGTGAGGCCGTCGATGCCGGGAGCCCGCCGCCCTTGCATGCCCTGCAGGGCAGCGTGTAGCTCCTGCATCTGCAGCGGCCCCTCGAGACAGGTGTTGGTCTCCTGAGAGACCTGAGGCAGTCCACCAGTGAACCCCTCCAGTAGAGTGTCCTGCTCCTCATATTCGCTTGTGTAGAGGGAGGTATAAAACTCCACCGCACGCCTTCGGATCTGGCTTGGCTCCACGATCTCCTGCCCTGTGTCTGAAAGCAGTGTGTGGATTACTCGCCCCTGCCCATTCTTTCTCTCCAGGCCGAAGAAATAACTAGAGGGGACATCCATCTCTTCCATGGCTTGAAACCGGGACCTGACCAGTGCGCCCTGTGCTCTACTTTCCAGCAGGTCAGCTAAAGCTAGCTTTTTGACTTTGAGGACTTCAATATGTTCTCGATCTCCTGTGGATTCACTTAAATTCTCAAGTTCCACTATATCTATCTCCAGGTCCTTCATAGATCTAGTGATGTCTCTGGTGACGTTGAGCGTGTGCTGTTGACACAAAAGTTTGATTTCAATCTTACCATGGTCCCACCACTGCCTAAGAGTGCTAAAATCATCCTTTCTCTTTAAAAACATCCCAGAAATAAATAAGTGCCTCTCTAAACTTTTTGTCAAACGTTAAAGCCGAGTTAAAATGCCAGTAAGCGCTTTTAGGCTTTACATTTCTAATAAAAACATTACATAAAACCCAAGAATGATCAGTAAAAATAGCTGGGGTAATTGTGCATGACTTATAAATATTAAAGTGATGCTTAAAACAATAAAAACGATCTAGTCTGGCTGAGGAGATCCTGCTCTCTCTAAGGTGGGACCATGTGCACTGTCGGCAGTCTGCGTGCATCCTCCTCCACACATCCACCAGGCCATGAGCAGAGACCAGCCGCCTCAGAGCATGCTGGGATGCTGGATGTGGCTCTGCATGGTTTCGGTCTAAACCCTCATTTTCAGTACAATTAAAATCCCCACCCAAGAATAAAAAATCCTCCGTGGCACAGCCGTTTAAAACATCACTTACTTTTTCTAAAAAAACCTTCCTCTCTGCACCGATTGTTGGAGGATACACATTCATAAAAACAGCTGTAAAATTGTCAAATGGAGCTTTGACTAAAAGTAGCCTCCCCTCGATAAAATGCTCAGCCTCCAGTGAGACTGGAGTAAAAGCCTTGGAGAAGAGGAAGCCTACTCCTCCACTCAGAGAAGTGCCATGACTCAAAATGGCTTCCCCTTCCCACTCTCTCCTCCAGTCTGCCTCATTGCCTTTGTCACTGTGTGTTTCTTGTAAAAATAAAACATCTATTCGTTTCATTTTTGCTGTTTCATAAATACTTGCTCTTTTTTTGTCCTCTCTGGCTCCGTTCACATGAACACTTCCCACTCTAAAACAATCCATGTTGAGTGAGAGATTAAAAACGAGGCTTAAAAACAATAAATTAATTAAAACACACATTAGAGCATTTTCCATCACTGTTCATTTGTTTTTTTTACCTTGACTACAAATTTCTTTAGTCTATAGACTTCTTGGTTGGTAAAACCGGACAACTCTTGCTGGCTAATATGGAGCCGGGCCGAGGAGCAAAACAAAGTTAGATCCGGGAAGAAATCCTCTATTTTTACCCCATGTTGGTTTTTTCTTCTTCTAAAAAAAATCCTGATTTTTTCTGGAGTGTATTGTGATTTTTTTTGGCTGTTGCTGAGGCTAGGAGCTTCACTGCCGTCGGACACATATTCGTCACTGCTCTCGTCTGTGTTGGCCCTCCTATCCGTCTGCCCGTCTTCTTCACTGGCTTTACTCGTTTTAGCATCACTTGTTGTGTTTTCTGTTTTTCTTCTACGTTTTATAGTAGGTTTTTCTCTAACAACTTCTGCTGCAGCCTCCTCTTCCTCCATCTCATCCTCTTCTCCCAGATCACTCCATCTTGTATTACCTTGCCCAATCTCTTCATTTATGTTTCCTTCATTAACCTCATCTGCCTGCCCTTCACCTGTTTCCCCTGCCTGTCCCTTTTCACTGATCTCACCCTGTTCCACACCTGCATTTTCACTCGTTTTTTCCTCCTTTTCTCCCACCGCTACACTTCCCACCGTTTCAGACACATGTTTTTTAACATGTGAAACAACCCTAGTGATGTTTGTACACGTGCAAGAAAGATTTGTTTTAGTGAAATGGCTTTCAATATGCTAATAGTGGAGGATCAACTTTGTTTTTAAAGCCATTCCAGTTTCATTTGTGTTCATGAAGTTGCAGGATTTCATCCAGTGACTCAGCTGAAATCAAAGAGGAACGTTTTTTTAATTGGATTATCTATGTTTACTTTAAATTTAAAGACAGCTTCTCATTTGTAAATATTTCCAAAAATGTTGTTTGCCTTTGTAACAGATGTGGATCGGGCATGAAAGGACCCAAGGACTTGTTTTCCAGCATTTATTCTCTGCAGAAGGCAGTAATACACATGAATTGCCTTTTGTTCCTTCTCTGCACCTCTGTTCCATCAACATGCAAGGCAGCAGTGTCTAACCTCAAAATACATTATACCTTTTTTAATATTACCGTATGTTCTAAGAGCTATTTAAATTGGCAGGATATCATTGAAACTCAACAACAAATCTCCTCAAAACCATGACGAGATATTCAAAGGGAGAACAGCGACCTCTTTTGGTCAAATTAAATCAGTACGTGGATGAGAGTGACTAAACAGATAAAAAGATGTCAGGAATGTTCCACAAGGATGAATACTGTTGTACATCATGTGATAACTTATTTACTTCATGTATTTTGGTCCATGCATCCCCAGAGTGAACAAGAATTGGATTTGTTGTGTCGACTCGTTGAGACAGTCTCTCAAGCGGATTAAAGAGAGAACACAAATTTTTCTCATTGTCCATCCAGTCGACTGTGTCTCCAGTCTCTTTTCCAGTGTTTGGCTAATTTTGACATTTGGAATGCTAAGTGGTAAGATCTTGGTACAAACCTGGTAATCCTATTCCCCCTTTCTCCCTAAGGGGCACATCATTTACTCAATTTGATTCATGCTTTTTTTCCCTTCCCAGAGAAAATGTTTCACTATATTATCATACCTCCTAAAAATGTCACGTATTGCTAATTTTAGAACTTAAAACCTTGTAAGTTGCCTGCGTTCATTTGTACTCTCCAAAAGTAATAGCTTGTTAATAATAATTTTGAAGCTAACTTTGACGACCAACAAGATTATTTGCCTGTAGCACAAAGGCCTACCTCTGGTAAACCACTACTCACCTACTAATACTCTCTTTTGTTTCATTTCCTTCCTGAGAGGCTGCTGAGCCCCTCACACGTTGGAGGGTTTCATCCCCACTAATACAAAGCAAAATGACTTAGTGGACTAAAGTGAGCTCCTGCAGCGGTTCACAGACTGCAGCCAAGACGAGAAAGTTGGCTGCATCGGGGACACCAGTCTGAAACAAGACTATGCAGGCTTCCTCCTCCCACAGTCCCAAGACATGATGGGGATAGGTTCATTGGGAGTAACGCGTTACAAAAGTAGCGCATTACTGTAATGCGTTACTTTTTGCTGTAACGCTGGAATGTAAGGCATTACAAAAAATAAATGGTACTATTTTACTCGGTACAATTCTCAGTAATGCGTGTTACAATGCATTTTCAACCCGAAATCAATTGGTGTGTTTTTATACAAAAAACGACGGCAGCAGCAGATTCGGACCCTACATTCGCGAGATGGGCATACGCTCATTATTTTCAATACGTCAGAGACAAGGATAGGAAGTTATTCTAGTTATAGTTAATAAATCAGGGATAGAAATGTAAAAAGGGTCGTGTATCTTGTCATGACTTTTTTTTACAACCTACAGTAGTAGGCTCTAGCTCTATTGATTTCAATATGAATACCTAAAGTTACTGTATTTCTATTATAAAATGTATTGCACCATGAGCTATAACTGCAACATTATATTGTACTTTTGTTAGCCTTAAGCCTAGCTCAGTCATTATGCCATACCACATCACCTCCTGTAATGAGCTGCATTGAACACAAGAAGATATTGAGAACACAAATCCATATTTCCTTTTATTTTGGCGAAAAGTAAAAATACAAAAGTAATGTAAAAGTAGTGTAATGCCTTACAATTCAAAGACAGTAATATTGTAATGTAACTAATTATATATATATATATATATATATATATATATATATATATATATATATATATATATATATATATATATATATGCAATGCAATGCAATGCTGTTTTTCGTATCGATCCAAGAGTGACCACAACCCATGGCCTGCTTTGTCATATGGACTTGTTGCCTCATTTTTTGCAGGTCTTCAGAAAGCTCAGTCCCGGACCTAAAATGACCAGGAAGTGGTTTGTAGACACCACAGACATAGATAGCTATCACCACAGCCTTTATTGAATGTTAGCCATACCCCAGAGTTCCCAGGCATGGATATTTTAGAGATAAGTCATAAAAATAGAAAGAAAAGAAAAGGTAATCGTCAAACACTATCAGGTACATTTCGACAATTTGTTTAAGATTTTTGATAAGTGATTGTGTCCAAACATGCAGCTGTTGTTCAATTTTAAAATCCAATTTTAAGATTTGCAAATTAGTATCTCTACAAGTGAGTCATTAATGCCGCTATGTGGGGGAAACGTGTATATTGTAATTGAGCTAACAAATGTTAGGGCATTACATTCATTCAATTGATTCAGCTTTTAATTCTTTCAACTCATTCAAATGTTATTTTTCATTAGAGTTGAAGATTTGAGCCTGTAAAACCGAAAGCCGACTCATTCCTGCTACACTGAACACAGAATGCTGCTGAGCTGTTTTTATTTCATGACTGGAACAAAGCAGATATAGTTTTATAAACCAGGCTGCTTAAAGTCATACATGCTTAAAGTCATACTTCAACCGAGATATAGTGACGGTGACAGGAAGTAAATGCACAAGACAGTTAGAATAAAAGCATGCAATGTTAAAATCAGACAATAGTAGGCTTAATCCAACAGTGTCAAATATAAAAGCACACTTAAAATGGTCCTTTCTGCTCTGTGACTAACGCTCTGCGGTAATATGGTCCCAGGCAGTGTTTTAGTATTTGGTTCAATGGATTCATGGGCATAACTGTTTACTGCTGTAGATGGTTAAGGTTGTGCTGATTTAACTCCAAACTGTTGGGCACTTTACTCTACAGCAATGCTGCAACTTTTTTTTTTTCATCATCACATGCAACTTTCGTGAGCTTCAGAAAAACAGCATTGCATAACATATATATATATATATATATATATATATATATATATATATATATATATATACTGTATATATATGCGTTTCGTATCGATCCAAGAGTGGCTTCACATGCTTTGTTTAGTTTAAAAAAAAACAAAAAAACAAGTGAATACAGGATTTAATATGTTTCACCAGACATGAAGTGTAGAATTTGAGAGTAAAAGTAACTCTTAATGATGTTCTTTCTATTCATCTGCAGACATTTAAACTCCACATTTATGCTCTACAGTTTAAATTCTGATTTTAGATTAAGTTAAAAAAAAAAAAAAAACTTTGTTTAGTTTTAATAATACTCTCAACGTCTTTGTTTTGGACAATGTGGAAAAAAATCAGGTCCACGACTTTGCCAGTCTCAGAACGACATTGATCATATACCACACTGAGTATGAGCACACCAACTAGAATGGTGATCTCACAGACAGGATGATTTGCAGGATGATCAATTTCATCAGCTCTTACCGGCTCAATCAACGACGCAACGACGCATTGGACTGAGGCCATTGATGATGGATGGTTAACCACCAGTGTCAGCGACGCAGAGTCAGCGCACTCACTAATCGTAACCCTGCTCTTACGTCACCTTTACCACCGCAGCTGACTGAGACCTGAGCTGATATACGTTCGATGGGACCTGCTAACAACTCCGCGTTCTCCCGCTGTATTTATACCCCTCCGACGTGAAGCCCGTTTGACTCAGGGTGCGCAATTTTCTCCACCTGCCATTTCCATGTGTGACACATTCTCCCTCTCAAGGACTCTTGCCAGATAAAGTTTCAGCTCTAAAATCGCTTTACTTTTCAAATGATCGGCTTTTTTATGACAAACGCTGACGATGACGCTGCCGCTTGGAATTATGGGTAACCGCTTATAACGCTATGTAAAACGACTGTATTAAAATTGCACATGAAAGATCCATAAAAAAGGCACTTTCAACAGTTGTATTGCGATTGCTCAGGTGGGCTGAAAGCTTTGTCACATTTATGAGAGCCACAGCAGCTATGTACCATCGTTTAGTAGTATTGTCTGCTGGAAACAACAGCAATCACATAGTTTGGTCATGTTGTTATGATTTAAATGTCGCTCAAAGAATCGAATCCTCATCAAAACTGCCAAGAGGCCGAAGAAAATTAGCTGCAATACCATTGTCAGCCACAGCAGAGAGTCCAAGGGCTGGTGGCGCTGTTTCAATATGTAGGCTGCTGGCGAGGGAGACGTCAAAGAGGTCTTTATGTATGAGTGCGTCCACTTCAGCGGGAAAGGTGTCGGGAAATGAATGGTGATAGTCATCAACTACTTTCAAGGATGTTTCCTGAACCACTCCTGAACCAATGTTGCTGTATTACAGGAGCATCATCTTACAATGCACCACAAACACATCCAAGGGCTAACTTAGAGTTGGGGGGGCTGAGATTTCCACCTGTGAAGCAGGTCTGAGGACATACCCCGCATGATTTCTGGCATGATTTCTCATGCTCTGATGCTCTCTCTTTTCTCATATATATATATATATATATATATATATATATATATATATATATATATATATATATATATATATATATATATATATATATATAGTACTGTGGTAGTAGTGCTTGTAGGTAGTGCATGTTGCATGTCGCTTCTACTTGCTTCCTTCTGCTTTCAGCTACGGCCACCGGCTAGCCTCCTTTGGGGGTGAAAAGAGGAGCAGAGTTTGTCTCCTCCTGCCGGTACATAGCCTCTCCACCACCAAGACTCCTACAGTGCCTCCTCGCGGCCACACGGTTAACTGGGTACCTCACAGTCCCAGGCTAAACTGTAGGGGATCGACTGTAGATTGAAACCCACATTTGTATTTATTTTTGACGCATTTATTGTAATTTAAAACTTGAATTTTTTAAAATGTTATATAAATGATTTTTTTCATACCTTGAAAACAAAATGGGTACAAAATGTGAAGTATGTCTTCTCAACAAAGGTAACAATGACTTCATGTTTTATTGGGTTTTATATTTGGCTGGTTTGCATTGCATTGTATGTTGCCCTGTATGTATATTAATACATTTACGTTTTCAGAGTCCTCCATGGTGCAGGGAGCTCAGTGAACACATTCATCCTCAGCAGAGGTGGAAGAAGTACTCAGATCATAAAAGTACTAAAACCACAAATTTAAAAAATCATAGTCCTACATTCAAAATGTTACCTAAGGAAAAGTGAAAAGGTATTAGCATCAAAATATACTTATAGTTCAAAAGTAAAAGCATTAATTATTCCCAATATTATATGAATATTCTCCTGCGCAGGCCTGCTCCAAATACCTCACCCCCATCCCATCCACCCCCCAGAAGTCCTGCAGCGATGGGGAAGGGCGGTAGGTACAGGTCAGGATGTCACTGGGAGTATCTCGCCCAACCCTGCACGCTAGGCGGCGTGAGATAGATGGTCACCAAGGAGTGGGATGGAACAGCACTCCTCTCCGGCAGCTCCTCACGTGACTGAGCAGTTCCTCCCTGCTCACCCTGAATAGGAAAGGGCCTAGAAAAGGTGGCCTAAACAAGGTCTGTTGTTTTAACCTGGGTAGCTTGCCACAGCTGCCAGGTCATCCCTTCACGCGGTAGAAAATATAAGAACAAGAAAACCCACATCAATCTCACGATTGCAACATGGAACGCAGACTTTTGGATTCACATGACGACTCCTACATACATACTATCCAGTTTCTTATTGCAGATGTTTAAGTTGGAGCTGATTTGAACTACATTACTGGCTAGTTTAATGATCATGTGTGAACTGATTTTCCCACTTTCTATTTTTATTTATCTTTAGAGAGAACTGCAGGAAGTTGTTCACCTCTGGAACACTCACAGAATTGGCCCATGCAGAAATGCTATGTCTCCATGTGGGCGCCCAGTGATGATGTACACCCTACCCAACTTTTTGGTGCCAGAGAGTACCTGAAAGAGGACCGTATCTCTGTGACGATACAGTGTTTGACATTTGCTGCCTTGCCATGGCAGAAAACAATCTTCATCCACCCACTTCTCCAGATGAAGCCATTGAGCTTTACATGTTCTTACCTGCTTACATACAAGCTCAAATTTAATGATCACAACCTGCTCTACTGGATCAAATGACTGGATGTAAGCCTCCACATAAGGGTAGAAAATCTTATGGATCATGAATTTCTGTTTGAACTCTTTAGGAATGGACATCTCCCATTTGTGCTTTGTATATTCTCTTTCTATTCATTATGGAAAAATGATACATCATAATAAGTGCTGGCAGTTCAATGGCTGCATATGAAATATCGCATCACATCTTACATGTTGTGAAAAAATGGAAAATCTTCACAATTGTAAAAACAGCAGCCTACAAAAAGGAGTCATTATCAAATATAAATCAAACAGGTTATAATATCTTGTCCTTAATGGTGTGTATACTGAATTTCAAATGTAGCTCTTACAGACACAATACCTGTTAATAAAGAGCAGTGAAACCTTTTTCTCTTTTGATATTTAGTTATTGTTTATTGTAGCATTTAGGAAATATACCTTCCTGGTTTTTTGTTTCTCTCATGAAGTTATTGTATGTCATTTGCAGCCAAACAATTACATGTTACAATATTTGGTGAATATGTGTGTATCTAAAATGAGTTGGTGATTATCATGTCATTTCTTAAACATATAAACAGATCAGATCAACTATTCCTATGTATTTGAATGAAATGTCACTCTGTAGATTTATGTTGAAATACAGTTATCAGTAAACTTTCAGGAAATGAAGCATATGGTTATCTTTTATTAGGGCATGCATCTTTCCTTGAGTTTACACATTTGATAACTTTAACATTTTACAATACAAGCATCCCATAACAAAAGGAACACGTTTTAAATTTTAAATTGTTTTATTTAACATATGGGCCTATTCAAATAAATATGTGCATGGACGTTTCATGCAGGATCCTTCCTCAGTGTGTTTCAGGTATGCATGCATGTATTAAATACATAGGAAATAACAAAGGGGAGGGAGCCCATGAGCAAACCACAGCAACCTCAGCAACTCAAAACACTCGTCATGGTCCATCAATGGTGTCAATATAGTGACTAGTCTGCTGGCAATGCTCTGTTTGTTTACATGTTTACGTGCCCCATATTAAACAACTTCTATGTTAATATCCTCATGTTATGTCTCTACAGTGTTAGTGTATACTATTAGCATATAACCTAATGTTATGACGAATGGCTCGTTCTATTTGTGCAAAGCCAATATAACGAAAGAAACACGATTCATTTTTGATGAGCAACAATGTCCAGCATGATGGAAACAAAACTGCTTTCCATCCACCAACACCAGGTTGCACCACAGACTGTCCGGGAGTTGAAGGATGCTTCAGTCCAGGTCTGGGAGGAGATCCCTCAGGAGACCATCCGTCGTCTCATCAGGAGCATGCCAAGGCGCTGTAGGGAGGTCATACAGGCACGTGGAGGCCACACACACTGGATGATTTTGACTTGTTTTAAGGATATACATCAAAGTTAGATCAGCTTGAAGTGTGTTTTTCCACTTTAATTTTGAGTATGACTCCAAATCCAGACCGCCATAGGTTAATAAATTTGGTTTCCATCGATCATTTTTGTGTGCTTTTGTTGTCAGCACATTCAACTATGTAAAGAACAAAGTATTTAATAATATTTCATTCATTCGGATCTAGGATGTGTTATTTTAGTGTTCCCTTTATTTTTTTGAGCAGTGTATATTTATTTATATATACGCGCAAACACCTTGTGAACCTCAGCGCTCACAGGGAGAGGAATGAAGGACGACACAGCTTGGTTTGAGGTTCCAAGCGTTTATTTTCGCTCTCACAAAACATGGCTCAACGTAGCAAAAACAGAAGACAAGATGAACAGCCGTCTCTCCGATGGCTGAGGGTCGGGTCGGTCTGTGCTCCTTGGGTTCTCCACCTGCTCCTCTCACAGGACCCAGCCTACTGCAAGAGACCAGAACCAGGTTAGAAGCATGCTTATATAGCCGACTGATTAGCTGATTCTGTCCTGCTGTCCGAGTGTCGGCTGAGCCACTCCTCCCTCTCCCCCAGCAGCCGGCGCCTTAACCACACCCCACTGCCACAATCCTTTACTTTAAACAAAGTACACCTACCTCAGGAGACTTCTTGGAAGCCACGCCTACAACGGCGCCCCCTACAACGACGCTGCCTACGATGCTCCACCTTCTAAATGTAGAAAAGCGACAAAAGAAAGACGTATTGAAAACAGAGCTCCTTTTTTTTCTACATCAGGAAAAACATCATTAAAAAGTGGAAACTTTAAAACATGGCATAAAAAAAACAGATCTCATTTAAATGCTTATTACCCGTTGGCCTTCTGGAGCTGCAGTGGAGTCCACGGGGGCACTGAGGTCCGCAGGCACGAGCCGGTCCGCAGGCACGAGCCGGTCCGTGGACTCCAGCACAACCGGCTGGGGACGGCGACGCTGGGCTGGAGGCGATCTCCGGGGGGGAACCACGGGCGGCGGGGGGGGCTCCAACTGCTGGAGAGCGTAGCTCCACATCAGCTGGACCAGGACACCCATCCCATGGTTGTCACTCAGATGGACCTAAAAAACAAATCACAATCACAATTAATTGACTGAACAGACATTTTGCAGTAAATCTCCCATGCACTTAAATACTCGTATACTTACACCATCCCGGCTCCACAGCTCAAGGCGGTTCAATGGGAAGTGCTCCGCGATGCAGCAGTACCGCACGTCTACAATAAATACACAGAGATGGCATAGTTAAAAGTCTGCTATCCAACACATGACACACCATACATGTAAATGTACTTCACAAACATCCTTTTAAAACGTACCCATGACTGCTGCAACGCGGCGAAACTCCTGCCTGAAGTTATCCTGGACATCCACGTTGACCGTCAGGCGAGGAACGAAGTCCAGGACGAACACCTTGGGCCACCGACTGCAGGCACTGGCGATGAGCTCACCAAAGTCCTCCCCTGCCTGCTCCACCGTCCTCCTGGCCGTCAGGTTGTTGCTGGGGGCAAGAACACATACAAGGTCTGGTGTACGTGGCACAACTGCACTCACCAGCTCGGTCCTCAGGTCCCTGGCACAAGCCCCCGGCGTCACCATGGCACCAAACGACAGGCGTCCCTCCGGCATCGTGACGAACCCGTCCACGATGCTGCGAAGGTGGGAGTCCCCGACAAGAAGAACAAACTGGAACGACACAACGGAGAATTATTATCATGCAAACAAGATTAAGATCAACATCAAACATCATTTGTCAAATGACTTCCAACACAACATTACCTTTTTGTCTGGAGACTCCGGCGGGATGACCAACTTGTGGCTCCTGCTGGTGTGAGCAGAAGTTGGCCACTTCCTCACGGCATGGCGACGTCCAGTTCCACGGGCTAGTGAAAAAGGGTTAAAAATCACAGTCAGAAATTTCATTCATAATTTATAATAAGTATAGAGCAACGGTACTCAATAGGCGGACCCCGGGCCGCATCCGGCCCACCGGCCACCTATTTGTGGCCCCGGAACTATTATTTTTTCAGTATGTGTTTTGGTTGGGTCAACACGTGTATCGGGACTTGTCTCCATGCCAACGATACACAGCCAGCCTGTTATTGGGTCGCGCTACGAGCGCATTTTTAAGTTTCACTTTCGTTTTTGAAGCGGTTCGCATATTGCCACTTTGCCAGTAGGAGCATAGACAGATAGCATAGACGGGAAAAAAGATTACATGAAAATGGCGTGGTGCAAGTTCTCTCTCTTAAGGACTCTAGCTCCTCCGAGCAGTTGCAATGCATTTACCATAATTATCACAATACGGGCGCAGTGCAAATTTTCGGGCGGCTGGTTTAACTTCGGAAAAACGAATGACGGCTCACTCGACCGCAGTAACTGCAACTGGGCTGGCTGCCATACGTTTTGAACTGTCACAAATTGGCTGATTAAAATACAGGGACTCCCCATCTGCCTTATATTGTTGTTCCAATGGCGTAAGGAACGGGTTAGTCCGCTGTGATGGCGATGGCGTGGGGGGCAGAGCTACGTTTAACAACGGCGTCTGGCCATGAACTGCCGCTTCGCCGGCGGCTAACGTTAGCTCCATGCTAGCGGCGAACGGGTTAGTGCTGTCGGCTATCGGCCGCTCATGTGGTTAACTGGGTCCATATAAGTGTCTCTTATGTCCATCAAAAACGGGGTTTTGCTTACGTTTGGGGTTTCCATGTCAATGGGTCTCTTAGTCCAAGCGCTAGCATTAGCAGTAGCTTTAGCTCTAGCTCCAAGCGCCGTCATTCTGCTTCCGACTGTTCCGACGTAACTTTTTTTTCTTTTCTCTCGCTTGTATCCTTGCTCGTTGGATCCCGGACGAGCCCCCAGTGTTACCTTCGCAGCTCCTCTCTCCGAACCGTAGTTGGGAGCGGGCTGATATTCTTGCTAACTTGGCTCGTGGCAGGTAACTTGCCTCCGGTGGTCCGGGTTAACAGCCGAAGGACTGGACAGCGAGGCGGTGGTTGCAACAACATGAACTCGGGCTTTATTAAGCATTAAAGGCACTTCTTCTTATTTTATAGACTCTCGCCTGGAGCATGGACCGCATTCACCCCCGTAGACTCACCCAGAGCTTACACACAACACCTTTAGTTACACTACCCACAAAACACCTGCCCGACTACGTCACACATTCATGTATTTTCTCAATAAGCCGCCAGGGGGAGACTGATTGCAACACTGTGATGAAGTTCAACAACCGGAGGAAAGATTTTGTCAGACATTAATTTCAGGATTTATGGATCTCGTTGTCAACAAATGAAATTCTGAAGTATTGATCATGAACCATGATTTTAAACTGAGTGTCTATTGTTGGATTTTTTTCATTCACCTCATTCATTTTTTGTTTTTTTATGAAATGAAGGTGTATTGTAAGGCCAACAATACTACTACTAGTAGAAGTACTACTAAAACTACTACTCATAATAATAATATTGATAATGATAATAATAATAATTACATGTGAATAAATCATATAGGCGTCATGGACGTATGTCTACGTGCTGTTAACGTGTTAGAATTCACGTGTGTTTATTTGAACTGGATGGCGTCCATAACAACGCGTTGTCTTCGTGTTGTTAACGTGATAGAATGCACGTGGATTTGAACCACAACACAGAATGACGTCAGCCACACCTCACAGCCAATAACGCGGGCAGGATTGGAGATCAGACCGCCAGCAGACCAGACTCAGACTAGACGTCTTTGTTTCTCGTCCTGGAAAGTCGATACTTGAGCGCGAATAGAGCCGCCAGTCACTCGTATCGTAAGTACAGAGGTGACACGTGATGATACGTGTGCTGCGTTCACGCACAGTCGGATTTAAAACATCTCATCACGTTGATATTATTACTGATATCTCTCTGAGCACATTTGTTAAAAGTATCATCAGCAAAACTGCTCAAAATCAGTATTTATCCTGATCCTGATTTTACATCCAATAAAAGTGTCTCAACGTCAGCTTCTTGTCCATCTTTGTCACAGGTTAAACGTTGCATTCAGATTAAAAATGAACTCGAAAGCACCTCCTTCTCCTCCTCCTTCTCCTCCTCCTTCTCCTCCACCCCCTCCTCTACATAGCCAGGCACCGGTAAGATACCCAGTAGAGGTTAGGGACAGTTAGCAGAAGAGTTTCATTAAAAAAAGATGAGCATTTTGTGGTTTTGGACTCTGGTCAGACCAAAAAGGGAGTTTGAAGACGTGAATGTGTGATGGGCATTTCTTTGACTGTTTTCTGAAATCCCACGGACCAAACGTTTCATCAAAAAGATATTAGACGGATCATTTGTGTCCTGTACAAACTCCAATAGAAAACACATTTTAGAAGGATTTAGAAGACGAGGCTGTACAGTCTTAGTTCAGATTAATGTATTTGTTAGGATGAATAAACGATGTATGAACTTATTTAGGTTTTTATACTAATTTGACATGAAATTGTTATTAATGTATTGTTCCACCAACATGCAGGGACTAGAGGTTAAAAATACCTAGTTTGCTAAAACCTGGTGCACTGCATCTCTCCTTGTTTTCTATGAGGCTAATGTTTAAATGAATCAAATACAATCCAGTACAACCGTCAGGATGTCTAACCAGCTGCTCTGTGTGTGTTTGTCTCCAGCTGAACCTTCCAGTGGTGCATCTGTGTGATGAGGTGTTGAAGAGGCTGACTCCTATTGGATTCACGTAAGTAACACACACACACACACACACACACACACACACACACACACACACACACACACACACACACACACACACACACACACCTAACACAACTAACGTGTCTCCATCTCTCTGTGTGTAGAAATGGAAAAGTCCTGTACGGCTATGTTCCTCCTGCCTCTGCAGCTCCTCCTCCTCCTCCTCCTCCTCCTCCTCCTCCTCCTCCATCATCATCAAAGTAAGTCCATTTTGGTCAAAATGTACAACATCCACCTTATATTGAATTTCTTGCAGCTGTTGTCTGATTGCAGGTGTTATTTGTCCACCAAGATGATTTGCATTCATATAATTATCAGACTTTTTTTAATGGCACGACACAGAACAGGAAATCTTGTATTATTCTTGCTCATTTTAACGTTCTCTCTCTAAAGTCGTTCTTTTCTTTCCCTGTTTTTCCACAGCAAGAGAAGGCGTGCAGGACGATCGTCCTTACGTGAAGAAGCCGCCCAACGCATTCATGATATTCATGAAGGAGCAGAGGCCAAACTGTACCGCTGAACTGCAGAGCCGTGGGAGCTCTGCAGTTAACAGTGTCCTGGGGCAGAGGGTGAGTGTGTTTGATCAGATGCACCATGGGGGCCTGTGGGACCCCGGCTCTCATTCATGTGATTCCGTGTGCATATTAATACAGCTGCTAATACGTTTGTGTTCATGCGACCTGTAGTTGTGTGTCGCGGTGTGTGCTGACAGTGTGTTGTTGTCTCTCCACAGTGGAAGTCGCTTTCCAGAGAGGAGCAGGCCACATATTATGCAGAGGCAGACAGGGAGAAGGGCCTCCACGCACAACTCCACCCAAACTGGTCCTCCACCAACAATTATGTATGTACATTCTGCTGACGTACAACTCATACATGTTAAACACCGGCGCACGAGAGCTTGTGAACAAAAAGGCACTGAAACTAATCTTATGTTTGTATCGGCTCATGGTGATCCAAAGTCTAATGTGTTGGTTTTTTGTGTAGGGCAAAAAGAGGAAGAGGGAAAGGAGCAACGCTGCCAGAAAGGCTGAAGGTAAGTCAATATGTCTGTGGATGTCAAATAGAATGTAAACTCAATGAGGGATCATGTTGGACGATGTTAGAACGTTCAGAATGGAGAGAATAGGAAGCAGCACCTTTTACCACGTGTTAACAAGTCTTAGTGGATTGATCAGTGCTTTTGTTTGTTGCAGCTTCTGCATCTGGGGAGGAGACCAAGCCAGCCAAGAAGCAGCGTGTGCTCCCACAGCAAAACGTTGTGGAGGAGCCCTCCACCTCCTACACACCTGTGACTGAGCCCTCCACCTCCTACACACCTGTGACTGAGCCCTCCATCTCCTACACACCTGTGACTGAGCCCTCCACCTCCTACACACCTGTGACTGAGCCCTCCACCTCCTACAAGCATGTGGCTGAGCCCTCCACCTCCTACACACCTGTGACTGAGCCCTCCACCTCCTACACACCTGTGACGGAGCCCTCCACCTCCTACACACCTGTGACTGAGCCCTCCACCTCCTACACACTTGTGACTGAGCCCTCCACCTCCTACACACCTGTGACTGAGCCCTCCACCTCCTACACACCTGTGACTGAGCCCTCCACCTCCTACACACTTGTGACTGAGCCCTCCACCTCCTACACACCTGTGTCTGAGCCCTCCACCTCCTACACACCTGTGACTGAGCCCTCCACCTCCTACACACCTGTGTCTGAGCCCTCCACCTCCTACACACCTGTGACTGAGCCCTCCACCTCCTACACACCTGTGACTGAGCCCTCCACCTCCTACACACCTGTGACTGAGCCCTCCACCTCCTACAAGCATGTGGCGGAGCCCTCCACCTCCTACACACCTGTGACTGAGCCCTCCACCTCCTACACACCTGTGACTGAGCTCCCCTGCCTCTCCTCTGACTTATGTGCAGAGTTCGCATTCTTGGAGGAAATCCAGAATTTTGGCTTTGAAAACTTGGAAGAGTTAACCAAAATGGCATTTCAGCTGGCAGCGCAGTTCTAGCCACTTGTTTTTTCTGTTTGTATAGTTTTGTAAATTAATTGTATATTGTATATTTTGTAAATTAAACTGCAAATTAAATAAATTGTAAAATACCTTTTTGTGTCCATATCTGTAATTCACACTGGTGGTTGTCTACTTTACCTCAAAGCATGTGTTGTGTGTGCAAATAAGAAATCAACTAAAAAGAGTGGAACATTACGCAGAATGAGCAAACATGGTTTTACTTCCCGTAAACTACAAAGAGGGAACCGACAAATAGAGAGGTTCCTGAAGTGTCATAGGCAAAGATTCAATTAAGCATCTCCAACTGGGAGTACCTGCTTGGAAACCACAGATGTGTACAATATTTGGCAGATATGATTCTTTTAGATGATTCTTCAATGATTCAATCAGTCATCATGCAGCCCGGGGGCCAGCAGCATGGGGATCCCGACCCCGAGGACCAGAGTGAGGCTCTCCAGGAGCCCCAGGTGCCGCCGGTGGTGGGCCTCGGCCCCGGTGTGCTGCTCGTGGTCCGAGGGGGGAAGGCCCGTCTTGCTGCTGCTGACCTCGGGGAGAACGTGCACCGTGGCCACGTAGAGGAAAGTCCGGCCGAGAAGAGCATCCACACACCTGTCGCAATGAGCTGGTTCTGAGACGAGCAGCCAGACTGCAGACGCAAACACAACGGATCAAATAACGGCCAAGTTGAAACTGGAGGAAAAAAGACCCAAGATGGCTGAAGGGTGCTTTCTTACTGTGTGTAATATGAAGTAAGTGGGGACGGCAAGTAGAGGTGCTGCAGCTGAAAAGGCCAACAAATGTCCCTGAATGTATGTCTTTTCAAGGCCAGCATGCATCCAAAAAGAGACCAAACCAAAAGCTGCAGGCACCTATAGATAAGAGACCATCTCTATTCCATCTCCTTACATACTTCTATACATCCTTCAATGAAATGTTCTGTCAGGGAAACTCACCTTGTGTAGCATCACTGCTAAAAATACTACAACTTGCACCGTCACTTGACCCGTGGCCACAGCTGCACCCACAGCGAATCCATCAGCTACAATGCAAACACCAACAATCAGATTCATGGGCCCAACAATCTAAATAAACTACATTTACATCAAACTGGTGGATGAGAGTCATTTGATGTGTCTGTCTGCACGCCAAGTTTTTCACAAAGAACGGGTGTGTGAGGAAAAGTAGGGCACTTGGAACAAATCACATGAGATCACATGAGGAAATGAACTCCAGGGCATTGTTGGCTTCATGAAAACATACAATAAAGCAGTATAATAAATGCTGTATAAGTTACCTGCAGCGTGAATAACCAGCCCCAAAGTGGCCGTGATGCCACACTGTTGGACAATCGAGTCGCCTGGTCTGAGAGAAACTTCCGATCTGATTCACTACGAACATTAGGATGAACCTGAAAGTCAAAGAGACCCTGATGATGAAGGATGAGGTGAGGATGGCTCGGCTCACCTCTCCACGACTCTCCCAGTAAGCCCACTCCCTCAGGGATGGTGATGCCAGCGCTGTCCCACACAGGAGTCCTGCCCCCAGGATGGACACGAACCGCAGGCTCCTCTGTGGAGCCACACCAGATTTAAACAATACCATATATATCATGATTGTATTATAGAATTATGAATATTCTAATAACAATATTTCAATTTGACATACAATAGCTGGAGCGAGTTCTCAGATTTCCATGATAATAAACACTGGTGCTCATTCACAAGAACGTCAACAACATCCTCCAACAACACAACAAAAGAAGAGAAACTCCTCCTCCTCCTCCTTCTTCTTCACAAGTGATGATGTGCTACATCTTATCGTCGCTTCTGCTGGAAGCTGACAGTCTGTTCTCACCGTGTCACTTGTTGCAAACCACAATACCTGCGTGCCATTCTGCCTTCCACGTCACACCTCGAGGTTTCCTTGAACACCACTGTAGCAGGAGGAGGAGGAGGAACAGCAGGAGGAGGAGGAGGAGGAGCAGTAGGAGGAGGAGGAACAGCAGGAGGAGGAGGAGGAGCAGCAGTAGGAGGAGGAGGAACAGCAGGAGGAGGACGAACAGCAGCACCCAGTGTTGGACACTGAGAACTGCACAGGCCCGCCCCATCAGATCTGGTCCTCCAATCATCGACCTCCATTCTTCCAGCCTCAACTATAGTAATGCATCATAAGAGCTTGAGAAACAGTGTTTCCACGACAGGACAGGAACGAGAAAAAAACCTGTTACCTGTGTTGTCAGTTATTAGATAATTTTACCTCTTTGAGCAGCCAAAAGTAATATAATAATATAATAATGCACACAAAGGTGCTATTCTGAGTATGAAGTGTGCTCACACTGGAGAAGTATGCAGACCGCATGCATACTAGATATCCAAATGTTTAGCTGCCGTTCATATTCACTGGTTTCTCTCAATGCGATGCACAAAGAAAATGAAGGAGTTGCTCAGAGCTGGAATAAACAAACTGTGTAGTGGTGATAACATTTTAAACAGAAACACTTCATATTAAAGATATATTGGTGTTTTTTTGTGTGGTTAATTGTTGATGTTGCATTTATTGTATTGTTTTCTGTATAAATGGTTAATTGTGTTGTTGTGCATACTATTCCTTTATCATTTCTTTGTTTTATGTGACTCTAGTTAAAAAGCAACACTTGTTGTCAACAAACTTGATGAAATAAAGATTTATTGTTCAAAGAGCTGGGGGGGGGGGGGGGGGTCATGATGGATCTGTTGTACTGACGGCCCTTTGGAAAGAATAATAAAATGAAACTGTCAAATGATGACATCTGCTATTATTACTCTTCCTATCTAGAAAAACAGAAAATGCCAAACTATAAAAAGGCAAAGCAAACAGACAAACACATTCTAAGTGTTGACAGTTCTGACAACGCAGAGACATTGTGTTACCATTACAATCTAGAAACAAGCTGAGAACTTCTATTAGAAAGTGATTGGCTGTTGACAAAAACCACAAGTCCCACCGTCTATACAGAGTTTACGAAGATAATCTGAAATAAAAAGGATTCATCACGAACACTTGGAGTTAGAAAAAGACTACTGGAAATCATTGCAACCGTCAGACTGACAAAGGTAGATCATGTACTCAAATGGAATGCCGTGACATGATACTAGACGCTAGTATTTTGTATGTAAAGTATAAAATGTATAATTTCTGGTTAGCTATTGAACAGTCCTTTTGAAGCTGTGTAAATACAGCTATCGCACCGTTACTTTAGCACTTTCAACTTACCAAACGTTGTGGAATGAACCTCCATTCAGAGTTAAACACTGGAGTTTTTAGAAAAGATGAGATTCTGGTTTTCTAAGTATCTCCCTCAGACCTTAGAGGCTTGAATTCTAGATACTGTGTTTTATGAATAACTACTGGTTGGAACCCAGCTATTGCAATAGGCTATAGTTTTGCCATTGGCCGATATGGAGACGTAGGCCTATGGAGGCAGCATGGTGGAATTAGCAAACTAACCACCTACTAAATGAATCCAGACCAGGCTGCGGATCCTCCAGCAGGGGGCGCCACTCGATTCGTTCCACCGCGGCCTTGTAGTTGTGCAGGAATGAGATGTCCTCGGCTCTCAGCTGCTCCTCCGTGGTTCTGAACGTGTCTGAGAGATCTGCTATCTCTCTGCTCAGAGCCTCCATCTTCTCCTTCATCACCTGGCTCTTCTGCTCCTCTTCCTCCCTCAGTGCAGCCACCCTGGCCTCCTCTTCCTCTTCCAGGAATTGATGAAAGTTCTCAAACTCTTCTTTAATCCGCATCTCTGTGCGTCGAGCCTGGACCTTCATGTGTTGCTCTATTTGATTTAGGTTTGTTTGAACTTCGTTGAAAACCTTCAACTTGTCCTGAAGGTCCTTCAGGGACTTCTGCAGCTCCTCCCTGTGATCCTGTGCAGCTTCCTCGACGGGTCTGAACCTGTGGTCCGTGTGGATTTTGCTGTCCCGGCAGACGACGCACACCGGCTGCTGATGGTCCAGACAGAAGAGCTTCAGCTTCTCCGAGTGCAGAGGGCAGAGCGTCCCCGACCCCGACGAGGTCGTCTGACCCCTCGCTTGTAAAAAGGTCTCACACAGGTTCCTCAACGCCAGGTTACGAGGCGGATCGCTGCATCGAGATACCGTCCGACAAACCGGACAATCCTGGAGTTTCTTCGCCGTCCACCAGCTCTGCAGACAGGCTCTACAGAAGCTGTGGCTGCACAACAGGAGGACTGGGTCTTTGAAGATGTCGTGGCAGGCAGGGCAGCAGAAATCCTCCTCTGATCTAGAAGCCATTTCCCTCCGAAGCCGAAAACACAGCCGGCAGACAGGAGATGGTGTCACTCCTTCCTCTGGAAAGCTTCCCCCCCAAACTCACTTTCACTTCTAGCTAAACGCTTGTGAAGTCGGCTGCTGCTGTTCGTGGCGTTGGTCCAGATATCCTGGAATTCCCAGCATTCCTTTGTGAGGCTCCTTTGTCAGTGGAAGTCTAGAGTCGGTCTGAAAGCGAGTCTCATGGTCCCTCGGTGAGGTGTATTTCCTGGTGTGTGTCAGGTGAGTCACACGTAGGTGGAGCTCTGAAGGATTACAGCGCTTTGCTGCTCACTGGGAAACAAAGGTGCATGAATGTCCATCGCACATACGGCTATTACTTGTTCTATGATAAAACAAAATAAAAAAAAACCTGCTCCACTTTCAGGAGGACGGTTTGGGATTCTCGGTGTCACAAACGTCCAACTAGAGCTCCGATGCTTCTGAGAGAAGTGCAAAAGAAGTGATTTATTTGGCTACGTGTTACTGAAACACACCGACGCTGGAGAACCAAGAACGTTTGTGGACAAATTCTCTACATTGCACGTGGGAAAGCAAATATAAAATCTATAAAGTGTTAACTTATACCACACGTTAAACTGAATGCAGAGCCAGTGTTTTATTCTGTCCCCCATTAAAAAGGAAACAAGGCTACATGTGTGCAAAAACAAACCCTTTCACATTTACAAAAAGGACATAAAGAGCCCGACAGTTAGTGTGTGTGATGCATGGAAAGTCAATCAACCTCAGAATAACAAAATCCTTGCAAAAATAACTTCAGAAATCAGCTCTTCGGTTAATGACACAGGAGGTGATGAAACCTGGACCCGATGAAAGGAAACCCCGTGTGATGAAACCCACAACCAGGAAACATCTGCACCGCCAATCTGAGAGTTAAAGACACACGACGAAGCTCGGGGGAAATCATTTATATTCAATATCATAATCACATAAGCATCAATAATTCATATAAAAAACCTCTTTAAAATAAAACTTTTCAGCATCTGTGATCAACGTCCCAAAAACAAACAAAGAGTCTTACAGGAGGTGGAGAAAACAAACACACCTGGCAGTGTAACTAAACCCGGAGCGATCGCTTCCTGTGAAGCTGATGATGAGATTTGAGGCGTGTTGTTGTTGTTCTGGGTCTCATTAGATCGTCAGCTGTTCCTGTTATTTTGTCCACCTCCCGCTCACACCATCAAGTACAAGATCTGCTGCTCAGTTACTAAAAATATCAACAGAATAAAACTCAGCCCCCACAAATAAACACGTTCACTGCTCAACAAAGTGTCTTAAATTCCCTTTTAACCGCACACACACACACACACACACACACACACACACACACACACACACACACACACACACACACCTCTCAAGTGTACATTCAAAAATCTTGAATCAAAGAAATCCTCGTCGATCCGTCTGAAGCGACCTCGAGCTCCACGTCTGACGAGGCCCGTGTGCTACATGTACTGGTGTTACTGGTGTTACTGGTGTTACTCTTTCAAGACCCACAATAAGGAGGGACTTGTAAAATGTAACATTTTCAAGCTGTGTACATTCTCAAAAGAAAACATCAGCAAAACAGTTTCATTTTTAAAGGGATTCAAATAGAGGAGAGAAGGATGCGGAGAGGAGAAGAAAAAGAAGGAGGTGAAGTCATTCAACTCTTAAATGCCTTCTGTCTAGTTGAGTTGACAGAACTCACCACTGCCTCCACAATAAAGATAAAGTCCAGCATAGAGGGGCTCAGTGAACGTGGTCTGGACTCTGTGGAGGAGAGTCATGGTCTTAGAGACGCTGTAGAAGGACAGAATACCTGCTCTGTGATCCAGGAACACTCCTACTCTGGAGGACCAAGGACCTGAGACGGGAGTTTCAACAAAGTTGTAGAAGAACGTATATATGTTGTTGAAACAATATAACGACCAGGATTTGTCATTGAATCCAAAGCCTTCTGTTCTACTGGTACTCTTGTATGCGACTGCTACACCAACTTCATCTCCTCTCTCCACCTCCCAGTAACAACGGCCAGTCAGACTTTCTCTACTCAGGACCTGAAGACTTCCAGTGAATTTGTCTGGGTGACTAGAATAAGACTGGTTTTGACTCCATGTTGCTTTTCTGTTCCCCTCAGATAATAACAGATATGCGTGTGCTGTGTTTGGATCCAGTGTGATTTCACGTGAATATTTGAAGAATCCAGCTCTGGTCTTGGGTTCTGGTTGTGGCAGTGAAACATCCACTTCAGTCCCTGCCAGTGAGACGTTTGTCCATCTGTGTGTCAGAACTTCCTGTAGTCCATCTCTGACTTCTGACAGCGCCGCCGTCACGTCCTCAAAGTAGCGGCGAGGAGGACGGGCGTTGATGCTGGATGAGTGTGTGGACTCACTGAGTGGTGACAGTGACGGGTAGTCGTGTAGAAACTGGTTGTGATCCTCTGTGTGTGAGAGCTTCTCCAGCTCAGCGTCTCTCCTCTTCAGCTCACTGATCTCCTGCTGCAGCTTCTCCTGAAGCTCTCCGACTCGACTCACTTCAGTTTCCTGCTGGGATCTGACCTGCTGCTTCACGTCAGAGCGTCTTCTCTCCATGAGACGGATCAGCTCCGTGAACATCTCCTCACTGTCCTCCACTGCTTTATCAGCAGAGTGGTTGATGGCCTCCACCTCCTGGTGGAGCAGCTTCACATCTTTGTCTCTGTCCTGGATTCTCTGCTGGATGTTTAGTCGACTCCCCTCCAGCTCTCTCTGCCTCTCGGTCCTTTCTGCTGCAGCTGAGACTGTGTCGTGGCCTTTATGTTCGTCCACAGGGCAGAGATAACAGATAGACTGCTGATCAGTACGGCAGAACATCTTCATCACCTCATCGTGACGAGAGCACATGTTCTCCTGGAGCTTGTTGGAGGGCTCCACCAGCCGGTGTTTCTTAAATGCTGCTGATTCATGATGAGGCTGGAGGTGTTTCTCACAGAAAGAGGCCAGACACACCAGACAGGACTTGAGGGCTTTCAGTTTCCTCCCAGTGCAGGAATCACAGGCCACATCTTCAGGTCCAGCATAGCAGAGACCAGCAGGAGCTTCTTGGAGTCCAGTCTTCTTCAGCTCCTCCACCAGATCTGCCAACATGGTGTTTTTCAGCAGGACAGGCCTCGGTATGAAGGTCTGTCTACACTGAGGGCAGCTGTAGATCTCCTTCTCATCCCAGAAGCTTCCAATACACTTCATGCAGTAGTTGTGTCCACAGGGAATAATCACCGGATCCTTCAGTGGATCCAGACAGATGGAACAAGAGAAGGTTTCCCGGTCCAGCTGAACTCCTTTCTGCGCCATTTCACCTCTCAGCGACGACGACTGTCTGAGTTTCACTTAGTGAGAAGTGAAACTGGTCTGAGGTCTGATCTCAACAACACTGTGTGTGTGCAGTGAAGGTGGCCTGTCAGCTGCTGCACTTCACCGCCATGTTGGTTACACCCGTCCACACACAGTAGATCTGAAGGGGAGGGAACAAGGAAGTGTGTGTGTGTGTGTGTGTGTGTGTGTGTGTGTGTGTGTGTGTGTGTGAGAGAGAGAGAGAGAGAGAGAGAGAGAGAGAGAGAGAGAGAGAGAGAGAGAGAGAGAGAGAGAGAGAGAGAGAGAGAGAGAGAGAGTGAGAGAGAGAGAGAGAGAGAGAGAGAGAGAGAGAGAGAGAGAGAGAGAGAGAGAGATTTTTTGATTTTAACAACACACTTTATTTACTTAAATATGGTTTTTACATTTCAGCGGTTCAGAAAAAGTGCTAAAGTGCTTTAAGATCCCAGTATGTTTTAAAAAAAAATATATATATAACTCATCCTTTAAAAACTTGTGCAAACACCAACTCTTCGTCAACCACTGAGCAGACAATGTCATTAAAACACCAGCGCTGTTTAAAAGAGTCCAAATCTCTAATGTGTTTGTAAAATCCTTTGCCTCTTGCCCTTCTCTGTTCTCCACTCTGTTTTTTCTGCTAATATATATAGCCATCTTTGCCTCACCTGAGAGGAAATTAAGGAGCTGCCATTTTTCTTTTTTTTCTTTTTTGTAGGCAGCTCCCATGATAAAAACCTTCTCAGTAAAAGCCACATCAAAAAAACTAAAAACCAATGTTAAAAGAGAGAAGAAACTTGTGAGTCTCTTGCACTCTGTAAAAACATGATAAATAGTCTCTCGAAGGCAACAAAATGGACAGGTGTTAATAACAGAAGGATTAAGAACAGAGATAAAAGCATTGGAGGCTACGGCACCATGAAGAATTCTCCACTGAAGGTCGGCAGTCCGTTTTTTTAGGGGAGGTTGGTATAAAATCCTCCACTGTGGGCCGGGTCCATTTGCTCCCAGTCTGTTGGACCACACAGTGGGGGGACGGTGGCACAGTCTGGCCTTGTGAATGGTTTTCACACAATTAAAATACCAAGTCTTTTTGTCAGCCTTGTGTATCGTCAGCTTCTCGGGGTATGCTGAAGCTAGCAGGGGGCCGGCGAGTTCCCCCAGGCCCGGGCTCAGGGAGACGTCAGGGAAGGGGTCTGCTGGGTCCGGTCTGGCCTTTCTTTTTCCATAGTCCATGAGGAGGCTCCTATCTCCCCCAGTGAGCTTCTGGCGCCACAGCTCCAGGAGCCTCCCCGCCACCCGGACAGAGTGCAGGCCCAGGAGAGAACCCAAGGCCCGGGCATCACTCAGCGCCGGCCCCACTGCATCCACCAGCTGCTGCAGGCACAGGGTCTTGGCTTTAATGAGCGCCACCGTCAGGCCGGGGGTGACGCTGCTGCTGATGTCCAGCTTGGCCCTGTGAATCAATGGCTCTCTCAACAACCAGTACAGAGAGTCAGACTTTGGGCACCTTTTACAGTTAAAAAGGCCCCAAGACTTAAAAACACTCTGGTAAAACGGAGGTAGCCCAGTTAATTTTAAAAATTTAGAATCAATTAAAAACAAAGCAGCATCCAGCCCCAGGTTATCTGCATGTCTGAGAATACAGCTGGCCACATCTCTCCACACTAGGTCAGCCGGGCCTGTGAGATATTTCTGTAAAAACTGTAGTCTAAAAGTGGCTGTCCGGCTGGCCAGGTGGACGAGGCCCTGTCCCCCCTCCTCTCTGGTTAAAAACAGCACCCCTTGTGGCACCCAGTGCAGACCATCCCAAAAAAAATCTACCATTTTCCTCTGTAACTGGGCTAGCAGGTCTGAAGGGGGGGCCACACAGGTTAAACGGTGCCACAGTTGGGATGCTACAAGATTGTTTAAAACCAATACCCTACCTTTAAAAGACATTTGAGGGAGCAGCCATTTCCACCTGGAAAGTCTCCCCTCAATTTTCTCTGTGACGCCCTCCCAGTTCTTCTTGACTATGTGCTCTTTCCCAAGGAACACCCCCAGGTATTTAAAACCATCTTTCTGCCAAGTCAGGCTCTGGGGAAGAACTGGGAGAGCGCCACGCCACTCACCGACAGCGAGGGCTTCGCTTTTTTCCCAATTCACCCTCGCTGCCGATGCTACGCTAAAACTTTTTACAATGTTGGTTAAAATGTCTACATCCCTCTGGTTTTTAATAAAAACAACAATGTCATCAGCATAAGCGCTTAAAACAATGTTACTATTAAAACCCGGTAAAACCAAGCCTTGTAAATTGTTTCGTAATTTGTTAAGGAGGGGTTCCAGGGAGAGTGTGTAGAGCATGCCGGACAGAGCACAGCCCTGCCTGACACCCCTACACACCCTGAAAGGAGCACACAGACCGCCGTTAAATTTCAGCACACTCTCAACATCACTGTACAACACCTTGATCTTAGCTATGAAACCAGCGCTGAACCCAAACTTTTCCATAACTTTCCAGAGGAAGTTGTGTTCAACGCGGTCAAATGCCTTTTCCTGGTCTAGAGAAATCAGACCAGTGCTACAACCCAGTGAATTGGAGATGTCCAAAACATCCCGAATGAGGTGGACATTGTCCACCATGGACCTGCCGGGCACACAGTAGGTCTGGTCCCGGTGGACGAGATGCTCCATAGCTACCCCCAGCCTGGAGGCAAAGAGCTTGGACAGAAGCTTGTAATCCACACACAGTAGAGACACAGGGCGCCAGTTTTTAATGTCCTGCAGGTTTCCTTTTTTGGGGAGCAGCGTGATCACAGCTCTCCTGCAGGATGTGGGCATTGAACCAGAGGCCAGACTTTCATTAAGAACATCTAAAAGATCTCTGGCAAAGATGTCCCAGAAAGCCTTATAGAATTCTACGCTCAGGCCATCTATGCCGGGAGCCCGCCGCCCCTGCATGCCCTGCAGAGCGGCTACCAGCTCCTGCATTTCTAATGGCCTGTTTAGCTGTGCATTGATCTCCTCAGAGACCTGAGGCAGTCCGTTGCAGAACCCCTCCACCTGAGCTTCCTGCTCCTCATACTCACTGCTGTAAAGCGATGAATAAAAATGCACAGCTCGCTTCCGTATCTGGCTTGGTTCTGTAATTGTTTGCCCTGTGTCTGCTAACAGTGAGTGGATTACCCGCCTCTGCCCGCTCCTCTTCTCCAGGCCGAAAAAATAGCTAGTGGGAGCATCCATCTCCGCACTGGCTTGAAACCGGGACCTGACCAGTGCACCCTGTACTTTGACATCCAACAGGTCTGCTAACGCTAGCTTTTTGATTTTGAGGATTTCAATATATCCTCGATCTGCTGTGGACTCACTCAATCTTTCTAGTTCCACTATATCAGTCTCCAGGTCTTTCATAGATCTGGTGATGTCTCTGGTGACATTGAGGGTGTGCTGTTGACATAAAAGTTTAATCTCAGTCTTACCATGGTCCCACCACTGCCTAATACTGCTAAAATCACCCTTCCTCTGTCTAAAAACATCCCAGAAATAAATAAGAACCTCTCTAAAATGTTTATCAGATGCTAAGACTGAATTAAAATGCCAATAAGCGCTTTTAGGTATAATATTCTGAAATAAAACATTACACAAAACTAAAGAATGATCACTAAAACCAGAAGGAACAATACTGCACATTTTAAAAATATTAAAATGATGCTTAAAACAATAGATACGATCTAATCGAGCTGAGGAGATCCTACTCTCTCTGAGGTGGGACCAGGTGTACTGACGGCAGTCTGCGTGCGTCCTCCTCCACACGTCCACCAGGCCATGAGAATAGACCAGCTGCCTCAGAACATGTTGGGAAACTGGATGCGGCTCTGCATGGTTGCGATCTAGCGCAGCGTTTTCAGTACAGTTAAAATCCCCCCCCAAGAATAAAAAATCCTCCGAGGCACAGCCATTTAAAACATCATTAGTTTTTTGTAAGAACAGCTTCCTCTCTGTACCGGTTGTTGGAGCATACACATTGATAAAAACAGCAGTAAAAAGGCTGAACCGTGCTCTCATTAAAAGCAACCTCCCCTCGATAAAATGCTCGACCTCCAGTGAGACCGGAGTAAAAGATTTGGAGAGGAGGAAGCCAACTCCTCCACTCAGGGAAGTGTTGTGACTTAAAATGACTTCCCCTTCCCACTCTCTCCTCCAGTCTGCCTCATTGGTGCTGTCACTATGTGTCTCTTGTACATAAAATACATCAATATGTTTCATTTTGGCCATTTCATAAATACTTGCTCTTTTTCTTTGTTCTCTGGCTCCATTTACATTTAGACTTCCCACTCTGAAATTATCCATAAGTAAGAAGTTAAGAACAAAAATAAAAACCAATAAATTACTTAAAACACACATTGGAGTTCTTCCCATCATCATCCTTGTTCATTTGTCGTTTAACTTTAGGTAAAAGTTTCCTTAATCTAAAAACCTCTTGATCAGTAAAACCAGACTCCTCTTTTTTGCTCATGTGGAGTCTGGCCGAGGTATAAAACAAACTTAAAACTGGGAAATGTTCTTCTATTTTAACCCCTTTAGCATTTTTGGTTTTGGTTAAAAACGACTGTATTAATTCTACAGAGTAAAGTTTTTTTTGTTGACTGTTGCTTACTTTAAAACCAGATATGTCACTGCTGTCAGAGACACACTCATCACTTTCACTTTCCTCTGTCTGCCCCCTTACAGTCTGTCTGTCCTCCACCTTACTGCTCTTTGCTTCCTGCTTTGTTCTGGCTTTTCCCCTTCGCTTGGAAGCAGTTTTCACCTTCACTGCCTCCTCTTCCTCCTCCTCCAGCTCAGCCTCCTCCACCTGTTCCCCCCATGTGGGCTTACCGCCCCCCACACCTGTCTCCTCTGCCTGTATTTCCTCCTCCTCTGATAACCCTCCCTGCGTTTCACTAACGCCACCATTATTTATATACACTTCACTCACACTTTTTCCAGCTGTTTCCTCCCCCGCTCCACTTTCTACCACACCATCACCCAAAACCTCTCCCTCACCTATCTGATCATCTTCACTCACACCGTGCACATCATCCATACTCACCCCCCCCCCGTGCTCCCGGTCGGACACAGCAGCAGCGAGAGGCGGTGCGCTCCGCGGCGCTGCTATCGGCCGCTCGGATGCCGCAGCCCGGGCTGCAGCAGATGAAATCTCCGCCGCAGCCGAAGGCTGCGGGGCAGCGGCCTCCCGCCGCTCCGCCGCAACCGGCGGAGCGGCGGAAGGCTCCGCCACAGCGCCGAGCGTCACCCCCCGGCCAGGCGGAGTCGGATCCCCTTGTCTCGGACAGGCTTTTACGGTGTGTCCCTCTTCGTTACAACGAAAGCATTTCATAGCCGACGAGGTGGCGAATATCACGTAATCGTAATCATCTACTTTAACATGGAATCGGAGGTTGAGCTCCGTATCCCGATTGTTAAGTATCATAAACAGCTGTCTACGGTGAGACACTACGTGTTTCAGCAGCTGAGATCTACATCCAGACATTATCTTTTTAATGGGCGACACCACCTTCCCATGTCTGGAGAGTTCTCTGCTAAGAAATTCGTCGGTTATGAATGGAGGGACATTTGATAGTATAACCCTGGTGGATGGCTGTGTCAGCGGCACCACCTGCACAAACATTTGATTCACCGTAATGCCTGTCTCAGACGACGCGGTTCACCTTCTCCACCTGATCCAGGAAGATGACCACGGCACTGTTCATCCGAGCGGCCGACCTCACGCTGCCGTGCCCCACCTGCTCTCCCACCGCAAGCCCAATATCTTCCACACTGCACGGAAAGCCGGCATTAACTTTAATGCCGTGCTTCCGCGTGAGGTGGTCGAAAGTGACTCCATTTACCATGGCGTCTGAAAGACGCCGACCGGCGAGACACCGGCAGGAGGAAAAAAGAAACGCACTAACACACACACTAACAATAAACTTAAAGTGAAAATATACCCAATAAACCACATCAAATTAAGTCAAATACTACGGAACAAACGCTCAGCGTCTCACTCCACACTACGACTCACTCCCAGCATGCAGCAGAGAGAGAGAGAGAGAGAGAGAGAGAGAGATTTTTTTTATTTTTACAAAAAACACTTTATTTACAATATTCTATTTGTGCATAAGGTTAATAAAAAGAGGACTTTGTCTGATAAAAAAACTGTACAAATACTAAATCATCATTTTTTAAGGAGCAGATAAAATCACAGAAGCACCACCGCCGTTTCAAATTTTCCACATCCCCAATGGTCTTATAAAACTTAAACTCTAGACATATTCTTGACTTAATGTTACAGAGAAACACAGGAAGGGCCTCATGCCCCGCTCTTTCTTCTACCTTGTTTCTCCGACTGATGTAGACTGCCATTTTTGCTTCTCCTAATAGGAAGTTTATCAGCTGCCATTTGACACAATCTGTCTTTTTCTATCCTGCACTAGTTTTTGATTTCTTGCAGGTTACCTTTTTTTGGTAGGAGAGTGATAACTGCTCTGCGGCAGGAAGTGGGCATGGAGCCAGAGGCCAGACTTTCATTAAAAACATCTAAAAGATCATTTGCAAAGATGTCCCAGAAGGCTTTATAAAACTCGACTGTGAGGCCGTCGATGCCGGGAGCCCGCCGCCCTTGCATGCCCTGCAGGGCAGCGTGTAGCTCCTGCATCTGCAGCGGCCCCTCGAGACAGGTGTTGGTCTCCTGAGAGACCTGAGGCAGTCCACCAGTGAACCCCTCCAGTAGAGTGTCCTGCTCCTCATATTCGCTTGTGTAGAGGGAGGTATAAAACTCCTCCGCACACCTTCGGATCTGGCTTGGCTCCACGATCTCCTGCCCTGTGTCTGAAAGCAGTGTGTGGATTACTCGCCCCTGCCCATTCTTTCTCTCCAGGCCGAAGAAATAACTAGAGGGGACATCCATCTCTTCGATGGCTTGAAACCGGGACCTGACCAGTGCGCCCTGTGCTCTACTTTCCAGCAGGTCAGCTAAAGCTAGCTTTTTGACTTTGAGGACTTCAATATGTTCTCGATCTTCTGTGGATTCACTTCAATTCTCAAGTTCCACGATATCTATCTCCAGGTCCTTCATAGATCTAGTGATGTCTCTGGTGACGTTGAGCGTGTGCTGTTGACAAAAGTTTGATTTCAATCTTACCATGGTCCCACCGCTGCCTAAGAGTGCTAAAATCATCCTTTCTCTGTCTAAAAACATCCCAGAAATAAATAAGTGCCTCTCTAAACTTTTTGTCAAAAGTTAAAGCCGAGTTAAAATGCCAGTAAGTGCTTTTAGGCTTTACATTTCTAATAAAAACATTACATAAAACCCAAGAATGATCAGTAAAAATAGCTGGGGTAATTGTGCATGATTTATAAATATTAAAGTGATGCTTAAAACAATAAAAACGATCTAGTCTGGCTGAGGAGATGCTGCTCTCTCTAAGGTGGGACCATGTGTACTGTCGGCAGTCTGCGTGCATCCTCCTCCACACATCCACCAGGCCATGAGCAGAGACCAGCCGCCTCAGAGCATGCTGGGATGCTGGATGTGGCTCTGCATGGTTTCGGTCTAAACCCTCATTTTCAGTACAATTAAAATCCCCACCCAAGAATAAAAAATCCTCCGTGGCACAGCCGTTTAAAACATCACTTACTTTTTCTAAAAAAACCTTCCTCTCTGCACCGATTGTTGGAGCATACACATTAATAAAAACAGCTGTAAAATTGTCAAATGGAGCTTTGACTAAAAGTAGCCTCCCCTCGATAAAATGCTCAACCTCCAGTGAGACTGGAGTAAAAGCCTTGGAGAAGAGGAAGCCTACTCCTCCACTCAGAGAAGTGCCATGTCTCAAAATGGCTTCCCCTTCCCACTCTCTCCTCCAGTCTGCCTCATTGCCTTTGTCACTGTGTGTTTCTTGTAAAAATAAAACATTTTACATTTTTGCTGTTTCATAAATACTTGCTCTTTTTTTGTCCTCTCTGGCTCCGTTCACATGAACACTTCCCACTCTAAAACAATCCATGTTGAGTGAGAGGTTAAAAACGAGGCTTAAAAACAATAAATTAATTAAAACACACATTAGAGCATTTTCCATCACTGTTCATTTGTTTTTTTACCTTGACTACAAATTTCTTTAGTCTATAGACTTCTTGGTTGGTCAAACCGGACAACTCTTGCTGGCTAATATGGAGCCGGGCCGAGGAGCAAAACAAAGTTAGATCCGGGAAGAAATCCTCTATTTTTACCCCATGTTGGTTTTTTGTTCTTCTTAAAAAATCCTGATTTTTTCTGGAGTGTATTGTGATTTTCTTTGGCTGTTGCTGAGGCTAGGAGCTTCACTGCCGTCGGACACATATTCGTCACTGCTCTCGTCTGTGTTGGTCCTCCTATCCGTCTGCCCGTCTTCTTCACTGGCTTTATTCGTTTTAGCATCACTTGTTGTGTTTTTTGTTTTTCTTCTACGTTTTATAGTAGGTTTTTCTCTAACAACCTCTGCTGCAGCCTCCTCTTCCTCCATCTCATCCTCCTCTCCCAGATCACTCCATCTTGTATTACCTTGCCCAATCTCTTCATTTATGTTTCCTTCATTAACCTCATCTGCCTGCCCTTCACCTGTTTCCCCTGCCTGTCCCTTTTCACTGATCTCACCCTGTTCCACACCTGCATTTTCACTCGTTTTTTCCTCCTTTTCTCCCACCGCTACACTTCCCACCGTTTCAGACACATGTTTTTTAACATGTGAAACAACCCTAGTGATGTTTGTACACGTGCAAGAAAGATTTGTTTTAGTGAAATGGCTTTCAATATGCTAATAGTGGAGGATCAACTTTGTTTTTAAAGCCATTCCAGTTTCATTTGTGTTCATGAAGTTGCAGGATTTCATCCATTGACTCAGCTGAAATCAAGGAGGAACATTTTTTTAATTGGATTATCTATGTTTACTTTCAATTTAAAGACAGCTTCTCATTTGTAAATATTTCCAAAAATGTTGTTTGCCTTTGTAACAGATGTGGATCGGGCATGAAAGGACCCAAGGACTTGTTTTCCAGCATTTATTCTCTGCAGAAGGCAGTAATACACATGAATTGCCTTTTGTTCCTTCTCTGCACCTCTGTTCCATCAACATGCAAGGCAGCAGTGTCTAACCTCAAAATACATTATACCTTTTTTAATATTACCGTATGTTCTAAGAGCTATTTAAATTGGCAGGATATCATTGAAACTCAACAACAAATCTCCTCTAAACCATGACGAGATATTCAAAGGGAGAACAGCGACCTCTTTTGGGCAAATTAATACGTGGATGAGAGTGACTAAAGAGATAAAAAGATGTCAGGAATGTTCCACAAGGATGAATACTGTTGTACATCATGTGATAACTTATTTACTTCATGTATTTTGGTCCATGCATCCCCAGAGTGAACAAGAATTGGATTTGTTGTGTTGACTTGTTGAGACAGTCTCTCAAGCGGATTAAAGAGAGAACACAAATTTTTCTCATTGTCCATCCAGTCGACTGTGTCTCCAGTCTCTTTTCCAGTGTTTGGCTAATTTTGACATTTGGAATACTAAGTGGTAAGATCTTGGTACAAACCTGGTCATCCTATTCCCCCTTTCTCCCTAAGGGGCACATCATTTACTCAATTTGATTCATGCTTTTTTTCCCTTCCCAGAGAAAATGTTTCACTATATTATCATACCTCCTAAAAATGTCACGTATTGCTAATTTTAGAACTTAAACCCTTGTAAGTTGCCTGCGTTCATTTGTACTCTCCAAAAGTAATAGCTTGTTAATAATAATTTTGAAGCTAACTTTGACGACCAACAAGATTGTTTGCCTGTAGCACAAAGGCCTACCTCTGGTAAACCACTACTCACCTACTAATACTCTCTTATTGTTGTGAAGTATGTCTTCACAACAAAGGTAACAATGACTTCATGTTTTATTGGGTTTTATATTTGGCTGGTTTGCATTGTATTGTATGTTGCCCTGTATGTATTTGAATACATTTAAGTTTTCAGAGTCCTCCATGGTGCAGGGAGCTCAGTGAACACATTCATCCTCAGCAGAGGTGGAAGAAGTACTCAGATCATAAAAGTACTAAAACCACAAATTAAAAAAATCATAGTCCTACATTCAAAATGTTACCTAAGGAAAAGTGAAAAAGTATTAGCATCAAAATATACTTATAGTTCAAAAGTAAAAGCATTCATTATTCCCAATATTATATGAATATTCTCCTGCGCAGGCCTGCTCCAAATACCTCACCCCCATCCCACCCACCCCCCAGAAGTCCTGCAGCAATGGGGAAGGGCGGTAGGTACAGGTCAGGATGTCACTGGGAGTATCTCGCCCAACCCTGCACGCTAGGCGGCGTGAGATAGATGGTCACCGAGGAGTGGGATGGAACATCACTCCGCTCCGGCAGCTCCTCACGTGACTGAGCAGTTCCTCCCTGCTCACCCTGAATAGGAAAGGGCCTAGAAAAGGTGGCCTAAACAAGGTCTGTTGTTTTAACCTGGGCAGCTTGCCACAGCTGCCAGGTCATCCCTTCACGCGGTAGAAAATATAAGAACAAGAAAACCCACATCAATCTCACGATTGCAACATGGAACGCACACTTTTGGATTCACATGACGACTCCTACATACATACTATCCAGTTTCTTATTGCAGATGTTTAAGTTGGAGCTGATTTGAACTACATTACTGGCTAGTTTAATGATCATGTGTGAACTGATTTTCCCACTTTCTATTTTTATTTATCTTTAGAGAGAACTGCAGGAAGTTGTTCACCTCTGGAACCAGGGGTGGATTGGCCATCGGGAGTACCGGGACTTTTCCCGGTGGGCCGGTCACTAATGGGCCGATGGACGGCCGTTTTTTTAATTTATTTATTTAATTTATTTATTTTTTTGCCATGCCTCGCCTTGCTTTGATAACTAGTGTAACTCTCCCGGGCGGCCCGGGGAGAGAGACGTGCACCAGCTCGGCCCACAGTGATCAGCTGCAGACAGAGAGGTGAGAGGTGATGATTGGCCCGGTGGCTTGTCTGTCTACAGAATGGTCCTATGAGAGGCTTTAGAGGCCCAGGAGTCCCACCCACGCATGTTCTAGACCCCCCCTCGTCCAATCACTTTTAATGATGAGGAGTCGATGATGAGAGACGGCGCGAGAGAAAACAACAACAACAACATAACACCACACGAAAAACAACAATGGAGAAGGAAAGTAAAAAACGCAAAGCCGGTGCAGAAAAATTGAGGGAAAAGAAAAGAAAAGCTCTAGCAGCACAGGCTGCTAAAAGTTGAACTATCACGCAGATGTTTGCAGCAGGGGCCGGCCCGGCCGGAGCTAGCAGCACCGAAGCAGGTCCGTGTCCTTCACGTGAGTCTGACAGTGACAGAGAGGCTCCCATCACTGCCCTTATGGTGCAGGAGGAGGCTGAAAGAAATGATGAGGAAGAAGAGACTCCATGTGAAGGAGGTAGCAGGTATGTGCCTTCCAGAATAGTGTGGATAAACATTCATTAAAATAAATGGTTCAGAACGGTTGCTTAACTGTCTATGAACTTTACTTGACATAATAAATAGCAAACTCTGGATGGTGTGGTGTGTTACAACTAAATCTAGTTATCTAAAGTATTGGAAAACAATAACCATATTCACCTATAATGACATCCCCCAAATCAGGTCACCAGAGTTAAAGTGTTTACAACTTAACAAATATGTATGCTTTACATACTTTTTTCAGTCAGTGTTTATGGTTTATTGTCCTTCAACAGTTTAACATACAGTTCAAATTAATAAAACGCTGATTAACTATATTACAGTAAAACATCTGCATACATACTCATGATGCAGTACACAAATTACAAGTATTTCAAGTATTATGTCATGCTTCATTGTCTATACATTATGTTGAGCTGTACTATCACTAACATAGTGTATACATCTTTTGTTGTCTGTCTTTCACAGGGCTCTCTATTTGTGTGTGGTTTCTGAGTGACCTGCAGTACCTGGCTGCCAGCCTGCCAATGTCATGATTCACTGCTTGTACCTGTATGAGTGAGTGATAAATAAACACTCTTGAATCTTAAATCCTTTCTCCAGTATCCTTCTTAAGAGCAAGTGAGCAACACAATGCGTAGTTATCATTTATTTTATTCAAGGCTTCAGAATATAAAGGGATATTGTTTAGTATAGTGGTGTTATTAAGAACTTATGTGTTTGTACATCAACGGGGCGATATCTGCGCGTGGATTGTAGTGGGCCGGTCTGGACCAAAAAGTCCAGGGCCAAATTTTTGTCCCAGTCCACCCCTGTCTGGAACACTCACAGAATTGGCCCATGCAGAAATGCTATGTCTCCATGTGGGCGCCCAGTGATGATGTACACCCTACCCAACTTTTTGGTGCCAGAGAGTACCTGAAAGAGGACCGTATCTCTGTGACGATACAGTGTTTGACATTTGCTGCCTTGCCATGGCAGAAAACAGTCTTCATCCACCCACTTCTCCAGATGAAGCCATTGAGCTTTACATGTTCTTACCTGCTTACATACAAGCTCAAATTTAATGATCACAACCTGCTCTACTGGATCAAATGACTGGATGTAAGCCTCCACATAAGGGTAGAAAATCGTATGGATCATGAATTTCTGTGTGAACTCTTTAGGAATGGACATCTCCCATTTGTGCTTTGTATATCCTCTTTCTATTCATTATGGAAAAATTATACATCATAATAAGTGCTGGCAGTTCAATGGCTGCATATGAAATATCGCATCACATCTTACATGATGTGAAAAAATGGAAAATCTTCACAATTGTAAAAACAGCAGCCTACAAAAAGGAGTCATTATCAATTATAAATCAAACAGGTTATAATATCTTGTCCTTAATGGTGTGTATACTGAATTTCAAATGTAGCTCTTACAGACACAATACCTGTTAATAAAGAGCAGTGAAACCTTTTTCTCTTTTGATATTTAGTTATTGTTTATTGTAGCATTTAGGAAATATACCTTCCTGGTTTTTTGTTTCTCTCATGAAGTTATTGTATGTCATTTGCAGCCAAACAATTACATGTTACAATATTTGGTGAATATGTGTGTATCTAAAATGAGTCGGTGATTATCATGTCATTTCTTAAACATATAAACAGATCAGATCAACTATTCCTATGTATTTGAATGAAATGTCACTCTGTAGATTTATGTTGAAATACAGTTATCAGTAAACTTTCAGGAAATGAAGCATATGGTTATCTTTTATTAGGGCATGCATCTTTCCTTGAGTTTACACATTTGATAACTTTAACATTTTACAATACAAGCATCCCATAACAAAAGGAACACGTTTTAAATTTTAAATTGTTTTATTTAACATATGGGCCTATTCAAATAAATATGTGCATGGACGTTTCATGCAGGATCCTTCCTCAGTGTGTTTCAGGTATGCATGCATGTATTAAATACATAGGAAATAACAAAGGGGAGGGAGCCCATGAGCAAACCACAGCAACCTCAGCCACTCAAAACACTCGTCATGGTCCATCAATGGTGTCAATATAGTGACTAGTCTGCTGGCAATGCTCTGTTTGTTTACATGTTTACGTGCCCCATATTAAACAACTTCTATGTTAATATCCTCATGTTATGTCTCTACAGTGTTAGTGTATACTATTAGCATATAACCTAATGTTATGACGAATGGCTCGTTCTATTTGTGCAAAGCCAATATAACGAAAGAAACGCGATTCATTTTTGATGAGCAACAATGTCCAGCATGATGGAAACAAAACTGCTTTCCATCCACCAACACCAGGTTGCACCACAGACTGTCCGGGAGTTGAAGGATGCTTTAGTCCAGGTCTGGGAGGAGATCCCTCAGGAGACCAGCCGTCGTCTCATCAGGAGCATGCCAAGGCGCTGTAGGGAGGTCATACAGGCACGTGGAGGCCACACACACTGGATGATTTTGACTTGTTTTAAGGATATACATCAAAGTCAAAACACAGCTTGAAGTGTTTTTCCACTTTAATTTTGAGTATGACTCCAAATCCAGACCGCCATGGGTTAATAAATTTGATTTCCAGCGATCATTTTTGTGTGCTTTTGTTGTCAGCACATTCAACTTTGTAAAGAACAAAGTATTTAATAATATTTCATTCATTCGGATCTAGGATGTGTTATTTTAGTGTTCCCTTTATTTTTTTGAGCAGTGTATATTTATTTATATATACGCGCAAACACCTTGTGAACCTCAGCGCTCACAGGGAGAGGAATGAAGGACGACACAGCTTGGTTTGAGGTTCCAAGCGTTTATTTTCGCTCTCACAAAACATGGCTCAACGTAGCAAAAACAGAAGACAAGATGAACAGCCGTCTCTCCGATGGCTGAGGGTCGGGTCGGTCTGTGCTCCTTGGGTTCTCCACCTGCTCCTCTCACAGGACCCAGCCTACTGCAAGAGACCAGAACCAGGTTAGAAGCATGCTTATATAGCCGACTGATTAGCTGATTCTGTCCTGCTGTCTGAGTGTCGGCTGAGCCACTCCTCCCTCTCCCCCAGCAGCCGGCGCCTTAACCACACCCCACTGCCACAATCCTTTACTTTAAACAAAGTACACCTACCTCAGGAGACTTCTTGGAAGCCACGCCTACAACGGCGCCCCCTACAACGACGCTGCCTACGATGCTCCACCTTCTAAATGTAGAAAAGCGACAAAAGAAAGACGTATTGAAAACAGAGCTCCTTTTTTTTCTACATCAGGAAAAACATCATTAAAAAGTGGAAACTTTAAAACATGGCATAAAAAAAACAGATCTCACATAAATGCTAATTACCCGTTGGCCTTCTGGAGCTGCAGTGGCCCACGGGGGCACTGAGGTCCGCAGGCACGAGCCGGTCCGTGGACTCCAGCACAACCGGCTGGGGACGGCGACGCTGGGCTGGAGGCGATTTCCGGGGGGGAACCACGGGCGGAGGCGGGGGCTCCAACTGCTGGAGAGCGTAGCTCCACATCAGCTGGACCAGGACACCCATCCCATGGTTGTCACTCAGATGGACCTAAAAAACAAATCACAATCACAATTAATTGACTGAACAGACATTTGACAGTAAATCTCCCATGCACTTAAATACTCGTATACTTACACCATCCCGGCTCCACAGCTCAAGGCGGTTCAATGGGAAGTGCTCCGCGATGCAGCAGTACCGCACGTCTACAATAAATACACAGAGATGGCATAGTTAAAAGTCTGCTATCCAACACATGACACACCATACATGTAAATGTACTTCACAAACATCCTTTTAAAACGTACCCATGACTGCTGCAACGCGGCGAAACTCCTGCCTGAAGTTATCCTGGACATCCACGTCGACCGTCAGGCGAGGAACGAAGTCCAGGACGAACACCTTGGGCCACCGACTGCAGGCACTGGCGATGAGCTCACCGAAGTCCTCCCCTGCCTGCTCCACCGTCCTCCTTGCCGTCAGGTTGTTGCTGGGGGCAAGAACACATACAAGGTCTGGTGTACGTGGCACAACTGCACTCACCAGCTCGGTCCTCAGGTCCCTGGCACAAGTCCCCGGCGTCGCCATGGCACCAAACGACAGGCGTCCCTCCGGCATCGTGACGAACCCGTCCACGATGCTGCGAAGGTGGGAGTCCCCGACAAGAAGAACAAACTGGAACGACACAACGGAGAATTATTATCATGCAAACAAGATTATGATCAACATCAAACATCATTTGTCGAATGACTTCCAACACAACATTACCTTTTTGTCTGGAGACTCCGGCGGGATGACCAACTTGTGGCTCCGGCCGGTGTGAGCAGAAGTTGGCCACTTCCTCACGGCATGGCCACGTCCAGTTCCACGGGCTAGTGAAACAGTAAAAAAAAAAAAAAAAAAAATCACAGTCAGAAATTTCATTCATAATTTATAATAAGTATAGAGCAACGGTACTCAGTAGGCGGACCCCGGGCCGCATCCGGGCCGCCGGCCACCTATTTGTGGCCCCGGAACTATTATTTTTTCAGTATGTGTTTTGGTTGGGTCAGCACGTGTATCGGGACTTGTCTCCATGCCAACGATACACAGACAGCCTGTTATTGGGTCGCGCTACGAGCGCATTTTTAAGTTTCACTTTCGTTTTTGAAGCGGTTCGCATATTGCCACTTTGCCAGTAGGAGCATAGCCAGATAGCATAGACGGGAAAAAAGATGACATGAAAATGGCGTGGTCCAAGTTCTCTGCCTAAAGAAAGGTGGACAGTGAAAATCGCCAATTTAAAGAAGAATGGACTGAAAAGTTTGCATTCATTATTTCTCCAACCAGCACAAGACCCATGTGTTTAATATGCCAGGAGACTATCTGTGATGAAGATTTCCAATTTGAAGCGGCATTATGAGACAAAGCATACACATTTTGAAGAAACATATCCTCAAAATACAGAGGTAAGAACAACAAAAAGAAATGCACTAAATACAGTATATCACATGTGGCCTGACCAACCTCAATAAATGGACCTTTGAGTCATTGAAAAACATCTTTGTGGCCCTTGAGGATTTGTATTTGAGTACCCCTGGTATAGAGGCATAGCTCTTTCCACTAGGTTTGCACTAAATATAGTGAGAAAACATCTAACAATTAATAAAGTAAAACATTTAATCATAAAAGAAAACATTTGAGTACATACCAGGGGGTCTGCCCGAGAAGGAAATGACAGGCTCCTGCCCGTCACACCGATCCTCCATCCTCCGCCTGGCAGCAGCGGACAGCCGGTGGTTCTTCTGAGGCATCCTAAATGGAAAAATAAAAAAAAAACTGGCCAAACAAGTTATCAGGAATATAACCGTGAAAATTAATTAAATGTGTAAAACAAATAGAAATCTCTTCCTCTGAGACTCAGTGTCCACTAGTCTCCTCCTCAGATGTTCTCCTCTGCAAATAAATAAAAATAAATCCAAATACATCAAATATTATATACCGTAAAAAGTAATCTCAGACCACTAATAATACAGAGCTGGACTCTAAATCTATTCTCTATAATATAAAAACAGTCTTAAACATACTTGTCAGCAGTAAAAACACAAATGTAAAAAAATTAAAACATAAAAATGTTTTATTTAAAAATCCCACAGTGAAAAAGTCTGTAATTTCTGGATACCTGAGGTCATCTGAAATGTACCTGAAGTGGATTTGTGGAGTGAATTTGAATTATTTTTAAGATAATGTAATATTTTACTGCACAGGAAATATCCAAAGGCATTTTATTCTGATATTCCACAGTGAAACGTTATGTGAATATTATGCAATTAATCTTATTTCCGTATTTATCCTGTATATGAGCCTGGTTGTGCAACACTTAATTGTGAAATCTTCCTTCATGTTAGCTCCTCCGAGCAGTTGCAATGCATTTACCATAATTATCACAATACGGGCGCAGTGCAAATTTTCGGGCGGCTGGTTTAACTTCGGAAAAACGAATGACGGCTCACTCGACCGCAGTAACTGCAACTGGGCTGGCTGCCATCCGTTTTGAACTGTCACAAATTGGCTGATTAAAATACAGGGACTCCCAATCTGCCTTATATTGTTGTTCCAATGGCGTAAGGAACGGGTTAGTCCGCTGTGATGGCGGTGGCGTGGGGGGCAGAGCTACGTTGAACTGCCGCTTCGCCCGCGGCTAACGTTAGCTCCATGCTAGCGGCGAACGGGTTAGTGCTGTCGGCTATCGGCCGCTCATGTCCATATAATGTCCATGTCCATATAAGTGTCTCTTATGTCCATCAAAAACGGGTTTTTGCTTACGTTTGGGGGTTCCATTCCAATGGGTCTCTTATTCCAAGCGCTAGCATTAGCAGTAGCTTTAGCTCTAGCTCCAAGCGCCGTCATTCTGCTTCCGACTGTTGCGACGTAACTTTTTTTTCTTTTCTCTCGCTTGTATCCTTGCTCGTTGGATCCCGGACGAGCCCCCAGTGTTACCTTCGCAGCTCCTCTCTCCGAACCGTAGTTGGGAGCGGGCTGATATTCTTGCTAACTTGGCTCGTGGCAGGTAACTTGCCTCCGGTGGTCCGGGTTAACAGCCGAAGGACTGGACAGCGAGGCGGTGGTTGCAACAACATGAACTCGGGCTTTATTAAGCATTAAAGGCACTTCTTCTTATTAGACTCTCGTCTGGAGCATGGACCGCATTCACCCCCGTAGACTCACCCAGAGCTTACACACAACACCTTTAGTTACACTACCCACAACACACCTGCCCGACTACGTCACACATTCATGTATTTTCTCAATAAGCCGCCAGGGGGAGACTGATTGCAACACTGTGATGAAGTTCAACAACCGGAGGAAAGATTTTGTCAGACATTAATTTCAGGATTTATGGATCTCGTTGTCAACAAATGAAATTGTGAAGTATTGATCATGAACCATGATTTTAAACTGAGTGTCTATTGTTGGAATTTTTTCATTCACCTCATTCATTTTTTGTTTTTCTATGAAATGAAGGTGTATTGTAAGGCCAACAATACTACTACTAGTAGAAGTACTACTAAAACTACTACTCATAATAATAATATTGATAATGATAATAATAATAATTACATGTGAATAAATCATATAGGCGTCATGGACGTATGTCTACGTGTTGTTAACGTGTTAGAATTCACGTGTGTTTATTTGAACTGGATGGCGTCCATAACAACGCGTTGTCTTCGTGTTGTTAACGTGATAGAACGCACGTGGATTTGAACCACAACACAGAATGACGTCAGCCACACCTCACAGCCAATAACGCGGGCAGGATTGGAGATCAGACCGCCAGCAGACCAGACTCAGACTAGACGTCTTTGTTTCTCGTCCTGGAAAGTCGATACTTGAGCGCGAATAGAGCCGCCAGTCACTCGTATCGTAAGTACAGAGGTGACACGTGATGATACGTGTGCTGCGTTCACACACAGTCGGATTTAAAACATCTCATCACGTTGATATTATTAGGCCTACTGATATCTCTCTGAGCACATTTGTTAAAAGTATCATCAGCAAAACTGCTCAAAATCAGTATTTATCCTGATCCTGATTTTACATCCAATAAAAGTGTCTCAACGTCAGCTTCTTGTCCATCTTTGTCACAGGTTACACGTTGCATTCAGATTAAAAATGAACTCGAAAGCATCTCCTTCTCCTCCTCCATCTCCTCCTCCTTCTCCTCCTCCTTCTCCTCCACCCCCTCCTCTACATAGCCAGGCACCGGTAAGATACCCAGTAGAGGTTAGGGACAGTTGGCAGAAGAGTTGCATTAAAAACATGAGCATTTTGTGGTTTTGGACTCTGGTCAGACCAAAAAGGGAGTTTGAAGACGTGAATGTGTGATGGGCATTTCTTTGACTGTTTTCTGAAATCCCACGGACCAAACGTTTCATCAAAAAGATATTAGACGGATCATTTGTGTCCTGTACAAACTCCAATAGAAAACACGTTTTAGAAGTATTTAGAAGACGAGGCTGTACAGTCTTAGTTCAGATGAATGTATTTGTTAGGATGAATAAACAATGTATGAACTTATTTAGGTTTTTATACTAATTTTACATGAAATTGTTATTAATGTATTGTTCCACCAACATGCAGGGACTAGAGGTTAAAAATACCTAGTTTGCTGAAACCTGGTGCACTGCATCTCTCCTTGTTTTCTATAAGGCTAATGTTTAAATGAATCAAATACAATCCAGTACAACCGTCAGGATGTCTAACCAGCTGCTCTGTGTGTGTTTGTCTCCAGCTGAACCTTCCAGTGGTGCGTCTGTGTGATGAGGTGTTGAAGAGGCTGACTCCTATTGGATTCACGTAAGTAACACACACACACACACACACACACGCACACACACACACCTAACACAACTAACGTGTCTCCGTCTCTCTGTGTGTAGAAATGGAAAAGTCCTGTACGGCTATGTTCCTCCTCCTCCTCCTCCTCCTCCTCCTCCTCCTTCTCCTCCTCCATCATCATCAAAGTAAGTCCACTTTGGTCAAAATGTACAACATCCACCTTATATTGAATTTCTTGCAGCTGTTGTCTGATTGCAGGTGTTATTTGTCCACCAAGATGATTTGCATTCATATAATTATCAGACTTTTTTAATGGCACGACACAGAACAGGAAATCTTGTATTATTCTTGCTCATTTTAACGTTCTCTCTCTAAAGTTGTTCTTTTCTTTCCCTGTTTTTCCACAGCAAGAGAAAGCGTGCAGACGAGCAGGACGATCGTCCTTACGTGAAGAAGCCGCCCAACGCATTCATGATATTCATGAAGGAGCAGAGGCCACACTGTACCGCCGAACTGCAGAGCCGTGGGAGCTCTGCAGTTAACAGTGTCCTGGGGCAGAGGGTGAGTGTGTTTGCTCAGATGCACCGTGGGGGTCTGTGGGACCCCGGCTCTCATTCATGTGATTCCGTGTGCATATTAATACAGCTGCTAATACGTTTGTGTTCATGCGACCTGTAGTTGTGTGTCGCGGTGTGTGCTGACAGTGTGTTGTCGTCTCTCCACAGTGGAAGTCGCTTTCCAGAGAGGAGCAGGCCACATATTATGCAGAGGCAGACAGGGAGAAGGGCCTCCACGCACAACTCCACCCAAACTGGTCCTCCACCAACAATTATGTATGTACATTCTGCTGACGTACAACTCATACATTAAACACCGGCGCACGAGAGCTTGTGAACAAAAAGGCACTGAAACAAATCTTATGTTTGTATCGGCTCATGGTGATCCAAAGTCTAATGTGTTGGTTTTTTGTGTAGGGCAAAAAGAGGAAGAGGGAAAGGAGCAACGCTGTCAGAAAGGCTGAAGGTAAGTCAATATGTCTGTGGATGTCAAATAGGATGTAAACTCAATGAGGGATCATGTTGGACGATGTTAGAACGTTCAGAATGGAGAGAATAGGAAGCAGCACCTTTTACCATGTGTTAACAAGTCTTAGTGGATTGATCAGTGCTTTTGTTTGTTGCAGCTTCTGCATCTGGGGAGGAGACCAAGCCAGCCAAGAAGCAGCGTGTGCTCCCACAGCAAAACGGTGTGGAGGAGCCCTCCACCTCCTACACACCTGTGACTGAGCCCTCCACCTCCTACACACCTGTGACTGAGCCCTCCACCTCCTACACACCTGTGACTGAGCCCTCCACCTCCTACACACCTGTGACTGAGCCCTCCACCTCCTACACACCTGTGACTGAGCCCTCCACCTCCTACACACCTGTGACTGAGCCCTCCACCTCCTACACACCTGTGACTGAGCCCCCCTGCCTCTCCTCCGACTTATGTGCAGAGTTCGCATTCTTGGAGGAAATCCAGAATTTAGGCTTTGAAAACTTAGAAGAGTTGGCATTTCAGCTGGCAGAGCAGTTCTAACCACTTGTTTTTTCTGTTTGTATATTTTTGTAAATTAATTGTATATTGTATATTTTGTAAATTAAACTGCAAATTAAATAAATTGTAAAATACCTTTTTGTGTCCATATCTGTAATTCACACTGGTGGTTGTCTACTTTACCTCAAAGCATGTGTTGTGTGCAAATAAGAAATCAACTAAAAAGAGCAGAACATTAAGCAGAATGAGCAAACATGGTTTTACTTCCCGTAAACTACAAAGAGGGAACCGACAAATAGAGAGGTTCCTGAAGTGTCATAGGCAAAGATTCAATGAAGCATCTCCAACTGGGAGGACCTGCTTGGAAACCACAGATGTGTACAATATTTGGCAGATATGATTCTTTTAGATGATTCTTTTATGATTCAATCAGTCATCATGCAGCCCGGGGGCCAGCAGCATGGGGATCCCGACCCCGAGGACCAGAGTGAGGCTCTCTGGGAGCCCCAGGTGTCGCCGGTGGTGGGCCTCGGCCCCGGTGTGCTGCTCGTGGTCCGAGGGGGGAAGGCCCGTCTTGCTGCTGCTGACCTCGGGGAGAACGTGCACCGTGGCCACGTAGAGGAAAGTCCGGCCGAGAAGAGCATCCACACAGCTGTCGCAATGAGCTGGTTCTGAGACGAGCAGCCAGACTGCAGACGCAAACACAACGGATCAAATAACGGCCAAGTTGAAACTGGAGGAACTCAAGATTGCTGAAGGGTGCTTTCTTACTGTGTGTAATATGAAGTAAGTGGGGACGGCAAGTAGAGGTGCTGCAGCTGAAAAGGCCAACAAATGTCCCTGAATGTATGTCTTTTCAAGGCCAGCATGCATCCAAAAAGAGACCAAACCAAAAGCTGCAGGCGCCTATAGATAAGAGACCATCTCTATTCCATCTCCTTACATACTTCTATACATCCTTCAATGAAATGTTCTGTCAGGGAAACTCACCTTGTGTAGCATCACTGCTAAAAATACTACAACTTGCACCGGCACTTGACCCGTGGCCACAGCTGCACCCACAGCGAATCCATCAGCTACAATGCAAACACCAACAATCAGATTCATGGGCTCAACAATCCAAATAAACTACATTTACATCAAACTGGTGGAAGAGTGTCATTTGATGTGTCTGTCTGCACGCCAAGTTTTTCACAAAGAACGGGTGTGCGAGGAAAAGTAGGGCACTTGGAACAAATCACATGAGATCACATGAGGAAATGAACTCCAGGGCATTGTTGGCTTCATGAAAACATACAATAAAGCAGTATAATAAATGCTGTATAAGTTACCTGCAGCGTGAATAACCAGCCCCAAAGTTGCCGTGATGCCCACACTGTTGGACAATCGAGTCGCCTGGTCTGAGAGAAACTTCCGATCTGATCCACTACGAACATTAGGATGAACCTGAAAGTCAAAGAGACCCCGATGATGAAGTATGAGGTGAGGATGGCTCGGCTCACCTCTCCACGACTCTCCCAGTAAGCCCACTCCCTCAGGGATGGTGATGCCAGCGCTGTCCCACACAGGAGTCCTGCCCCCAGGATGGACACGAACCGCAGGCTCCTCTGTGGAGCCACACCAGATTTAAATCAATACCATATATATCATGATTGTATTATATTTATTGTGTAATTATAGAATTATGAATATTCTAATGACAATATTTCAATTTGACATACAATAGCTGGAGCGAGTTCTCAGATTTCCATGCTAATAAACACTGGTGCTCATTCACAAGAACGTCAACAACATCCTCCAACAAGACAACAAAAGAAGAGAAACTCCTCCTCCTCCTCCTCCTCCTCCTCCTCCTCCTCCTCCTCCTCCTCCTCCTCCTCCTTCTTCTTCACAAGTGATGATGTGCTACATCTTATCGTGGCTTCTGCTGGAAGCTGACAATCTGTTCTCACCGTGTCACTTGTTGCAAACCACAGTACCTGCGTGCCATTCTGCCTTCCACGTCACACCTCGAGGTTTCCTTGAACACCACTGTAGCAGGAGGAGGAGGAGGAACAGCAGGAGGAGGAGGAGGAGCAGCAGCACCCAGTGTTGGACACTGAGAACTGCACAGGCCCGCCCCATCAGATCTGGTCCTCCAATCATCGACCTCCATTCTTCCAGCCTCAACTATAGTAATCCATCATAAGAGCTTGAGAAACAGTGTTTCCACGACAGGACAGGAACGAGAAAAAAACCTGTTACCTGTGTTGTCAGTTATTAGATCATTTTACCTCTTTGAGCAGCCAAAAGTAATATAATAATATAATAATGCCCACAAAGGTGCTATTCTGAGTATGAAGTGTGCTCACACTGGAGAAGTATGCAGACCGCATGCATACTAGATATCCAAATGTTTAGCTGCCGTTCATATACACTGGTTTCTCTCAATGCGATGCACAAAGAAAATGAAGGAGTTGCTCAGAGCTGGAATAAACAAACTGTGTAGTGGTGATAACATTTTAAACAGAAACACTTCATATTAAAGACATGTTGGTGTTTTTTTGTGTGGTTAATTGTTGATGTCGCATTTATTGTATTGTTTCTGGATAAATGGTTAATTGTGTTGTTGTGCATACTATTGCTTTATCATTTCTTTGTTTTATGTGACTCTAGTTAAAAAGCAACACTTATTGTCAACAAACTTGATGAAATAAAGATTTATTGTTCAAAGAGCTGGGGGGAGGGGGGTTGTGATGGATCTGTTGTACTGACGGCCCTTTGGAAAGAATAATAAAATGAAACTGTCAAATGATGACATTTGCTATTATTACTCTTCCTATCTAGAAAAACAGAAAATGCCAAACTATAAAAAGGCAAAGCAAACAGACAAACACATTCTAAGTGTTGACAGTTCTGACAACGCAGAGACATTGTGTTACCATTACAATCTAGAAACAAGCTGAGAACTTCTATTAGAAAGTGATTGGCTGTTGACAAAAACCACAAGTCCCACCGTCTATACAGAGTTTATGAAGATAATCTGAAATAAAAAGGATTCATCACGAATACTTGGAGTTAGAAAAAGACTACTGGAAATCATTGCAACCGTCAGACTGACAAATGTAGATCATGTACTCAAATGGAATGCCGTGACATGATACTAGACGCTAGTATTTTGTATGTAAAGTATAAAATGTATAATTTCTGGTTAGCTATCGAACAGTCCTTTTGAAGCTGTGTAAATACAGCTATCGCACCGTTACTTTAGCACTTTCAACTTACCAAACGTTGTGGAATTAACCTCCATTCAGAGTTAAACGCTGGAGTTTTTAGAAAAGATGAGATTCTGGTTTTCTAAGTATCTCCCTCAGACCTTAGAGGCTTGAATTCTAGATACTGTGTTTTATGAATGACTACTGGTTGGAACCCAGCTATTGCAATAGGCTATAGTTTTGCCATTGGCCGATATGGAGACGTAGGCCTATGGAGGCAGCATGGTGGAATTAGCAAACTAACCACCTACTAAATGAATCCAGACCACCATCCATTATATAATTGCAGTGCAAAGTATTGTCTATTGCCATCTCACAAATTAATTTTGCACTGTTACAGAGACCTTTAGAGGCAGTATCTTCAGAGTGAGGGCCGTCCTGGTGCAGAGGTACGGACACAGTTTCTCGGTGAACGTGTGTGTGGAGGTGTGTATGTGTGTGTTGGTATCTGGATCAGAAAACGACAGCTCTCCTTTGTCCCAGTCCAGTTGAACTCTGATCTTCTGGAGCTTCTCCCTGAGGGGCAGATCTGTGTATTTATCTGCCGGGGAGTACGCTCTGTAGACGACGTCATTGAAGTCTAAGCTCCACACCGTAGACCCCACGAATCCTTTCCTACAAACCGACTCCGCTATCACCCCCAGCTCCCAGTCTTTGTTGTCTCCCACTTCCACGTCCCAGCTGTGAGTCCCCGAGTCGAACCCCGAGCCCAGGATGGATCCTGTGCAGCTTCCTCGACGGGTCTGAACCTGTGGTCCGTGTGGATTTTGCTGTCCCGGCAGACGACGCACACCGGCTGCTGATGGTCCAGACAGAAGAGCTTCAGCTTCTCCGAGTGCAGAGGGCAGAGCGTCCCCGACCCCGACGAGGTCGTCTGACCCCTCGCTTGTAAAAAGGTCTCACACAGGTTCCTCAACGCCAGGTTACGAGGCGGATCGCTGCATCGAGATACCGTCCGACAAACCGGACAATCCTGGAGTTTCTTCGCCGTCCACCAGCTCTGCAGACAGGCTCTACAGAAGCTGTGGCTGCACAACAGGAGGACTGGGTCTTTGAAGATGTCGTGGCAGGCAGGGCAGCAGAAATCCTCCTCTGATCTAGAAGCCATTTCCCTCCGAAGCCGAAAACACAGCCGGCAGACAGGAGATGGTGTCACTCCTTCCTCTGGAAAGCTTCCCCCCCAAACTCACTTTCACTTCTAGCTAAACGCTTGTGAAGTCGGCTGCTGCTGTTCGTGACGTTGGTCCAGATATCCTGGAATTCCCAGCATTCCTTTGTGAGGCTCCTTTGTCAGTGGAAGTCTAGACTCGGTCTGAAAGCGAGTCTCATGGTCCCTCGGTGAGGTGTATTTCCTGGTGTGTGTCAGGTGAGTCACACGTAGGTGGAGCTCTGAAGGATTACATCGCTTTGCTGCTCACTGGGAAACAAAGGTGCATGAATGTCCATCACACATACGGCTATTACTTGTTCTATGATAAAACAAAATTAAAAAAAACCTGCTCCACTTTCAGGAGGACGGTTTGGGATTCTCGGTGTCACAAACGTCCAACTAGAGCTCCGATGCTTCTGAGAGAAACACACCGACGCTGGAGAACCAAGAACGTTTGTGGACAAATTCTCTACATTGCACGTGGGAAAGCAAATATAAAATCTATAAAGTGTTAACTTATACCACACGTTAAACTGAATGCAGAGCCAGTGTTTTATTCTGTCCCCCATTAAAAAGGAAACAAGGCTACATGTGTGCAAAAACAAACCCTTTCACATTTACAAAAAGGACATAAAGAGCCCGACAGTTAGTGTGTGTGATGCATGGAAAGTCAATCAACCTCAGAATAACAAAATCCTTGCAAAAATAACTTCAGAAATCAGCTCTTCGGTTAACGACACAGGAGGTGATGAAACCTGGACCCGATGAAAGGAAACCCCGTGTGATGAAACCCACAACCAGGAAACATCTGCACCGCCAATCTGAGAGTTAAAGACACACGACGAAGCTCGGGGGAAATCATTTATATTCAATATCATAATCACATAAGCATCAATAATTCATATAAAAAAACCTTTAAAATAAAACTTTTCAGCATCTGTGATCGACGTCCCAAAAACAAACAAAGAGTCTTACAGGAGGTGGAGAAAACAAACACACCTGGCAGTGTAACTAAACCCGGAGCGATCGCTTCCTGTGAAGCTGATGATGAGATTTGAGGCGTGTTGTTGTTGTTCTGGGTCGCATTAGATCGTCAGCTGTTCCTGTTATTTTGTCCACCTCCCGCTCACACCTCAAACGTACATTCAAAAATCATGAATCAAAGAAATCATCGTCGATCCGTCTGAAGCGACCTCGAGCTCCACGTCTGACGAGGACCGTGTGCTACATGTACTGGTGTTACTGGTGTTACTGGTGTTACTGTTTCAAGACTCACAATAAGGAGGGACTTGAACAAAAATGGTAGAATTTTCAAGCTGTGTACCATTCTCAAAAGAAAACATAAGCAAAACAGTTATTTCATTTTTAATGGGATTCAAATAGAGGAGAGAAGGAGGCGGAGAGGAGGAAGAGGAGGAGGGAGAAGAAGAAGGAGGTGAAGTCATTCAACTCTTAAATGCCTTCTGTCTACTTGAGTTGACAGAACTCACCACTGCCTCTAAGATTAACACTAAGTCCAGCATAGAGGGGCTCAGTGAACGTGGTCTGGACTCTGTGGAGGAGAGTCATGGTCTTAGAGACGCTGTAGAAGGACAGAATACCTGCTCTGTGATCCAGGAACACTCCTACTCTGGAGGACGGAGGACCTGAGACGGGAGTTTTAACTAAGTTGTAGAAGAACGTATATCTGTTGTCGATACAATATAACGACCAGGATTTGTCATTGTATCCAAAGTCTCCTGTTCTACTGATACTCTTGTATGCGACTGCTACACCAACTTCACCACCTCCTCTCCTCTTCACCTCCCAGTAACAACGGCCAGTCAGACTTTCTCTACTCAGGACCTGACAACATCCAGTGAATCTGTCTGGGTGACTAGAATAAGACTGCAATGGACTCCTTGTTGCTTTTCTGTTCCCCTCAGATAATAACAGAAATCTGTTTACTGTGTTTGGATCCAGTGTGATTTCACGTGAATATTTCAAGAATCCAGCTCTGGTCTTGGGTTCTGGTTGTGGCAGTGAAACATCCACTTCAGTCCCTGCCAGTGAGACGTTTGTCCATCTGTGTGTCAGAACTTCCTGTAGTCCATCTCTGACTTCTGACAGCGCCGCCGTCACGTCCTCAAAGTAGCGGCGAGGAGGACGGGCGTTGATGCTGGATGAGTGTGTGGACTCACTGAGTGGTGACAGTGACGGGTAGTCGTGTAGAAACTGGTTGTGATCCTCTGTGTGTGAGAGCTTCTCCAGCTCAGCGTCTCTCCTCTTCAGCTCACTGATCTCCTGCTGCAGCTTCTCCTGAAGCTCTCCGACTCGACTCACTTCAGTTTCCTGCTGGGATCTGACCTGCTGCTTCACGTCAGAGCGTCTTCTCTCCATGAGACGGATCAGCTCCGTGAACATCTCCTCACTGTCCTCCACTGCTTTATCAGCAGAGTGGTTGATGGCCTCCACCTCCTGGTGGAGCAGCTTCACATCTTTGTCTCTGTCCTGGATTCTCTGCTGGATGTTTAGTCGACTCCCCTCCAGCTCTCTCTGCCTCTCGGTCCTTTCTGCTGCAGCTGAGACTGTGTCGTGGCCTTTATGTTCGTCCACAGGGCAGAGATAACAGATAGACTGCTGATCAGTACGGCAGAACATCTTCATCACCTCATCGTGACGAGAGCACACGTTCTCCTGGAGCTTGTTGGAGGGCTCCACCAGCCGGTGTTTCTTAAATGCTGCTGATTCATGATGAGGCTGGAGGTGTTTCTCACAGTAAGAGGCCAGACACACCAGACAGGACTTGAGGGCTTTCAGTTTCCTCCCAGTGCAGGAATCACAGGCCACATCTTCAGGTCCAGCATAGCAGAGACCAGCAGGAGCAGCTTGGAGTCCAGTCTTCTTCAGCTCCTCCACCAGATCTGCCAACATGGTGTTTTTCAGCAGGACAGGCCTCGGTATGAAGGTCTGCCTACACTGAGGGCAGCTGTAGATCTCCTTCTCATCCCAGAAGCTTCCAATACACTTCATGCAGTAGTTGTGTCCACAGTGAAGAGTCACCGGATCCTTCAGTAGATCCAGACAGATGGAACAAGAGAAGGTTTCCCGGTCCAGCTGAACTCCTTTCTGCGCCATTTCACCTCTCAGCGACGACGACTGTCTGAGTTTCACTTAGTGAGAAGTGAAACTGGTCTGAGGTCTGATCTCAACAACACTGTGTGTGAAAAAGTGAAGGTGGCCTGTCAGCTGCTGCACTTCACCGCCATGTTGGTTACACCCGTCCACACACAGTAGATCTGAAGGGGAGGGAACAAGGAAGTGTGTGTGTGTGTGTGTGTGTGTGTGTGTGTGTGTGTGTGTGTGTGTGTGTGTGTGTGTGAGAGAGAGAGAGAGAGAGAGAGAGAAAGAGAGAGAGAGAGAGAGAGAGATTTTTTTGATTTTTACAAAAAACACTTTATTTACAATATTCATATATACATATACATACAGTATTCATCAATATCTCAACAGAGAAAATGCAATGCATCAATAAAGTGCTATTTGTGCATAAGGTGAATAAAAAGAGGAGTTTATCTGATAAAAAACTGTGCAAATACTAAATCATCATTTTTGACAGAGCAGATAAAATCACCGAAGCACCACCGCCATTTAAAATTTTCCACGTCCCCAATGGTTTGATAAAACTTAAACTCTAGACATATTCTTGACTTAATGTTACAGAGAAACACAGGAAGGGCCTCATGCCCCGCTCTTTCTTCTACCTTGTTTCTCCGACTGATGACTGACTGACTGCCATTTTTGCTTCTCCTAATAGGAAGTTTATCAGCTGCCATTTGACACAATCTGTCTTTTTCTATCCTGCACCAAAAATAAAAACTCTCTCTGAAAAAAACACATTAAAAGAGCTAAAAACCAACGTTAAAAAAAGAAAGAAAGCTTGTGAGTCTCAGGCATTCAGTAAAAACATGGAAAACTGTCTCTCTTAGGCCACAGAAAGGACATTGGTTTGAAACAGCAGGATTTAAAACTGAGACAAAGGCATTTGAGGTGATGGCACCATGAAGTACCCTCCACTGGAGGTAAGCTGTCCGTTTTTTAAGGGGAGGCTTGTATAAAACCCTCCACTGCGGGCAGGCCCCGTCCCACCCCGCTCTGTTGCTCCAAGCTGTGGGGGGCCTACTTTTCAGTCCTTTCCCGTTGACTGATTTGACAATGTTGGTATACAGCGTTGCCTTGTCGGCTCTGTGCAGGCTGAGCTTGCCCAGAGTAGAGCTAGTGACAGTTAACAGGGGTCCAGTCTCTTCTCCAAACTCTGGGCTCAGGTAGATCTCAGGGAAAGGGTCCGTGGGGTCTGGCATGACCTCTCCCTGACCAAACTGTATGAGGAGGTTCCTCTCCATCCCACAGAGTTTGTGCCTCCAGAGCTCCAGCAGCTTCTGGGCCACCCTGACAGAGTGGATGCCCAGGATGTGGCCCAGGGCCCCGGCCCCTGTCAGCTCCGGCCCTGCAGCCTCCACCAGCTGCTGCAGGCTCACAGTCTTTGAGTTGGACAGCTTTGTCACCAGCCCGGGCGTCAAGCTACAAACGTCCAGCCTGCTCCCGTGTATCAGAGGCTCCTTTAATAACCAGTGCAGAGAGTTAGTATTTTCAAACATTTTACGAGTAAAAAGGTCCCATGACTTAAAAACGCCCTGATAAAAAGGAGGAAACCCATTTAGTTTTAAAATCTTAGAATCAGTTAAAAACAGAGCAGTATCCAGCCCCAGTTTACTCACATGTCTGAGGATACAGCTGGTCACATTCCTCCATACCAAATCGGACGGCCCTGTCAGAAACCTTTGTATGAATTGAAGCCTGAAAGTGGCCGTTCTGCTGGCCAGGTGGATGAGGCCCTGTCCCCCCTCCTCTCTTGGTAAATATAGCACCCCCTGTGGCACCCAGTGCAGACCCCCCCAAAAGAAATCAACTATTTTTTTCTGTATTTCAGCCAGTAGGCCAGAGGGGGGGTCTATACACGACAGACGATGCCACAGGAGGGATGCAACAAGATTATTTAAGATTAAAACTCTACCTCTGTATGACATTTGAGGGAGCAGCCATTTCCATTTTTTTTTTATTTTACTCTCTACTCTTTCTAGGACGGTCTCCCAGTTTCTCAGCACCACAGCCTCATTCCCGAGAAACACCCCAAGATATTTCAGCCCGTCTTTTTTCCAGGCAAGGCTCTGGGGGAGAACCGGGAGACCGTCAGCCCATTCACCAACAGCGAGGGCTTCGCTCTTTTTCCAGTTCACCGTCGCTGCTGATAAAATAGTAAAATTGTTTACAATATTTTCTAAAAATGTCCATCTCACCCTGATTTTTAATAAAAACAATGAGGTCATCAGCGTAGGCTGATAAAACAATGCTTCCATTAAAACCAGGTAAAGTTAGACCTTCAATATTAAAACGTATTTTGTTGAGGAGGAGTTCCAGGGAGAGCGCGTAGAGCATGCCAGACAGAGCACAGCCCTGCCGAACGCCTCTACATGCTCTAAAAGGAGCACACAGACTACCGTTTATCTTCAGCACACTCTCAACCCCACTGTACAACACCTTGATCTTAGCTATGAAACCAGCGCTGAACCTAAACTTCTCCATAACTTTCCAGAGGAAATTGTGTTCAACGCGGTCAAAAGCCTTTTCCTGGTCTAGACAAATCAGACCAGTGTTACTGAGCTGGAGACGTCCAAAACATCCCGAATGAGGTGGACATTGTCCACCATGGACATGCCGGGCACACAGTAGGTCTGGTCCCGATGGATGACCTGCTCCATAGCTTTCCCCAGCCTGGAGTCAAAGAGTTTGGACAGAAGTTTGTAATCCACACACAACAAAGACACAGGGCGCTAGTTTTTGATTTCTTGCAGGTTACCTTTTTTTGGTAGGAGAGTGATAACTGCTCTGCGGCAGGAAGTGGGCATGGAGCCAGAGGCCAGACTTTCATTAAAAACATCTAAAAGATCATTTGCAAAGATGTCCCAGAAGGCTTTATAAAACTCGACTGTGAGGCCGTCGATGCCGGGAGCCCGCCACCCTTGCATGCCCTGCAGGGCAGCGTGTAGCTCCTGCATCTGCAGCGGCCCCTCGAGACAGGTGTTGGTCTGAGAGACCTGAGGCAGTCCACCAGTGAACCCCTCCAGTAGAGCGTCCTGCTCCTCATATTCGCTTGTGTAGAGGGAGGTATAAAACTCCACCGCACGTCTTCGGATCTGGCTTGGCTCCACGATCTCCTGCCCTGTGTCTGAAAGCAGTGTGTGGATTACTCGCCCCTGCCCATTCTTTCTCTCCAGGCCGAAGAAATAACTAGAGGGGACATCCATCTCTTCGATGGCTTGAAACCGGGACCTGACCAGTGCGCCCTGTGCTCTACTTTCCAGCAGGTCAGCTAAAGCTAGCTTTTTGACTTTGAGGACTTCAATATGTTCTCGATCTCCTGTGGATTCACTTCAATTCTCAAGTTCCACTATATCTATCTCCAGGTCCTTCATAGATCTAGTGATGTCTCTGGTGACGTTGAGCGTGTGCTGTTGACACATAAGTTTGATTTCAATCTTACCATGGTCCCACCACTGCCTAAGACTGCTAAAATCATCCTTTCTCTGTCTAAAAACATCCCAGAAATAAATAAGTGCCTTTCTAAACTTTTTGTCAAAAGTTAAAGCCGAGTTAAAATGCCAGTAAGCGCTTTTAGGCTTTACATTTCTAATAAAAACATTACATAAAACCCAAGAATGATCAGTAAAAATAGCTGGGGTAATTGTGCATGATTTATAAATATTAAAGTGATGCTTAAAACAATAAAAACGATCTAGTCTGGCTGAGGAGATCCTGCTCTCTCTAAGGTGGGACCAGGTGTACTGTCGGCAGTCTGCGTGCATCCTCCTCCACACGTCCACCAGGCCATGAGCAGAGACCAACCGCCTCAGAGCATGCTGGGATGCTGGATGTGGCTCTGCATGGTTTCGGTCTAAACCCTCATTTTCAGTACAATTAAAATCCCCACCCAAGAATAAAAAATCCTCCGTGGCACAGCCGTTTAAAACATCACTTACTTTTTCTAAAAAAACCTTCCTCTCTGCACCGATTGTTGGAGCATACACATTAATAAAAACAGCTGTAAAATTGTCAAATGGAGCTTTGACTAAAAGTAGCCTCCCCTCGATAAAATGCTCAACCTCCAGTGAGACTGGAGTAAAAGCCTTGGAGAAGAGGAAGCCTACTCCTCCACTCAGAGAAGTGCCATGACTCAAAATGGCTTCCACTTCCCACTCTCTCCTCCAGTCTGCCTCATTGCCTTTGTCACTGTGTGTTTCTTGTAAAAATAAAACATCTATTCGTTTCATTTTTGCTGTTTCATAAATACTTGCTCTTTTTTTGTCCTCTCTGGCTCCGTTCACATGAACACTTCCCACTCTAAAACAATCCATGTTGAGTGAGAGGTTAAAAACGAGGCTTAAAAACAATAAATTAATTAAAACACACATTAGAGCATTTTCCATCACTGTTCATTTGTTTTTTTTACCTTGACTACAAATTTCTTTAGTCTATAGACTTCTTGGTTGGTAAAACCGGACAACTCTTGCTGGCTAATATGGAGCCGGGCCGAGGAGCAAAACAAAGTTAGATCCGGGAAGAAATCCTCTATTTTTACCCCATGTTGGTTTTTTGTTCTTCTTAAAAAATTCCTGATTTTTTCTGGAGTGTATTGTGATTTTTTTTGGCTGTTGCTGAGGCTAGGAGCTTCACTGCCGTCGGACACATATTCGTCACTGCTCTCGTCTGTGTTGGCCCTCCTATCCGTCTGCCCGTCTTCTTCACTGGCTTTACTCCTTTTAGCATCACTTGTTGTGTTTTTTGTTTTTCTTCTACGTTTTATAGTAGGTTTTTCTCTAACAACCTCTGCTGCAGCCTCCTCTTCCTCCATCTCATCCTCTTCTCCCAGATCACTCCATCTTGTATTACCTTGCCCAATCTCTTCATTTGTTTTTCCTTCATTAACCTCATCTGCCTGCCCTTCACCTGTTTCCCCTGCCTGTCCCTTTTCACTGATCTCACCCTGTTCCACACCTGCATTTTCACTCGTTTTTTCCTCCTTTTCTCCCACCACTACACTTCCCACCGTTTCTATCAGCTATGTTTTGAAGGGGAAAAGTACAAAATATATGCTGAGTCCAGAATGTGGAACAAAAAGGGAACATTTGTGGTTTTGGTTGAGTGATGATGTAAACAAGTCATGCCTCAACGCTAGAGTCATTATTTTTTTTCAATGATTAATCAAGACCACAGTCTCTCCCTTACTTTAACCAGGAAGTAGTTTCATCATGCAATCCTTAAAAGTCATATTCATAACATTTTTAATTAAAAGAAGTGCAGAATCAAAGTATCACGTCTCGTGAAAAACGTTTTTTGATTGTGAATTAATCATTTTAAAAATGTTGACGGGTCCAAAATGAATGTTCTGATTACCTCTGTGTAGATGTGTGACGTGTGGCTGCAGCTTGCTTGTGAGCCAATAGAATAACAACGTTGGTATCACGTGGTATCTCTGCGTAGTCAGGGGTCAAGAGTCTTTGGGGTTGCCAGTTAGTGTGGAAAAAACGGAAAAATGGCTGAGTTTGACGGTAAGGGGCGGCATTTTCAGTACCAGTCCCAAGAAACACCACCGCACAAAGTAACCCAAATGTAAAGCTTCATGTTGGAAAATTAATTCATACCACGAAAGATTCATTACCTGACATGACTGAGTCTGTCACTCCACTCGACCATGAAAACGCCCATTGCATGTGCTTCGAGCAACAGAATGCAATGGAAGGGGGAGTGCGTGTGCGACATCTAGTGGCTGGATGTTATCAATGTTGTCAATAGCACCTTAAAAAGTGGTTGTTTTGGGAATTTCCTTGAAGATTAATGAAGTTATATCTTATCTTATATTCCATTTTACTTGAAATAAGCTTAATGTGTGAATCTAAAGATACTTTCATGGGGTCTTTGAGGTGTAAATAAAACAGCAGTGATCTCCAACTCAAAAAAGAGAGAAATGACTGGACCATCTGGTTTGTTCTTTCTTGTTGTAATTGAATTGATCATCAAATAAACTATCTACGACTAGGAAAGTCTGCGATACAGACACAAACAAACAAATCCGGCCTTTTCGCTGTTTTTGTGGATAAAAGTGTCTCCGTGTCCTAATATTCAAGATGTGGAAACGACTCCAGATCTGGACGGTGGGTCCTGGCTGTTCTTTCATAGGACCTGAAATGATCCCGGGACTTGTTGACATGCACCACGCTGTGGCTGTCTGGTTCTTCAGGGGCAGTCAGGTCATCTTGGCAACAAGCCTCGCTTCTTCAAAACCTCAGACACCCCCAGTTACTGAGGAGCGCTAAGCCTGGCTGAAATCCCTGCGTGGCATGCTGCGGCCCCCTCTGCCAGCACCAGTCCCCCCCCCCCCCCCCCCCCCCGCCAGCCAATAGACCAGTGCCGCTGTACCGTGAGGGGTTCAATGCCCCGAATGTTACGCCCCGTTGCCGGGGAAAAGATAATGTAAAAAAGGTGGAAAAACTACACGAGCACGACACGTTAGCAGCCAGTGTGTATTCTCATCAGTCAGCCATACTGCTTCTTCGACAACACGGAAAACAGGCATCAACAATCGATCACCGTGCAGCACATTCGCCACAGACTTGATAAAGAAAATAAAAACAATTGAAGTTCCAAAAATATAACTTATGCAAGTGAATTTTGATAAAAGGTAAATAAAATGTTGTAAACAAAATGTGATATAAAATAAACTATTTTTATCTGTAAGTGCTACTGTCTCTGTTGTCGTTTTCCATACCTGCCAGGCAAAAGCAGTTGAACACCGAATAGATGATCAATCATCATTTTAACCTTTTTAACTCAAGACACATGAAAACAATGAATTCTTCTTCTTCTTTAACTCACTCTTTGTAATGAATTGCTATATTAACATATGAAAATCACGAACTATCTTATTAATCAAGTCTTTCCATGAATTACTATTATTTTCATTGCTTATATCCTGTTTTAAACAACATTCAACATTATAATCATGACACAGTCCTTTTAACCACATTTTACCATGAATTATTATTATTAGCCATAAGCTCTTCTTTTAAACTCAGCTTTTTATCATGTTCAGTATTATACCCGATATTATAACCATAACACGAGCAGGCGTTGGTCGCTGAGAACCTGGCAGAGGTTTTGCGGACGCACCTGGAGTGTTCAACATCACACCGTTCTGGAGAATAGACTGGCACAGGCGCTGGCATCGGGTCTGGCAGCACCGGCTTTAAAAACAATTAGGCCTTTGACATCCACCAGATAGCAGCTGTAGGACCGAGCCTGGCAAAGGCAGAGAGGAGGGAAGCCAAGTGACTTACCGCCCCAGTCAACTCATCTCTCCCACACACACAGATATGATCTTCCAGCACTTCCAGGGCTCCATGGAGGGAGGAACAAAACAACACCATCATGCAAAGCAAATCTTGCGAATATTGCTGGCTAGAGATGCATCCTCCTAGACATGGACGGACCTACCGGGAACAGACCCTAAAGCCCTCACCCCAGCCTTCGCCTACAAAGAAACATGAACCAACCAGGAAGAGACTCAAAATGATCTTAAAAGGTATAAAACAACTTCACAAAGAGACACAAAACACCTACAAAGTAACACAAAACCCACAACAAAAAAGGCTTAGCAAGTATTCTGGTGGTCGTCTAGAAATCTCCAGTTGACAAATGATGCAAATTAACCTTTAATCATCTTGGAAGCTGAACTGTGGTCTGTTGGGTCCATAAGACAGTAACAAAGTTGGACAACTTGTTCTTACAAGCACATAACTGATCCTGTGCTGCTGTCTTTCACCACTAGATGTCAGAGTTTACACACATTCTCTCTCTCTCCGCCTTATTGATCTCTTCCCTTGCCATCTTGTTTTCTCTCATTTCTCTAATCTCCCTTTGTCTTCTGTTTTTCCAGTCTTACTGTCTTTTGTGATGTCTCTTCTGTTTTACCGTCTCACCTCGTCTCCCGACCTCCCTTCCCGTTGCCCTGCCGTATTCGAGGGAACGTGACCTTTGACCTTTGATTCCTTCATTTCTTTATCTGTGATTGCACATGACTGAACACATGGAGACTGAGGCGTTAGATCACAAGACTCACAGATAGACAAAGGGTGGATGAATTAGCTGAATGTGAACCAACAGGGCAGATGTTTGTGTTTGTGTTTTGGACGTAAAGGTGACTGATGGATGATATAAATGTGATTTCTGTATGACTTGATTTGGCTTCCCTTCCTGTCACATGCAGGCTAATTATATATATATATATATCACTGATTCTTGAGATAAGGGACAAAACACGTCCCACATCAAAATGTTGCAATTTGTCTTAAAAAACAATAAATGATTTATTTTTAAAAGGCTTTAAAAGATGGATATGAAAGACTTTTGTATGTGTACACCCTTAGTTTTGTATATATTTATATTATTTCATAGTAATTTGATAAAACTGTACTATGAAAGCCCATGCAAATGAACTCGTCCTCCGTAGAGGTCACAGTATCAAACTGCCGAAAATAAGTGTTTTAAAAAGCCCAAAATGTCCAAATATTAATATGAGGTTAATTGTATGGCTTAATAAAATACCACAAAACATTTAAAGTGGACATTCCATTATTTTATACATGTACAACAGCCTCTCAAAGTTTGTCCTTAATTCAAGTCAACTCCGTAAGATATTTTTCAAATTCTAAATAAATCACGCATATTTTGGTCAGCCTTAACCCTGAGGACCCCCTTTGACTCCTTCCTGCTGATGGATGCAGAAGTCCAACACATGGTCTCTTAAGTTTTACATTTTTAAAAATATTCAGCAAACAAGTTGAAATCTCTGTGGTCACAGCTAGTCTGTCTTCAAATTAGGGATGATTTCAATCAATAATTTTGAAATAAAAGTTGGTATTTAGGTTTAGTTTAGTGGCAGCTAACAACTGAGAAAAATCAAAATGGCTACCATTTACTATATATGAGTAATTTGAAAAAACATGTCATTTTTTCAACTCCGTCAGACGTCAACTCTGTCAGATATTTCGTCTGACGGTGTTGACATGTGAGCTGACGGAGTGGAAAAGTGCTCCCAAATCCTTATTAATTAATGCATAACAACTACATAAGATGATAATATAATCTAAGTATACATTTTGATTGAATTAAATCAAATCAAACTTTATTTATATGGCACTTTTCATACTTTAAAAGTAGCACAAAGTGCCTCACAGAAAATAAAAGCGAACAAAACAAAAACAAAACAAGATATTAACAACAAGAACACCTTGAAACCCAAGCCTCCCACCCCCACAAATATACACACAGAGATACACAGAGACATACACACTCACGCACACACATAGCCATATGCACAGACATACACACCCACACACACCCACACACATACACTAGCTGTTGCTGAGGAGTAGGGTTGCAAAGGGGCGGAAAATTCCCGGTAAATTTCCGGAAAGTTTCCGGTAAATTTCCACGGGAACTTAAGGTTGGGAATTTTGGAAATATTCCATATTTGGAAACTCTCCATGGGAATAATGGGAATTATGGGAATTAAGGGGAATTTAGGGGAACTAACTGGGAATATATTATATCCAAGCATAAATATGAACAGAAGTCATAAGAAAACATCCATACAAAATGTTTTCAACAGATATTTCAACAGATTTATTTGAAAGTAGAACAGAACATGTTTTAATTAGTTGCTTCATGGGTGAAGTCAAAAACAGGAATGTTAGGTTCAATACTCCCAACCCCACTCATTCAAAAATGGAATGGAATGTTCCCATTCATGTCTATGTAAGAAGCCGTGCAATGCCGTCACGGAGCGGCGAATTTCGAGAGACGGAGCGCCGCTGCCCGCAAGCAATCGAAAATCTTTTAGACTGACCGGTGTCGATCTAAATTAAAGACAGATTCAGCAACTGCATAGCTTATTTCTCGCCTAACATGTTTTCAGAAAGACATTTCAGTGAACTATTTTCGTAAAATAGAGGGAGGTGGGAGGCTGCGAGGGGAGAACGATACGAGCTCGGAGGAGCACAGAGGGGAGGGGAGGGGAGGGGTGTGTGTGTGTGTGTGTGGGGGGGGGGGGGTGCTTTTCAAACCTTTCAAATCGTAGACTAGAGCTGTAATAAATATATTTCCCCATAATAGCATCAAAACGTACTTCACTTTGTTTAGTCCAGAAGCTCAAATGTGTGCCTTCAATAGTTTTTGTGCTTCAGGCTCAAAAGTGTGGTCCAGTCTTCTAGTGATCTTCTGTACATGTGATGGAGGCATGCACAGTGCCAGTAGGGAGTGTGGTCTCAATAGCCTGCACTAAGCAGTGTGCTCTGTGCATGTGGTTGAGGAATGGCATGGATATTCAAGTGTATTTGAATGGCATCTGTTTGTTTTAGTCAAGATTATGCTACAAAATAACTCCTCAGCTATATTTTTTGTCCCCTTTGAAGAGCCAACCATCAATTTTAAAAATGTCCAGTTTATTCCCGTTTATTCCCATAAATTCCCATGGAAAGTTTCCACTTTTGAAAATTCCCGGAATTTTGCAACCCTACTGAGGAGACATGGCTGGGCACCAAGATCTGAGGTGAGGAAGAAGCTATACCTTTGGGGGCCGTGCACACTGAGAGGAATCATGGTCCATGACTGCAGGGGGCGCCACCACAGGGACCACCCCAGCCCAGGCAGACAGGAGGCTCCACACCAAGGTGTAGAGCTCTCCTGCCACCCGGGCCATGGCCGTCCACGGGACAGCACCCCCAACGGTGAATCAGAAACAACTCCCGGTGTGGTAGACCCCCAGGAGGAAACACTGGAAAACCGAGGGGCTAAAACAGCTAAATAATATACAAGGTAGAAGCTAAAAACTGAGGGAATAAAAACAATAAAAACAGTAAAATGTATCAAAATGTATAAAATAAAATAAAATTGACCCAATAAATAAAACAATAAAAATAAATAAAATGTATAAAACAGTAAAACAGGATAAGCTAAAATAAACAATATAAAATAGAATAATAATAAAAAATGTAAGAAGCATAAAAGAAATTAGAAAACATGTCAGTTAAAAGCCTGATTAAAAAGGTGGGTCTTGAGCTTCTTTTTAAAAACATCAACATTCTCTGCGGCCCTGAGGTTCTCCGGCAGGCTGTTCCACAATCGGGGGCCATAGTAACTGAATGCCGCCTCCCCGTGTGTTTTGGTTCTGACTTGTGGTATGGTTAAAAGGCCAGCATCGGAGGACCTCAGGGTCCGCGAGGGTTGATAGGGTAAAATTTGTGCAGATAAATAAGAAGGCCCGAGACCGTTAAGACATTTAAAAACTAGTAAAAGAACCTTAAAATCGATCCTGAAACGCACAGGGAGCCAATGCAGCGATTTTAAAACTGGTGTAATGTGCTCCCGCCCTCTGGTCCTCGTCAGCACGCGTGCGGCTGAGTTCTGTAATAATTGTAAATTGTTAATGTTCTTTTTGGGAAGACCAGAGAGCAGGGCATTACAATAATCTAAACGACAAGAGATAAAAGCATGCATCAGCACCTCGTGCTGGCCTGAGAGAGAAACGGGCGGACTCTGGCTATATTCTTAAGATGGTAAAAACCTATCTTTGTTATGTTTTTGATGTGTGGAATAAAATTCAGCTCAGAGTCAAAAATCACGCCCAGATTTTTTACAGATTTTGAGGGTTTAAAATCCTGTAACTTTGGTAAAAGTTTCTCTCTCTGGCCTTCAGGACCAATTACTAAAACCTCTGTTTTGTCCTGGTTGAGCTGCCATCCATGACTTGATGTCTACAATGCAGTTAAAAAGGGCATCAATTGGCCCTGTGTCATCAAGAGACACGGTGATGTACAGTTGCGTATAATCAGTATGAAAGCTGATGCCGTGCCTCCTGATGACGTCCCCAAGGGGAAGCGTGTAAAGGTTAAAAAGAGTTGGACCTAAAATTGACCCTTGGGGAACCCCACACTTTATCTTATGGGTTTCTGAGGAACATGTATCCATACTTACAAAGAAACTTCGATCAGTAAGGTAGGACGTGAACCAGGTCAAAACAGTACCAGAGAGGCCGACCAGGTTCCTCAGTCTATTTAATAAAATGTGATGGTCTACTGTATCGAAGGCGGCGGTTAGATCCAGTAGTACCAAGACTGTAGGTTTATGATTATCTAAATTACACCTGATGTCATTTAAAATCTTTAAAAGTGCTGTCTCTGTACTGTGGTTCCTCCTAAAACCAGACTGATCAGTCTCTAAAATATGGTTTGAGTTTAAGAAATCATTTACTTGGTTAAAAACAAGTTTTTCTAAAAATTTTACTTAAAAATGGTAAGTTGGATACAGGCCGGTAGTTATTTATTAATTGGTGAATCTCTGTTGATTATAGTACGAATAGTTAATCCAATCAATTGGTAATGTTGTTCTAAGTGTCTTACCACCGCAGAACCACCAGATGTCCTCCCTGGTCACAAGTTGTCTTCTCACCCACGCATCCTGCACACCCCAGTCTCCTGCTGATAACTTCAGGGTTAGATTACAGGGAGCCAAAGTTCCTACACTAACCGTACCTTCTTCTCTAGACAGACAGGTGTAGTTGCCGTCATATGGCTCAAACCAGGGTGGCCGCGTGTGAGTTGGCACAGGGGGAAACAAGTGGTGTAACATTGGTGCAGTTCCTGTCAGCGGGTAGAGACACAAAGTTATACAATTTGCGGTCCGATTTCTCTTTTAGCTCTTAATTTGGCTGGTGTTGAATTAGCTAGCGTTGTATTGGCTAGTGTGGAATTTATAATCAGTGATTCAGCTGCGGTGCGATTGTTGTTGCCATTCGATTGTTGAGACTGAAGTTCGTGTACCGAGAGTATCGGAATTACCACTATCACTGCTACCAGACTGATTAGACGCAATGTTCCTCTCATACCGCATCCCGTCCTTCGGTATGGATTCCATGGTCTGTCGGCCATGGTGTGGTGCTTTTACTTATCTGTCCCCTCCGGGGGACAGTGTGTCAGATGAACCCACGTTCCTCTCTCAGCGATGTGGACTGCTGTCGGTGTAGATAGCAGAACCTGATATGGACCTTCCCAGTGAGGAGATGACCAGTGATACCAATGATAACTGCAATGAAACTTTAGTTGGATGTTAAACATTTCTGATAATTTAGCCATGACTTGGTTTCTGAAATGTGGACCGTTATCGCAATAAATTGTTTCTGGGAACCGAATCTTAGTGCAATAACAGTAGCAAGGATTTTTGCTACCACTATAGCGTCGTTTGTTGCTGTTGGTGTGATTTCAACCCATTTTGAGAACATATCTCCTGTTACCAGACAGTATTTTTTCCCCTCTGATTTGTTTAGTTCGATGAAGTCCATGCATATTGTTTGGAAAGGATATTCAGCTTTCGGGAACGCTCCTCTTTTAGGTCTCATTCTTCCTTGTGAATTGTGCTTGGAGCAAATCAAACAGGATGCACAAAACTTTTTAGAGTAATTTTGGAATCCATATGTTGTAAAACATTTACCTATCATTGCCACCATCCCTCCTGTTGAGACATGTGTAATTCCATGGGTCAAAATAGCTGCAAATCTATAGAGGGTTTTAGGAAGGATGGGCTATCAGCTACTAAAATCTAATCTGAACCCTGTCCCTCTGTTGCTGCGCGTTTAGCTTCTTCATCTGCTTTGCGATTTCCTCGTGAAACTGGATCAGTCCCGGTAGTGTGCTGCGCATTTACAGACTGCAACTGCTTTTGGTAGGAGAATAGCATCCAATAAAGTTAGAATCAAATCTTTGTGTTGAATAGATTTGCCTGTAGATGTTACCATGCCTCTGTTTTTCCACTGTTGTGCGAAAACATGCAGTGTGGAGAACGCATACTGGCTATCTGTGTAGACTGTGATAGCTTTCCCTTCCCCCAATCTACATGCCTCCATCAAAGCTACTATCTCTGCTGCCTGTGCTGAGAAATGTGATGGCAAAGGTGAGGATTTCAACACCCTCCCCTGTGTCACCACCTCCTTTTCTGTGGGCTCCTCCAGTGAACACTCTCCATCGGCCGAACTCTCTTTGATAAAAGAATGTCCGCCAGATCCGGAGGGACGGTTGTAGTGTGAAAAGGTGATGGAGCTCGGTTTGTGCTTCACCATGCGTAGGAGATCCAGGACTTTTGGCCCAGAATCAGGAACAGTTGCGAGGATAGTGAGTAGAGGACTGGAGTCCAGATTGAGAATAGGGCACAGACCCTTTGCTTCATGAACCTGTGGACTTGGGTCCACGGGTGCTCTGCTGAGAATGAGTGTCCAGGCTCCTGCAAGCACACAGCTTCCCGCTTGTGTATGTCTTCATCCAGTTCCAGCAGTGAGCTTCAGGGAGACAATGATTCCCTCTGTCTGGTCTTTGGAGAACTCGCTCATTCAGGGCTTGTTGTAACGTGGACTTTGAAAAAGCATCCAAGGGTGCAGGGTGTGTCGGAGGGGGAGGAGTTTGCACTCAGAGCCCCCTCTATGTCTAGATTAAGGTGGTCCAGTTTCCTTATCAGCTGGTTCATTGACTCCGACCAGGAAGACTTGACCTGCGGAGACTCCTTCTTACTGCTGGTCTCCTCCTCCATGTCATAACCATACCTCCTGGTCGTGCGATTGATTTCTGTACTCACAGTATCTCTGCTCCTCTGTTTGTCTTTGCCTGTGTTCCTTTGTCTGCCATTGACAAGATATTCTCCACTCTGAGGCAGCTCTGGAAACACATCATCGTCGTCACCATCTTCGTGGATGATTTTGTTGTTGTGGAGGACTTTTCCAAAGGCTCTGCAATGTTGGAGGAGTCGCATACTGTAATTCACAGATGAGGAAAAAGTGCCATTACTAGTTAGTGATAGTAACACACATGCTTCTTCTCTCAAACTCCAACCATGCAACCTGAAAGGGTGCCATGGCTTCATTGTTGGACAGAGAACGTCTCCTACGTCACCACAACTGTCACACCTTCTTGACGTGTATTGAAGCTCGGAGTGTGGGCAGGACCCAATCTGCACTCCTCCCCTCGCACCGGGGTGTTAGGTTGTGGTGATGCGATTGACTACTCACTGTCGGTGGTGACACAGCTGTCACTTGTTGGAGCTTGGCATGCTACTGGTGGAGGAAGGTGTTATTTCATCCTTGCCTCTTAGTCGAACCAGTGACAGGATCTTCTCCCTCCGGACTTGGAATGTGCTTGCATTGAATGCACTGCTCTCTTTGTGGTCAGGAGAACTTGGAAGGGATCCGTGTCGTGTCTTTGCTTCCAGGGTTTTCTCCTGTGATTTTTGATGATCACCCAGTCTTCAGGTGATGCTGGAATGCAGTAGGTGGTGATGGAAGTGCAGCTTTCACCTGTGCATGAAGGCCATTTCCAACAACGTTGTATGATATCCAAGCCATCTTTGAGCAGATTGATGAGATGTTTTCTCCATCCATCTACCGCTTATCCTGTATTCAGGATTACGCCGGGCTGGAGCCGATCCAGGCTGTCATTGGGCGAAGGCAGGGTACACCCTGGACAGGTCGCCAGTCTATCACAGGGCCAACATGTAGAGACAAACAACCATTCACACTCACATTCACACCTACGGGCAATTTAGAGTCACCAATGAACCTATCCCCATCCTGCATGTCTTTGGACTGTGGTAGGAAGCTGAGCATGCAAAATATGGGAAACAGCAAGTTTTACGTCTGAGTAGGGTTTTGGTGTACGTGGCTAAACCCATTTAATTTATGCAAACGGTTGAACTGCATTTGTCCTAACAACACGTTCTGCAAAATTAAAAACATCAGAAACCTATGCCGACGGCATCACATTTCAGTTGAGGTGGGAGGGGGAGATGCGTGCGCCGTACCTTGTGTTTATTTACGTCAATGTTTTGAAGATGCGTTACTAGACAAGCTGAGTTTAGCTGAGAACGTCGATCCGAAGCAGATAAAAAGCCGGTAGTTGCTCGTACAAGGCCGTCGTTGTACACAGCAACACGTATATGATGCACGGCAAATTTAAGCTAATCGTAGTTCCGACACTCATTGAATACGAGGGGAGGAGTCACTGACACAGCAGAACATTCATCTGTCCAATAGAAATGCTTCAAACAACTTTTCTGGTTCTTTCTGTACTACATACCACACTTTCTCAAAATCTCTGTCTATCCCTACGTTTACGTGCAAGGTGCAGTGTAATGACTGCTCCTGCATCCACTATGTATCACATGCTTTCTCTTTCTGTCTCTCTCTTCTCTGACTCACATTTCCACATCCCAAATGCCCCCAGTCTGCACTGAATGGCACAATCTTTCTCTGCTTTCTCTTGGACAGAGTTGTGTATTGAGCTGCACAAGTTATCTCCATTCTCCTCAGTTGAACCTTCAACTGTCTTAATTGATTATTACTTACACCGCAAAGCAAAGTTATTTATAAATGGTACGATCGCAGCATATTTTCACTCTCCTTTCTGTGCAGTTGGCACAAAACTGATGTCATGTAACAGTCCTTCTGGTCTATCAACTGAGTGAACGATAAGTCTAGTCTAGACAGGCCAAAAGTCGGGGCCTGAGATAAAGAAGTCAAAGTTTAAGTCGTCAAAACTTTTAAGCTTCGAGAGTCCAAGTCAGTTTGTCATGCGCGCTAAGAGTTTTACCTCTTTCTAAGTAATTTTGGGATCCACTACCTACAGTATGACGTCATCAATTGTTTTCAGCATGGATTGAATTGCTGCAATACATTTGGGAGAGAGGAATTTGCCCCTCTTGTGATCACATGTCCCAGATAGATTACTTCTTTTACAATTTGGAGTTTTTTCAAGGCTAGCCTTGTGTCTAAAATTTTAAGTAGCGCTACTGTGTCAATTTGGTTTTTGTCACAAATCTTTTAACTAGGAAAATAGGTGTGCACACACATGGAACAATAATGCCTAATTTTAATAAAGATTCCAATATAATTTTTATACCATCGAAGGCTTCTTGTTTGAGTGGGTATTGTTTAAGGCACGGCCTATAATAAAATTTGAGGTGCACTATCAATAGTGCGGCGCCTTTCATGAGTCCCACATCATATTTATGAGTGGTCCGTAGTGAAGGAGGAACCTGGGACAGCGCAGCGTTTTCTATCCACTGATATCAGTGAATACAAATCCGTGCTGTTCATGTACCTCCAAGAGCTCTGCTGTTCTTTACAGTACTGTTCTCATTCCTGCGGCTTTCAACACTTTACCGCTAGCGCTATATTCCCCCCTGGGATCCCTTGCAGCAACCGGTCTGAAATCTATAAGGCCAAGACAACGCTGCAACCACAGCTCCCCGTTTCATTCTTCGCGCTTGTCTCCCCTTACGACGGTTGCCCATCCCTAGTTATCTGTCTCATTATTACCCGCTGTGCATGTCAATGAATTACCAGGATTCACCGGCGTATACTAACGAATAAATACAGGTTTAACTATGACACGTCTGTCAACAACTCTCAGTGGTTGTGAGAAATACGTATTCAACATTCTTTCGCTCTGACTCTGTAGGCTGTTTTAGACCATTTAAAATTTCTCACCACGTTTCCTGTCCTTTCAACTGGATTGGATCGGCAATCGGGGCTCCGCTGGAGGGCAGCTTCTCACCCCTTGGGGAGGAATACGGCCTCCTGTCCATCCGACGGAGTCCAGATCACACGTCCAATCCCATCCTCGTCGCCAAGTTTGTGGTGGAAATCAGTTTATGATCACCTGATGAGAAATAAGAATACAACTCCTAACAGCGCTTTTAGTAATTTATTCTATAAAGAGTCCAAAACAGGCTAGCAGTCGCTACAGACAGACTGTAAACAGACAAAGTCGAATAAGTCAAAGCCCTCGCAAACAGGGTGTCCAAGCGGACCGCATCACCGACATACAGCTTCAGAGCAAACTATCTGGCCAGATAGGGGCAGACTCCTTAAGAGTCTGACCATGTCTTCAGTCTTGAGAAGGGCTTTTTATACAGTTGTTTGTGATGTGTCATCAGAGAAGCATTGTTCCGTTGTTTGTGTAGACGGAGAACTTTGTCCAGAATGTGGTGTTTGAACCACTCATCAGTGTCCATAGATCCATATTGACTTGCCAGCTGTGCTGGTGTCACAAGATGCATTTCACAACTCATGTAACACATGACATGACATAAGTGCAGAATACAGGTTACCTCATGACACACATGGAATAGTATGAGTTAAAACTACTCAAACTACTAATTATACTATAATGAACTACTAAATGAAAAATTCCCATCACAGATTCAATGTATTGCAACGTTCGATCGTCAAATGTGGCTGCACCATTAGTATTGTCATACAATTGAGATGCCGTGCTGGTGACATGAAAGCTACTTTGTTTCGCATCAGAAGTACAGAAACCGCATGTGAAACCTTCGATGTCAATGGATGAAACAACACGAGTGAAGCTGAACTTTGTACAGCAAAAGCTGCTGCCTGCACTGCCTGCAAGCATGGAGGCATAGCTCTTGCTATGGGATCAAGTTTAGAAGAGTCGTAAGGCTGTATTAGAACGCTGGTCATGAATCCTTGTCTCGCGTCACGTTTGGATGAAAGGTTTTTTGTAGTCTGGGAGTGCTTATACTGATGTGCTCACTAAAACCTGTTTTAGTTGTTTGAAGGATTGTTCTGCCTCCTGTGTCCAAATAATATTATCCCTGGCTGTCTTAGGTTGATCATAGATTACACCCTGCAGTGGTTGTACTAATTCAGCATAATTAGCAATCCATTGCCTGCAAAAGCCTGTCATGCCTAAGAATGACATAATTTGCTTTTTTGGTTTTTGGTTTTGGAGCTTGCAGAATAGCTTCTTTGTGTTTGTCATCGAGATGTTTTCCTTCCTGAGATATGTTAAAACCCAAATACTTCACCGTTTGTTTCCATAACTGGAGTTTGTTTCTACTTGCTTTGTGACCTTGTTCAGCTAAAAACTTCAGCAGCACCAGAGTGTCTGTTTTACAGTCAGCTTGAGGTTTTGAAGCTATCAAAATATCATCGACATACAACAGAATTTGACTTTGTTTTGGTGGGTTAAATTTGGCTAGATTTGATGACATTGCCTGCGAGAAAATGGTAGGACTTTCACAATATCCCTGAGGGATCCTTGTGTAAGTGTACTTCTTTCCTCTGTATTGAAAAGCAAACCAAAACTGTGAGTCTGGGTGCACTGGAATAGAGAAGAAAGCATTCGCTAGATCAATGACTGAGAAGAATTTGGCCTGTGGACTTAACTCATTTAGCAGCGTATGTGGATCTGGCACTAGGGGCGCCCTTGGTATCACAGCTCTGTTGACAGCCTGCAAGTCTTGAACCTCCTTTCTCTCTTTTTCTTTTTTGTAACTGGTCGACTGTCGTCAACACAGTTCTCTGTGTCTTGCTAAATGAGTAGAAAATATTTCCATCCTATTTGGTAAAACCATTCTCAGCAAGTTGAGAATCCTGGATTCAGCTACGCGGTGCTTTTTGGGCCTCAAACCCACGGACTTTAAACCTAGCTGCACTACTGGGTTCAAACCATATTTTACCGAATGGTGGAAACCACCCTCACTCAGGATTTTTTTTTTTTTTTTTTTATATATATATTGAGTAAACCTTATTTTTTTTATCTGATTGGTTAACCAAAACATTATCCCACACTAGCATGACATTTAGCCAGTAGTTATGTAACCAATAACTTGCAGAGTAATATCTATCAAAAACGTTTTCTAATGTAACCCTTTTACCACCGGCTCGTGTATTAAGGAACCCACCTTATGCTCTAAAGTGAAGCCTTAACCTTAATTCAATATTTTATGGTAAAAGAAGCATCTCAAATAGCAATAACTGTCTAGGGTAATATATGATTCTCACTCTCATCCATAAAGTTCAGAGGCTATAGGGAATACACTCCGACCTGTAAACTCTGATGTCATGCAGAATGCAATACTTCAAAGGAAAAAGACAATGCAATAATACAAACACAGGATATACATTTTAGAAAAATGTATTCACAAGTATGCAGGAGAAACACATTCACCATTAATGAAAACAACAAACAGAAACCCCGGGTAGTGATAGTTTGTCCCTCAGACTATCTAATTTTGAGTGCACTCTTAGTTTAGTTTCGTTGGCGCGCTTAGTTGGAGCTCATGATGGAAACCTTTTCTAACGGTACCTCCGTGTGTCGGTGAAATCAGCGGGACCCGGCCGCAGCTGATGAATGGCACCTTCGTCGCGGTCGCAACCGTCTCCGTCCGCAGCAGCTCGCAGCGACGAAGCTCCGTCTCCCTCGGCAGCAGCGAAGCAGCCTTCGTCGCCGATACTCTCCTAGACGACCCGGCGAAGCTCCTCCCGTCCGCGCAGACGGTGGGTGCAGTCGAATAGTCAGAAAATAAGGTCCTCCTATTCCTAACTCCTATTCCTTGACCTCTGGGGAAAACGTCACGGGGTTAAGGAAAGGCGATAGGAGAACTCAGAAGGATTTAGGAATAGTCGACCGCGGTGCTCAGAGAATCCGACCGGACTTTCACTAAGCTACGTCATTAAAACACGGCCGCTGATGATTGACAGCTGATGATCGGCACCGGCGATTGACGTCCGTCTGCGCTGGAGAAACTACAATAATGGACTACAAAAAGCGCATCGTCCACTTCTCCACATGTTGGTTTTATAAACAGCTGATTCACTGACCGGCTTCAGGTCCAGCAGCTCCTCCTTCCTGTTTGACCGTTTGCTGTAGGCCTATTTACATTTAATTTGTGGTTTTAGTTTCGTTTTTGTCAAACATTTGTAACATGATTGAAATAAATAAAAAATATCATTAAATTATTATCACTGTCCACACACATTTATCAACACAATTCCAATGACTATATGTCTGCATGAAAGTTAATGCTAAATATGCAAATACACATATCGTTTGTTTTCATGAACGGCCGAGGTGTGCGGCACTTTAAATGTTGCTCTCGCAAAGAATTGTGGGTCGGTGTAATCTCCTTTCCTTTCGTATAGGAAGGTCTGTTGCATCCTATGTTAAAGGAGCTCTGAAAGGAAGCATTGGAGCTCCTTTCCTTTGCATTTAGAGAATCTCTTATCATGGCGGCCACTTGTTTACTTCTGGGTCACTTCTTCAGTTAGGAACCTTCCTAAGCAAAACCTAAGTGTTCTTTTATCATTAAATGTTTTACTTTATTAATTGTTAGATGTTTTCTCACTATAGTGGAAACCTAGTGGAAAGAGCGATGCCTCTATACTTATTAGGCTATAAATTATTATTGACATTTCTGACTGTGATTTTTTTTTTTTTTTTTACTTTTTCACTAGCCCGTGGAACTGGACGTCGCCATGCCGTGAGGAAGTGGCCAACTTCTGCTCACACCGGCAGGATCCACAAGTTGGTCATCCCGCCGGAGTCTCCAGACAAAAAGGTAATGTTGTGTTGGAAGTTGTTAAAATATGTTTATGTCCTCAGTTGTATGTGATGTGATGCTGTATTGTTCTTATGTGTTCTGTACTGTGTATGTGTTTATGCCACAAGGAGGCGCTAATGTGCAGGCTATAGAGGCAGGGCGCAAAAGCGTCATTAGTTTTTTGTTCCAGTTGATATGCCGTAGGTTTTGAGACGAAGCTGTATGACCGTGAGACTGATGTGTCTACAGTTCGCAAATAAATATGCCAAGAAAGGCTGAAGAAAACCCGCTGACTCTTTTCATCCGAATGCAACGTTAAGCTGCAACAGTTAATATACCATAACTCAACAGGTTATGGGCCCAGGAGTCGTTCGGATGATAAGTTTGCTATCACCGTTTAGAAAGTCGCAACGGACCGCGTGCTGACGGGATTGCTAACTAGAAAAAGAGCAAGCTAACATGGCGGAACAACGAAGGAGATTGCCTCGACTGACGTTCGACGGAGATGAGACTAAGTATGAGCTTTGGGAGACCAAAATGTTGGGACATTTTCATTTGTCAGAGCTAAAGAATACAGTGTTAAGAGAACCGCGGACAGAAGCAGAGATAGCAGCAGATCCAAAGAAAAATGCTGACGCTTATGCGGAGTTGATTTTGCTGTTAGATGACAAAAGCCTCTCTTTAGTTATGAGGGATGCGCCCAACAATGGAAGACAAGCTCTGAAAATATTGAGAGAGTATTATGCAGGGGGAGGAAAGCCCCGTATAATCAACTTGTACACCACGTTGACATCGCTTCAGAAGGCAAACGATGAAAGTGTAATGGACTACATCATCAGAGCTGAAACCGCCATCACAGCACTACGAAACGCGGGTGAAACATTAGGAGACGGCCTGCTAGTGGCTATGGCCTTAAAAGGATTGCCTGAGAGTTTTAAGCCATTTGCAATACATGTGGCACATACAAACGATAACATCACGTTTGCAGAATTCAAGACTAAACTACGTAGTTTTGAAGAGACAGAGAAGATAAAAGCAGCCGACTCCAGCGACAGTGTGATGAAAACTCAAGGGAAAACCGGATGGCGGCCCGCCAAGACGAGCGCGCGTGGCTGGAACAAAGACGACACAGAAATGGTGTGCTTCAAGTGTGGCACCAAAGGCCACAGAGCGAAAGCGTGTCGTCAGAAGACATGGTGTAGTTTTTGCAGAAGTGACACACACAAAGACGCCACGTGTAGGCGTAAGGACAAGGACAGTAAAGACAAAAAGGATGGTGTGAGTAAAGCCTCAGAAGATGTTGAGGAGGACTACATGTTCAAGGTGAGAGACGGAGGGACCCAGCGGCAGCCGGCACGCAGCATTCAGGAGAGGGGCCTGATGGTGGACATGGGGGCTACCTCTCATATCGTCACCGACATCACCATGTTTAAGAGTTTCGACTGTGCATTCAGGCCAGAAACGCACACAGTCGAGCTGGCAGACGGGACCCGGTGCAGCGGGGTCGCTCAGCGGAGGGGAAACGCTGAGGTTTCCCTCATCAACAGCAGAAGACAACGACGCAAGGCGACGCTGAGAGACGCTTTGCTCGTACCGTCGTACCCCCAAAGCATCTTCTCGGTGAAGGCGGCGACTACGAGTGGGGCTACGGTTGTCTTTAAAGAAGATAAAGACGCCTTGATAACCAGAGACGGTACCAGATTTAACATTCATGTTTATGACAGGATGTATTATTTGCATACTGAAGCTGAGCCTAATGATAAGTGTAATGCATGTCACGACATACAAGCATGGCATGAGATATTAGGCCACTGTAACTATGAGGATGTTCTTAAGTTGCAAAATGTTGTTGAAGGTATGCAGATCAAGGGTAAAATGGGTAGACCTGAACAAGAGTGTGAGGTGTGTATTCAGGGGAAGTTTGCCCAAACCAAAAATAGGGACCCTGATACCAGAGCACAGGCTCCCTTACAGATGGTACACACAGACCTTGCAGGTCCTGTAGCCACAGAGTCGATAGATGGGTACAAATATGTGCAGTCATTTACTGACGATTACTCAAGCGCAGTGTTTGTTTATTTTCTGAAGAAGAAAAGTGACACAGTACAGGCTACGGAAAAGTTCCTAGCAGATATATCCCCTTACGGGAAAGTGAGGTGCATGAGATCCGACAACGGAACAGAGTTCACATGCGGTGATTTCCAAGCACTGCTCAGGAAAAACAATGTAAGACATGAAACGTCAGCTCCGTATTCCCCACACCAAAACGGAACTGCAGAGAGGGGTTGGCGTACTCTTTTTGAGATGGGTAGGTGCATGATAGTTGAAAGTGCACTGCCAAAGCAGTTGTGGCAATATGCAGTTCAAACGGCAGCAATGGTACGCAACAGGTGTTATAACAGGCGTACAGGGCAGACTCCTTATGAGCTGCTGACCAACAAGAAGCCCAATGTGTCTAAAATGCAAAAGTTTGGGTCTGCATGCTACACCTACAAACAGGACAAGGGAAAACTTGATTCCAGATGTGATCAGGGGCGTTTTGTAGGTTACGACAAGAACAGCCCGGCGTATTTGGTGTATCATCCAGATACGAATAAAGTACAAAAACACAGGCTAGTGAAGTTTGTGAGCAAGGCAGCTGTGGAGAAACAGACACAGACAGGTGAGCCAGATCCAAGCGATGGCGATGACAGTGCGAGACCCAGGACTAGTGAGATCACGCAAGGGGTTAGTAGGGGTACAGAAAATGCTCCAGAGCCAAGTGTACGTAGTAGAAGTGCACATAGTGATAGTCCAGGTACAGTACCTAGGTCTAGTGACCATAATCACACAGCAGAGTGATGAACCCGAGAGTAGAAGGTATCCAGTTAGAGAAAGGAGAACACAGAGTTACTTAGGTGACTTCATAACTGATGACTGTGATAGTGATGGGGTTCATATCACGGTAGACTACTGCTGCAGAGCGGTGTGTGGCGTCCCACAGACATTTGGGGAAGCAATGGGGTCAGCTAACTCAAAAGAATGGGTAAAAGCCATGGAGGAGGAAATTCAGTCTTTAAACGAGAACAAAACCTTCACCCCGACAGCGTTGCCAATAGGCAAGAAAACAGTGGGGGGTAGGTGGGTTTACGCTGTTAAGACTGATGTAGATGGAAAGGATAAATACAAAGCACGGTTTGTGGCCAAGGGTTACAGCCAGAAAATGGGAGTTGACTATGGGGAGACGTTTTCACCCACTGCAGACCTGACGAGTGTAAGGGTAGTGCTACAGAAAGCGGTACAGGAGAATTTACTCCTGCACCAAATGGACGTGAAAACGGCGTACTTGCACGCTCCCATAGACCATGAGATCTACATCAATCCACCAGAGGGTTATCAAGAGAAAGAGGGTATAGTGTACAAACTAGAGAAATCACTATATGGTCTTAAACAATCCGGGCGAAATTGGAATAGGGTTTTGCATGATTGTCTAACTGAGAATGGGTTCACGCAAAACCCAGCCGACCACTGTGTTTATGCCCAAGAATCAAAAGAAGGGAAGGTGATCATAATCATATGGGTCGATGACTTGATTATTGCGGCAAGCAATGAAGAGAAACTGAAAAAGGTGAAAGAGATGCTTGCAGAACAGTTTAAAATGAAAGATTTAGGCAAACTCAAGCATTTTCTGGGAATCGATTTCAGTCAGTCAGATGGATGTATAAAGATGTCACAGGAAAGGTATACTAACAAGATACTACAGCGTTTTAATATGCAAGACTGTAGGATCAGAGAGACACCCTGTGAGCAAAAGCTAGAGTATACTGAGGATGCAGTAAAGATGGAAGACGTCAGGCTCTATAGGGAGGCCGTAGGAAGTCTTATGTACCTAACTACTTGTACCAGACCAGATTTAAGTTTTGTAGTGAGCAGGTTATCACAGTACTTTGCTGAGCCTACAGAGGAGCAGTGGGTCACTGTGAAGCACGTACTTAGATACCTCAAAGGCACTGCAGAGAAAGGGTTAAGTTTTAGGAGAGACGACAGTGAGAAGCTAGGTATACAGGCCTACAGTGATGCCGACTGGGCGGCTGATACCAGTGACAGACGCAGTACCACAGGCTACTGTGTGAGCCTTAGTCAGAACAGCTCCCTAGTCTCGTGGAAGACTAGAAAGCAACCTACCGTTGCGCTATCCACATGCGAGGCAGAATACATGGCGCTGGCATCCACCATACAGGAGTGTCTATACCTAGAGCAGTTATTGGGAGGCATAGATAACTACAGGTACACACAAACTGTAGTACATGAGGACAATCAGGGAACAATCGCTCTTGCCAAAAACCCTGTAAATAGAAGGAGGTGTAAACATATCGACATAAAATACCACTTCATCAGGTCTACTGTGAATGAGGGAAGAGTGACTTTGATGTATTGTTCTACTGACAACATGGTTGCTGATGTAATGACCAAACCTGTAAATAAGTTGAAACTGGAGAGGTTTGCAGGTGCTCTTTTTGGGGAGTGATGTGTGTATGACAGGGGTCCACATTCATTCTGTCTTTGTTTTCTTTTTGCTTAAGAGTGTAGCAACCTGAGTACAAGTGGGGGTGTTAAAATATGTTTATGTCCTCAGTTGTATGTGATGTGATGCTGTATTGTTCTTATGTGTTCTGTACTGTGTATATGTTTATGCCACAAGGAGGCTATAGAGGCAGGGCGCAAAAGCGTCATTCGTTTTATTGTTCCAGTTGATATGCCGTAGGTTTTGAGACGAAGCTGTATGACCGTGAGACTGATGTGTCTACAGTTCGCAAATAAATATGCCAAGAAAGGCTGAAGAAAACCCGCTGACTCTTTTCATCCGAATGCAACGTTAAGCTGCAACAGTTAATATACCATAACTCAACAGAAGTCATTTGACAAATGATGTTTGATGTTGATCATAATCTTGTTTGCATGATAATAATTCTCCGTTGTGTCGTTCCAGTTTGTTCTTCTTGTTGGGGACTCCCACCTTCGTAGCATCGTGGATGGGTTCGTCACGATGCCGGAGGGACGCCTGTCGTTTGGTGCCATGGCGACGCCGGGGGCTTGTGCCAGGGACCTGAGGACCGAGCTGGTGAGTGCAGTTGTGCCACGTACACCATGTGTTCTTGCCCCCAGCAACAACCTGACGGCCAGGAGGACGGTGGAGCAGGCAGGGGAGGACTTCGGTGAGCTCATCGCCAGTGCCTGCAGTCGGTGGCCCAAGGTGTTCGTCCTGGACTTCGTTCCTCGCCTGACGGTCGACGTGGATGTCCAGCATAACTTCAGGCAGGAGTTTCGCCGCGTTGCAGCAGTCATGGGTACGTTTTAAAAGGATGTTTGTGAAGTACATTTACATGTATGGTGTGTCATGTGTTCGATAGCAGACTTTTAACTATGCCATCTCTGTGTATTTATTGTAGACGTGCGGTAGGCCTACTGCTGCATCGCGGAGCACTTCCCATTGAACCGCCTTGAGCTGTGGAGCCGGGATGGTGTAAGTATACGAGTATTTAAGTGCATGGGAGATTTACTGTAAAATGTCTGTTCAGTCAATTAATTGTGATTGTGATTTGTTTTTTAGGTCCATCTGAGTGACAACCATGGGATGGGTGTCCTGGTCCAGCTGATGTGGAGCTACGCACTCCAGCAGTTGGACTCCACTGCAGCTCCAGAAGGCCAACGGGTAATTAGCATTCAAATGAGATCTGTTTTTTTTAATGCCATGTTGTAAAGTTTCCACTTTTTAATGATGTTTCTCCTGATGTCAAAAAGGAGCTCTGTTTTCAATACGTCTTTGTTTTGTCGCTTTTCTACATTTAGAACGTGGAGCATCGTAGGAAGCATCGTCGTAGGAGGCGTCGCCGTAGGCGTCGCCGTAGGCGTGGCTTCCAAGAAGACTCCTGAAGTAGTCTAATAATTGTAATTGTGTTGATACATGTGTGTGGACAGTGATGATAATAATAGAATGTTATTTTTTATTTTTTTATTTCAATCATCTTACAAACTTGACAAAAACTAAACTAAAACCACAAATGAAACGTAAATACAGCATATTACTGTATAATATACTTTTACTGAGTCAGTTGTTTGACCAACATGGGCGTCTTTACAGTTATGTTGAATTTATGCAACGGTATGGAATCCCTGTTACACCCAAGGATTTTTCTATTGTTTTTGATGCTGTGCCTTCGGGTATTAGTTTTTATTCATTTTTTTTAACCAACAAGGTCAAAGAGATCTCATTTAAAATGCTTCAGTTTTAAATTCTAAATTCTCAGTTTTATATGATTAATTTGTTAATTATTTTATCCAAATTTTCCAAACAAGTCTAAATTTTCTGGTAAGAAGCCAAACTTCCTGGAACTGTCTGCATATGTTGGTCAATATATCTCCTCCCTCTGTGATTGTGAGACTAAAAAAAGCTGTTAAAACGTATGATCTTTGTAAGCTTTACAAAATATTTATTTACATTTTGTTTTTTAGTTTGTTTGTTTTTCTTCCATCTTGCTGTCTACCCCTGGTGTATTTATGATGGTTGGGTTGTGTATTAATGTTGTATACATCTCATCTAACTGTATTCAATCCATCAATGTTCTGTTTTTGCTACGTTGAACCATGTTTTGTGCGAGCAAAAATAAACGCTCTGAACCCCAAACAACGCTGTGTCGTCCTTCATTCCTCTCCCTGTGAGCGCTGAGGTTCACAAGGATGGATATAGAATGGTGTTTGCATGTATATATATTTATTACAGTTTTTCTCCATTGGTTTGGCTCTTTTCTTGAAACAGAAATTACATTCTCAAAACAACATGGACAAATCTCCAAACCACTTGGCAATTGTCCACAACAGAATTGCATTTCTCATTAATTTCATCAAATTGCAATTGTCTTAGTACATGTCTCAATATCTCATTACATCTTTGCAAATGATTAAGTACAGGTAGCCTACATTTAGCACAATTTCCAGGTGAATAGATCTTGTTGATCTAAACTGATTGTGGATTCTCAGTCTAATGGTTGTTCTCTGCTAAACATGTCAGCATCATTTCATTGTGTAAGTCATCACTTGAACAATAGTCTGATCAATTGTCAAAATGAGTCAAGAACATAATACCATGAATACCATATATGAATCTCTTGGAACATTTGATAAATTGAGTTCAGTAATTGACAGTCAGGTGAAACTAGAACTTGACTAACGAAGGAGGAGTTTCACTCATCTCAGATGACCAATCAAACCGTATGTTTAGTTACCTGACAGGTGCTGTCTATGATTGTGAATGCTGCCAAACATATACAGTATATATATAAAGGTTGACCAGGACCAGTACCATTTCTGAACATGGAGGCACCTGGCCAAGCAAATGAACAAGGGCAACTGCCTGCTCCATGAAGAAGAAGAGGAAGAGGAGTAAGGGTGCGTGGTGGTGGAATAGGAGGAAGAGGCCGAGGAACACGAAGACACCATGTTGTCCCGGATGAAATTCGGGCCACAATTATAGACCATGTTGTCAACCACCGTCTCACAATGGTGGAGGCAGGTCGCAGAGTGCAGCCTAATGTGCCTCGCTCTACAGTCTCCTCCATCATCCAAACCTTTCACAGGGAAAACAGGTATGTACTCATATCAGTCTATAATTGAATCATATGTTGTATACTGTAGGACTGGACACTGTGCATAAAGCAAGAAATGTGCATTTACCTATTCATTTAGTGTGTGTGTGTGCGTGTGTGTGTGTGTGTGTGTGTGTGTGTGTGTGTGTGTGTGTGTGTGTGTGTGTGTGTGTGTGTGTGTTATAGCCCTGCAGTAATGTACCTCAATGGGATACAGTAGTATTCCAGTCACTGTTCAGTGATGCATTAGAATAGTGGTAAAAAGTAAAGCAACAATACAATTTCATTGGTAACTCATTCTGTAAGAAATACATAAGACATACATTATGAATGGAGTGTTGTCCTTTGAATTCTATGTTTGAACGACAACCTGGCACGGGTGGCTACTCTCACCGTAAAATCCTATTTTTTTTTTCAGTTTTACACACAATTGTATTCTGTTAGCTAGACAAAAAAACGAGTACAGTAACCATTGTCAATGAAGGACTGGGCTAAGACTTAGTGGTGGACATGAGGGATATTTCAATTGTCCTCTGCCATAGTGACAACACGTCTAAACATTTTGACTTGCAGTGCTTACACAATGCCAAAGGGATGATGCATTTTGGGGGCACTGACTATTTATATGTTTCACCATGTTTTTTTTCTATTTGTCTCGGTCAATGTCATCATGTTGTGAGAATGTGTGTTGATCACAAAAACTACATTTTGTAGGAAGTGGCGCTGTGTGTGGCTGTGTGAAAATACACGGAATTACAAGGCTTTAGAGAACAGTGCGCTATTGTATGCTTAACATGTAAAGTTATAATTACATTATTTTAATATAATAGGTCGTGATCTAAAGTGGGCCGGTCTGAGGTATGAAACTCCAGGGCTGAAAATGAGTCCCACTCCGGCCCTGCTGTCAATAGACTTTAATGGTGAAGCAAAGAGTGTGTTGTTCCACGCAGTGAAACTATACAGTCGAGGATTACGTTTTTGTTTGTTTGTTTTTGTTTTTTACTGCCCCTCGGCCCCTGAGCGTCTCCGTGGTCTAACGTGAGTGGGCTTGGCCTCTGCTAGCCAAAAACTGAACTCCTGGGCTTTTGAATGATCTGTCTGTCTTTTTCTGGTGTTATTGGAGACCGTACCTGTGTTTGGAGAGTCCGAGTTTTGATATAGCAAACCAGCTGATGATGACAGTCAGACTAATTTACATAGTGGTAGTGTTATTAATAAGTTAGCTTTTAAATCATGCAGCTGAAATCGCTATGTTTAGTATTACCTGTGGCCACGAAGGAGTGTGTGAGTGGGCAAATTTCTGATTGCGTTTTATTAACAGTACTTTTTACTTTTGATACTTAAGTACACTACTTTTTTACTTTTACTCAAGTAATATTCTAGCAGGCAACTTTCACTTTTACTTGAGTAATTTTCCAGTAAGGTACTTTTACTTTTACTCAAGTATGGCTTTTGGGTACTTTATACAACACTGGTAAAAAGTAAAGCAACAATACAATTTCATTGGTAACTCATTCTGTAAGAAATACATAAGACATACATTATGAATGGAGTGTTGTCCTTTGAATTCTATGTTTGAACGACAACCTGGCACGGGTGGTTACTCTTACCGTAAAATCCTATTTTTTTTTCAGTTTTACACACAATTGTATTCTGTTAGCTAGACAAAAAAAACAGTACAGTAACCATTGTCAATGAAGGACTGGGCTAAGGCTTAGTGGTGGACATGAGGGATATTTCAATTGCCCTCTGCCATAGTGACAAAACGTCTAAACATTTTGACTTGCAGTGCTTACACAATGCCAAAGGGATGATGCATTTTGGGGGCACTGACTATTTATATGAGAAAGGAATTTGATTTTGACACATGAGCGAACTGTTTTGGGAGAGATATGAGCTTTTGCAGGTGAACCATGGTGTTGTGCTGAACCATCCAGGTTATTTTTTGGCAAAACCACCAAGAGTGTTGAGAACGTCCGGTCTGTTTCAAGAAATGAGTCAAAGCAACTGAGAAAGATCTTTGCAATTTTGTGGCACTGACTCTTTATATGGGGAAGGAATTTAGTTTTGAAGCATAAGTGAACAGTTTTGGGAGAGATATGAGCTTTTGCAAGTGAGCTATGGTGTTTTGCTGAACTGTAAGACTGTTATGCCAAATGATCTTAGAGTTTTGAGAATTTCTGTTTCAAGAAATTAGCCAAACCAATGGAGAAAAACTGTAATATAAAAACAAAACTTAAGTGTCATTTATGCTCATTAATAATTCATTCACATTATGTGTAAATAAATGTAACTTAAAAAACAAAGTGTTCTACACACACTTACCACTCGTTCATATGCAAATTTTGCTTACTTTTGTCAATATATGTTAATGAGGACTTGTGACAGGGTCTCGGGGGGGCTGGAGCCGATCCCAGCTGTCATTGGGCGAAGGCAGTGTTCACCTGGACAGGTAACCAGTATATCACAGGGAGACATGTAGAGACAGACAGGTAACCAGTCTATCACAGGGCCGACATGTAGAGACAGACAGGTAACCAGTATATCACAGGGAGACATGGAGAGACAGACAGGTAACCAGTCTATCACAGGGAGACATGTAGAGACAGACAGGTAACCAGTCTATCACAGGGCCGACATGTAGAGACAGACAGGTAACCAGTATATCACAGGGAGACATGGAGAGACAGACAGGTAACCAGTCTATCACAGGGCCGACATGTAGAGACAGACAGGTAACCAGTCTATCACAGGGCCGACATGTAGAGACAGACAGGTAACCAGTCCATCACAGGGCCGACATGTAGAGACAGACAGGTAACCAGTCTATCACAGGGCTGACATGTAGAGACAGACAGGTAACCAGTCTATCACAGGGCTGACATGTAGAGACAGACAGGTAACCAGTCTACCACAGGGAGACATGTAGAGACAGACAGGTAACCAGTCTACCACAGGGAGACATGTAGAGACAGACAGGTAACCAGTCTATCACAGGGCTGACATGTAGAGACAGACAGGTAACCTGTCTACCACAGGGAGACATGTAGAGACAGACAGGTAACCAGTCTACCACAGGGAGACATGTAGAGACAGACAGGTAACCAGTCTATCACAGGGCTGACATGTAGAGACAGACAGGTAACCAGTCTATCACAGGGCTGACATGTAGAGACAGACAGGTAACCAGTCTATCACAGGGCTGACATGTAGAGACAGACAGGTAACCAGTCTATCACAGGGAGACATGTAGAGACAGACAGGTAACCAGTCTATCACAGGGCTGACATGTAGAGACAGACAGGTAACCTGTCTATCACAGGGCTGACATGTAGAGACAGACAGGTAACCAGTCTATCACAGGGCTGACATGTAGAGACAGACAGGTAACCAGTCTATCACAGGGCTGACATGTAGAGACAGACAGGTAACCAGTCTATACAGGGCTGAAAACGACTCAGCGCGCTGTAGTACATATTCCAGGCCCTTATGCGGCGCTGTTTCTGCTACAAAAACGCAGAAGAAGAGCAACACGAGAGCGTTACTAATCTCCGCCCGACCACCTGATCAATAAACAGTGGTGGACAGTAACGGAGTACATTTACTTAAGTACTGTGCTTAAGTACATATCCAGAGGATTTGTACTTTACTTGAGTATTAGATGTATTTTATTACTCTTACTTGAATACATTTCCAAGACAAATACTTTTAGTTGTACTCGAGTTCATTTCTAGAAAGGCTGAAAAGTAGGCTACTCGTTACTTTCAGGTCTGCTCTTTTTTTCCCCCCTTTCTTTTTTTTTAAAAAAAACTATTGGACACAAGCTGTGTTTGTCAAAGAAGGAAACCTATCACAGTGCAGGCTCTCCACTGGGATCTACGTAAAAGCGGAAATACGTAATCCCTCCCCATAAGGATACCGCCAAAGTAGCCACGCTCTCGACTGTGTTTGTCAACACAAAACCGCGACAATGGCTGAGTCTCAGACTGAGTGTGATAATGATCCGGAGGAACTTTCAGAAAATCCTTGGCCTTATCTGGACTCCATGTTTGAGTTTTACAGAGTAAAAAAAATGGACGCAGACAAACAGTCATATATTTTCAAATGTGTATTGTGTTTGCCGAAGGAAAACTACATCTCTGCTTTCAACAACTCGTCCAACTTAAAGAAACACGTTGACGTAAGTTAACCAGACTTTCACCATGTTTTTTTCTATTTGTCTCGGTCAATGTCATCATGTTGTGAGAATGTGAGTGTGTGTTGAGCACAAAAACTACATTTTGTAGGAAGTGGCGTTGTGTGTGTGTGTGTGTGTGTGTGTGTGTGTGTGTGTGTGTGTGTGTGTGTGTGTGTGTGTGTGTTGTTGTTGTGGTTTGAAACGATGGCCGAATGAAACGCTCTCATAACGTAACGTTATTTGTTATTAACACTCACCAAACTTTTGTCGACCCCCTTGCTTTGCTTTAGTTAATCCATTTGCCATATTACTGAGAAATGCTGTTCTAGTATAATCCTGGGGGAACGCTGCTTTTGGGCTGAATAAACTGGATGTATACTTTGTCGTACAACATCCTTGCATGCCTGATTAACAGGCAGGCTCACAGCAGAAGTCAGAAGTTATGCGAGCTTGTAGATGGGCTATGTTCCGAACATAGCTACGACAGTGCAGTTTCCTTGGCAATATTACACCGTAAGATACATTATGATAATCTAGTCATACTAGTTAAAGGTATATGTATTTTATTTATTTTACTTATCTTGTGTGACTGTATAGTGCATAGCAGTGGTTGGTATTTACTGGTGGTGCAGGAAGACATGAACCCCCAAAGCCTTTTTTACACAAATATTTATTAACTATGTTAAGCCTATAAACATTCATTTAATTTTAAATTTACTCTTACTTAAAGTAAATTTAAAAGCATTTACTTTTGGATACTTACCTTTAAAAGCAAGTACTTTTTTACTCTTACTCGAGTACCATGTCAACTGAGCTACTTTTACTTGTAACAGAGTACATTTTGACCAATAGTATTTGTACTCTTACTCAAGTACTGTGTAACCAATCTTAGTGATATAAAAGTGAATTACAGTATAATAACAACTTGGACTAATAACTAGACCCTGGCCAGAATCAGAAGACACCAAATTCGTAAGGAGCCAATGTGTTGAGCAGCAATAATGAGGCAGCCACTGGAATAACTGTTGAGTAGCTACTCTTGTATTTTTACAGTGCATGAAGAGACATATTCAATTTCTACGAACATACAAAATAATGACCCAGATTTCCCAAAATAAATAGTGTGCACACTTAAATAAAAGAAAAGTGTCCATTGGAGCCCTTATGAAATAAGAGTTGTTGCAGGTGCACCTGATTTAAAGGTCTATGGAGTGTAATGTGAATGTATGTGTGGGAGTGTGTACGTGTATATCTCCTTTGTGGTGATTCTTCCTCAAAGTGGTTGGCTCGCCATCTGTCACGACCGGAATCTCGTCCTGGTCCTCGGATTTTCTCCGTCCTCTCAAAAACCTGACCTATACACAAGGTCATATAAGTTACAGTCTATTCTCAGATGCATCATTAAGGTTTAAATGTCAAAAATCAATATATTGCATCAAACCTCATATGTAAATCTTCAATCTTATCAAATCTTGAAGCTTCAGTTTTAGTTTTTATAGTTGTACAACATTCAACAATCATGAGCTGTGTCCCAATTCAGGGTCTGCAGCCTTCGGAGGACCCAGCCTACGCGGTCTACGGAGGCAACACCTTCGGAGACTCCTCCGGAGGCTGGGTCAACCGTCGGTAAATGGGACGGTCTAACCTACGGAGCATTTCCTGATTGCGTCGCGACGTCATCACTTCTGCCGGCCAAGCCCGGGAAAAACACCGGTCACAACTTAAAATACAACGGACAGACGACATTACATTAATACAACTGACAAACGACATTACAGAAAACACAACTGACAGACGACAGACAATACAAGTGACAGACGACATGGAGCCAGAGGTTTTGCTTTTGATTTTTTTTTTTGTATTTTTTGTTGGAGGAACAGGAGAGGCGGATGCGGCGACACCGGCGGCTCGTTTATCTCCGGCTGGGAGAGAGCCGTGGGGAGGTAACGTTAAAGCTGTTATTTTAACCGATATTAATGTTCATACATAGCTAGCGTACTCCGTGGTAATTAATATTCCTGTTAATAAACGATACCGTTAAATGACAAGCCATATTAAGTATAGATTGACATGGTTAATGTCATTTAACCATAAGACTTAATACAGGGTTTGTACAGGTGTTTCCAATCTAAAATCTTTGAAAATGATGACATTTTAATGCTGTGTTTTTCAAGGTCTGAAAAGTGCTTGAATTTTAGTTTAAATGCTTGGTTTATAAAGTGAATGAATTGAATAGTAAAATGTGTACGAGCCCTGTAAATATTGAGAAGCCAAAGTGTATAGATGGACAGATAAAGCATTATTGGCTTTAACATTAATTAGAATAGTCGTATTGACTGAAATTCAATAGCTATTGTTCAATCATGTATGTCCTCCTGTTCTTACCCCCTTTATCCATCCAGACAATGCCACTGTACTGCCGCATCAACCTCACCGTTCCCATTTTTCAACTTTACTTGACAATCACGACACGACCAAAGACTTCAGGCTGAGCAGAGAGTCCCTGGCGGTGCTGCTGGACCTTCTCCACCAGGAAAGACGACGTGGATGGGGTGCCACAATAGAGACCTTGGTCTTTCTCTTCTGGCTGGCGAGTGGGACATCATACAGGGTGGTCTCAAGGGTGTTTGGGATGCCTCGCTCCACTGTTCACTGCATCGTCCATCGAGTTACTGAGGAGGTGGTGGCCATTCGCCACAGGGTCATCTACCTCCCCGAGACCGCAGACGACCTGGCGGCAGTAACTCAGGGGTTTGCAGGGCTGGCAAGACACAGAGCTTTTCGAAAAGCTGCTGGAGCAATCGACGGCTGCCACGTCAGGATCAAGCCACCAAGCGGCCCTGATGGTCAGTGCTTTAGAAATAGGAAACTCTTTCCGTCTATCCTCCTTCAAGCAGTTTGTGACAATCAGGGCCGATTCATTGACACGTATGTGGGCTGGCCGGGGTCGGTGCATGACTCCAGGGTCCTCCGGCACAGCCCACTGTTCAGGCGTGGCACCCTCCTCCAGGGTACTTCATCTTGGCAGACGGTGGATACCCATGCCTCCAACATCCACTCCCCCTCTAGTCTGGTTTTCACCATACTAAGGTCAATCTTTTAAGATTGAACATTAGTCTGGGGAAGCTGCGCTTTGTTTCTACTGCTCAAGAGGCGGGATCAATGGGCATCGTTCAAATGACTCCGTACGCAATTGGATAGTCCTACAACCAATCAGAGCAACTTTCCGGACAACAACTGCTGCTTCGCGTCGCTTATGTTTCGTCATCGTCACGTCACCGGCCAATAGCGTGCCAGGAGAGAATGGCCGTTTCTGATAGGAGCCAAAGATTCTGGCAATGTAACAGCGAAAGTAAGCCTGAGGGTGTCCAGCCTAAACTGCCGAGCGAAATCCAAATTTCCCGGAAGTTTCAGGCAGGGTTCACCCAGCCTACTCCCCCTCATCACTCCCTACAAACGTCCAGTGCAAGGTGTGGGAGCCCAGCGCTTCAACGCTCATCACTCCAGGGCACGCTCCATCATAGAGCGTGCCTTTGGGATGATGAAGACCAGGTTCAGGGCCATCTTCCTCCAAGCGCTGGAGGTGCACCACACCTTTGTGCCTCAGGTATGCCATTACCCAACAGAACAGAATTATTGTTAAATGGTGAATACCACTAAATTAAGTGAATTAAAATAAAATTACAATTACTTTAAATTAATCTTTTTTTTTCTCGTTTTCTACAGGTCATAACAGCATGTGCCGTCCTGCACAACATTTGGACGACGACGACATGCAGGAGGATGAGGGGGAGAACGGGTTGGAGGCAGCCAGTGGAGCACCGTGGCGGGACCAGCTGTCTGCCCTGGAGGAGGGTTTACTCGACCATGATTACCTTTAGAGGGCAAGTAAAATCATTTTAAAGCTATTCCTATTTTAAGTGTTTTGTAAACAGTTTTGTTTATTGAAGTATTTTGTGGTGGGATGTTTAAATGTTGTGCAGTAGTATTTAGTATTAATATTTTATTCTTGCCTCTCTATTAAACATTTTAGTGACATGGCAGCCGTCGATTGCATCAGCCCTGCAAACCCCGATGATGGACGACGTGGTGGACAGTGGAGACATGCATCCCACACCCCCACCTCCCAGATGATGTCCCACTTATTGCCAGAAGACTCCAGGGTCCTTATTGTGGCATCCCATCCAGTCCAGCAGCACCACCAGGGACTCCTGCTCAGCCGACACTGTATATATGTTCCCTGTAAATAGTTATTTCTGATGATCTTTTTAGTTCTACATGTTAACACCCACTTGTCTTACTGTAACTGTAAATATTTAATGACAAAATAAATGTACTTTCTTGTCACTGAAAAGCAGTTCAAAAGTTTACTTTAGTTGTAAATAAGAAGTGGAAAAGATAGTGTAGGTAATAAGATTTTAATTGAACTATATACACAATATTTTTCATTAACAACTTACTAACAGAACTTAATTGAACAGAAAAAAAACATCCGCACCCAAAAGAAAATGAACGCCTCTCAATCACTCTCTCCAACAAACCAAAAAGTCTTTCCATTCTCTCTCTGCTCTCTCTCTCTCTTCTTTCCTCAATCTCCCTCTGTAATATCATGTCCTCTCTTATTAATTCCATCAACTCGTCCCTTTTCCTCTTTCTTCTCCTTCCTGCTGGCCCTGGCTGCCTCTCCTCCTCCTCCTCCTCCTGCTGCTGCTGCTCCTGCTCACCCACTGCAGCACTTGGCCCTGGTGTGTCCTCGGGGATGGAGGCAATTAGGACAGGCGGCGTAATTGACGGCCTCTGTCCCAATACCTTATCCATGAGGACAAACCAGGGCCAGGTGGCAGCAGTGGGCCTCCCACCGACTCCCTGCCCTGTCCCTGGATCTTTGCATTCCTAAGGCAGAGGAAATCAATCACTTAAACAACAGCAATTGTCTGTAAAGTGTTTATTTAAAAAGTCTTGAAAAAGGAGTGCTTCATGGACAAAATTTTTTTTTCAGGTACTCTTTGTAATGGGATTCATGTAGTGATAAAGAAACGAAGAAAATGAATGTTTAACTTCCTGATGAAGGCTTGATGGCAAAACACGTTGAAGGACTGTGTTTTTGAAGTTTGACCATACCATGAGGTGCCTTGGAGGTTTTTTCTATGTTCCTTTATCAAAGTATTCATTAACTTGGCAAAAACAAATGTAGTTTTCATATCATTATCCAAACCTGCACATACTTTATATTTCTTTTTCAAATTGTCCCATTTCTTTTTTGCCTGTTGGGGCTCCACGGTTCCCTCCAGGCCCATTTTTTGCAGGATTGTTCTAAACAAGGCAGAAGCATTGATACAAGTTAAACACACACAAGATCACATAACAAATATGTAAAGATTCATCTCTGTACAGAACTTGGGTTAATGTATGTAACTCTTACATACAGATATGTATAGAGAACAAATGGTCTATTTATTTATGCCTTAACAGTTACCTCCAAGTGTGGCGGTGTTTTTGGCCCCTGTAAAAAGGTGGTCGTTCTCACCCCGGAGTTTAATGAACTCCTCCGTCTGCTCCTTGCTCCCTACAACAACGACATGTAAAGCACATTTCCTGTTATGTCAACAGGCAAAATGATTGTACGATAAAATAACGATATTAACAGTAATAATGCTCCTAAGGTTAGCTCTGTATTCAGCCCAAACGTTTACAGTTTTACAGCCTACAAATACAGCGGGGCTCACAACCCATCGTTAACGTTATATATTCAGCTGCATTCAGCTTTGGGCGCAGGAGAGGAGCGAACTGTAGCCTACACAACTTACGAGAACAAATTAACTTAACAGCTTCACGGTTACAATAAGATATAAGTTACCATCGGAGCTTGTAACATTTGAAAGTGAAGGCGGAGGAGGAGGGTCCGCCGACGTGACCCGCCGGCTCCCCTCAAAAATTAGCGTTTGTATTCGCGTCTATCGCGTCCGGTGTGAACGCCGCATTAAGCTACATCACGTAGCTGGCCCTACATTCCGGTGGCTACACGTATTAGCATTATTAACTTAACGCATTTTAACATTTAAATATGTTTTAAGGCCCCTTGAACGTCCGGCGTTAAGCAAAAACCTGTTAGTTACATTTAAATGTGTATGCGGCACTGCTGCCGTTTCCCGCCGCCATTGTTCGTTTAACAGCGGCGCGCAAAGCATCTTGGGATATGGGAGGCCGCGAAGGATAGTAGCGGTGCATCCTCCGAATACGAGAGGGGTCTGTCTGCGGCCTGCAAGAGGGAGGCGTTTCGCGTAGAGGCGTGTCGCGTAGTGACGTCACTACGCGACACGCCCCCTCCACACGGGAAAGTCACGTTGAACCACGCGAGATGTAAAATGAGACCGCCAAAACGGATAACAAAACAGGAAGTAAACCAGTTCCGCCGTAAAACTTGACTAGTCTGAATGGCCGAACATATGCAGACTGTAAGTGTCAGTGTAATTTAATTAATTCATCGATTAATGTATATAATAATTGTGTTTAGCGATGGACTAAGGAAGTAAGGCTATATTTATCCATATTATTAAATATAAGTGTATAAACAGAACGAAGCCAGCCCGTTGCCGACTCAGCAAAATGTAACGTTAGCAAAGTTTCAGAGGGTTATTTGCCTGTTTGATAAGTGACATGCAGCGTATACATACGTTTTATTGCAAATGATCCTAAAAGGTTGAGCCAAATAGAATTGGGTGTTGTAACTTAGCCAGCAATCTGGTGTAACTAATAAATTGTAACTCTGCTATAATATTGACCAGCTCATTCAAAAACATTATTCTCACCGTGGTCTAGTGCAGCAATAGTTTGTTTGAAATTATTGTTCACATTTACATTTAAACACGTACTTCCTACAGTCACAAAAGTGACCATTTCTTAAAGGTTAGGGGAAGGGAACAATAACACAATACCAGACCGTTGCTAGGTAAAACGAGCCGTTGCTAGGGACTCAATAAATGTGCATCACCCTGAGCAGACGAACAGGCGATTAACAGCCACTCTACTCAAGACTAGCTCACTAAATATTATGTATCAAGAAGTGATTCAATACAGTGCAGAGGAAGCCATTTGTACGTATGGGTTTCTCCTGAGGGTTTAGCTATGTGCCATCAGGTTATGCCAGTAACAGAAATATTTGGCCGAACTTGATCGTGAGGTTACATCCTTGTGTTTTTGATAGTGTTGTGTGCACACATTTAAAAAAAACTTTTATGTTTGCTTTCAGCTCCATCCAACCATCATCATAGATGGTAATAAACCTCAGGTGGTTTCAACAGATCAAACACATACATGTGTTATCTGTTTGAAAAAGGGAGAATATGCGAAAATTGCTGCACACGTTCAATGCCATGAAAGGGCAGTTGTTCGTCATGGAGGTACTGTATGTTTTAATTTTAAATCCAGAGACATCCATGCAGATGTTTTTCAATGTTGTAAATTTGGTCTTTATTTAAGTGAATAGTTTATATCAAAGTGTGCAAGAATGTTGTTGGTGAACATATATAAGAATTTAATGCACAAATTGTTTGTAAATCCAATTTCCATTTGTTTGCAGGTTATAAAATGTACAAGTGCCTGCGAGGCTGTGTCAAAACACCACATCACCATTGCTGTTACTGTGGCCGCACAGTCACTAGGCAGGATGTATTCATATGTCATGTCAAAACCTGCAGCAATACTTTCGGTATTCCTTTGTTCGGATAAGTTATATTTTAACATTTACATGCAAATTAATTTCTCACAGTTTTCAGTTAAAATGCATGCTTTCTTTCTCTGTCCTCCATCAATACTGCAGCCTCCTCCATCTCTGCAGTCCCCTCTCTTTCTGCAGCAGCCAGCGGGTCTCCAACTTCCAGTGTCTCTACTGTTGCCCATGCCTCAGTAGCCTCCTCAGCAGCTTCCCCTGGAGTCTCCTCCTCTGTCTCGAATGCTGCCCGTGCCCCTGGAGTCTCCTCCTCTGTCTCGAATGCTGCCCGTGCCCCTGGAGTCTCCTCCTCTGTCTCGAATGCTGCCCGTGCCCCTGGAGTCTCCTCCTCTGTCTCGAACGCTGCCCATGCCTTAGCAGCCTCCTCAGCAGCCTCCTCTGTCTCTAACGCTGCCCATGCCTTAGCAGCCTCCTCAGCAGCCTCCTCTGTCTCTAACGCTGCCCATGTCTCAGCAGCCTCCTCAGCAGCCTCCTCTGTCTCTAACGCTGCCCATGTCTCAGCAGCCTCCTCAGCAGCCTTCAGACCCCCATTTTTAGAATATTAGTGCCTCTTACAGTGTAAGATTTGACAAAAGGAAAAATAATTGCAAACTGGACACAACATGAGGCTACATTCAGATCAGTGACTTTTTCATTTAAGTTAACAAATGTCAATCATCCTGCCAAGGCAACGATTCAGACCCTGGTGGAGAAATTCAACATAACAGTGCCAGAGGCTGTGGCGAGATTCCGAATGGGACCTCAATATCAACCGTGGTAAGATTAATAAAGAATTGATGATAGACACATGACACATCAATGTGTGATGTAACATGTAATTGAAAACCTTTATTGTTCTTTTTTGACAGTGAGTTAAATGTGATGGCCGAAGCCCTGGTGGGGCACATGTCCAAGGAGGGAGCAAAGAAGCTCCAAATTTACAAGGAGAAACTGGAAGAAGCCCTCTCCTCTGAGGCATTTCTGAGCAGGCTATAAAATAAAAAAAAAATGAGCCTTGAAATGTTTTGGTTTGGTTTTTTTTAAATAGATCTCTTCTTCACTACAAATACATTTGACAGACCAAATATAGTTGAGATGAATTGCTACTTGTCACAAAACGACCATGACAAAGAAAGTTATGGTCTATGATCAGTGCTGTGAGTGCATGAGTACAGTAGTGTGTGTGTTGTAGGGTGAAATAAAGGAAATCAGAATACCAAACAAAGCCCAAGAGGTGTTGCAGGTAGGAGAGAGGGCGAGAGGGCCAGCAACTCAAGCTCCAGGAGAATGCTGCTGATGATCCCTGCTGATATCAAGAGAGAAAGCAAGGGAGCAACACTGCTCAGTAACCTACAGAATGGAGAGATTCACAAATGAATTCCCCATTAAGGAATAATAAAAGTTATTGTCATCACATTATTTTAATTTTGTTATGTAGGCCACTACTTTTATTTATATATATATATATATATATATATATATATATATATATATATATATATATATATACATACACTATATATATATATATATATATATATATATATATATATATATACATACACTATATATATATATATATATATATATATATATATATATATATATATATACATATATACATATATATAAATATATACATATATATATATATATATATACACATCTACACATTACGCTCTTACTCCCACATAAGCACTGACATTATTATTTACTACTTTTATTTATTTATATAAATAAATATAGGGTAGGCCACTACTTTTATATATATATATATACATATATACACATCCATTACATTGTACACACATGCACATCCTACACTACTGATAGACTGATGGTCACATCCCATTTGTTTATTATTTTCCTTTGTTGCACATTGCGTTGCTTTATGTTAAATAAATATACTTTGCTAAACCTTCTTAAATTCAGTGTGTCTCCCGTCTTGTCGTGGCCCAAAGAGCCAGGTTGTGACAAATGGGGGCTCGTCCGTTCGTGGTTTTCAGTAACATGTTTATGGGTTGTAGATTTGTTTGACACGTGTTTGTTTTTACGCGTGGATCAGCTGATGAGGGCCTGGTGCGCGTGTAGGTCGGTGGTGAATGCCGTTGTGTTTCCTTGTTGCCTGAAATTTTTGGGGGGGGGGGGGTCGCGCTGAAGGGAGAAGGTTTCGCGTCCGTGGAAGCATTTGGATGCGTTTTGGTTTTTTTTTCCCCTGTCGGTTGTGCGTAGTCCAAAGAGAAGGTAAGTGTTGCCGCCCTGATGCGTTGTATTTGGAGTTTCCCTGTTAAGCTGTAGGGGCGTTTCCCCTTTGGGTCACGTCGGTTTTTTTCTTTGTGTAGTGTTGTGGCAATGTGGTTAGTGTCACCTGTCTACGGACAGGTGTCTCGGGAGCACGTCCGTGGGATCTTGCGTGGCGGCCTGCTCGCAGGTGGCTTCTCAGACCCGCTGGTTTCCAGTGCGTAATTACCCGCCGCACGCCGCATGAAGACTAGGGGTGAGTTTAGTAAGATTTTGGGTTAGGCAGTTAGCGGGAAATACTCCTCGAGGTAAGTTTGCCTCGTTTGTATGCGTTTGAGGGGGTAATACTGTGCATTCTGTTTGGTCTGTCTGTTATTATGGCTTCTTTGTCGGAGTTTTTTGATGCGCCCTCGGAGGTGTTTGTTAATGGCTGTACTAAAGAACAGCTGATGCGAATAGCCGAACATTATGAGATTAATGTGGCAGATAAAAAACCCAAGGCTGAGGTTAAAAGTATTATTTTGTCCGCCTTAGTGGAGAGTGGGGTTTTGAAGAAGGGAGAGTTTTTGTCGGACGTGGCAGCGGTGCCAATGTCCGTACCAGTGTCCATGGCAGGGCTGACTTTTGCGCAGCAGAAGGAACTGATGATGATACAGTTTGAGCAGGAGAAAGTACGGTTAAAAGTAGAAATGGAACGGCAGCAAACAGAAAAGATGAAACTGGACTTGCAGCAGTATAAACTGAGTTTGATCCGTGATGGTAAGCTTTCACAGAACATGGCAGAGGAAAGTTTTTTTGAGTCGGGGCAGGTTAGGTTTGATGTTGGGGCTAATTTGCGCTTAATGCCTAGGTTTAATGACAGGGATCCGGATATATTTTTCACTTTATTTGAGCGGATTGCAGATGCAAAAAATTGGCCTGATGCAGACAAGACTTTGATGCTCCAGTGCGTCCTTACGGGTAGGGCCCAGGAGGCGTATTCAGCGCTGAGTGCGAGTGATTGTACGAGTTATGTTAAGGTCAAATCTGCTGTCTTGAAAGCATACGAGTTGGTCCCCGAGGCTTATCGTCAAAGGTTTAGGAACTGGGGGAAAGGTGACGAACAAACAAATGTTGAATTTGCTCGTGATTTGCTATGCCATTTTAACCGCTGGTGTTCCGCTGCGAGTGTCGAGAGTTTTGAGGGGCTTTGTGAGTTGATGGTGCTGGAACAATTTAAAAATTCTATTCCTCAGCGCATTGCAACTTATGTAAGTGAGCAGAAAGCAACCACCGTACATAGAGCGGCTGAGCTGGCTGACGATTTTGTGTTAACGCACAGGAGTGGGTTTGGTGAAGTGTACGCGGCCAGTGAGTTAAGACGTAGAAGTAATAACCACGGTAGCTCGGGTTACGGTGTTCAGTCCTCAGTAGCGGGTCCCTCGCATACATTTAAAGCCTCACGGGTGAGAGATGATGGTGGCAGAGGGGGCTTATGTCATTATTGTCGGAGCGCGGGCCACTGGAAGGATCAATGTCCGGTGTTGCAGAGTGTGAATAAACATAAATCTTATCCATCTGCTCCTGCTCCAGCCTTGTCCTGTTCCAGTGCTCAGGGGCCAGGTCCTGAATGTGTTGGTCCAGAGAGTGGTGGTGATTTTGAGCCTTTCATTGCTGACGCTGTCGTTTCTCTGGTGGGTAGTGACGAGCGTGTGCCTATAAAAGTTTTGAGAGATACAGGCGCTAAGCATTCTTTCATTTTGGGATCAGTATTGCCTTTTTCGCCTGCAACAGAAACGGGGGATTTTATTCTGATGCGAGGTATGGAGATGGGATTGGTACCTGTACCGCTGCACAACATGGTTCTTGATTGTGATCTGGTGCAAGGTGTTGTTGCCATTGGTGTGCGTCCAGCATTGCCAGTGGATGGAGTGGAGTTGATTCTGGGAAATGATCTGGCTGGTAGCGCGGTGTGGGCTAGTGTGCCGCCGTCTCCTGTAGTTACATCTAAGCTGTTGGTAACAGTTGGGCCAGATGAGTGTGGTCAGAAATATCCAGCTGCGTTTCCAGCCTGCGCCATGACCCGTGCACAGCGTGCTAGGGATGCGTCAGACTTGGTCGTTAGTGGAGAGCAAAAGGAGATGAAAGTTGTGATTCCTCTACCTGATCTTCCCCCATCCATCCCTCGAGCGGAGTGGGTTAAATGTCAGCAGGTTGATCAGTCTCTGTCCAGTTTGGTGACCAGTGCTTTGCCGGAGAGTGAAATGGGAAATGTTGCTCGTGGCTATTTTTTCCAGGATGAGTTGCTTGTGAGGAAATGGGTGCCTTGTGAGGGTGACTATGTTGGTGAGCCTGTGTTTCAGGTTGTTGTGCCCGAAAAATTCCGTGACACAGTATTAAAGACTGCACATGATGAATCAGGTCATCTGGGTGTGAGAAAAACTTATGACCGGGTTTTGCGATATTTTTTTTGGCCAAAGTTAAAGTGTGATGTTGCTAATTATATAAAATCATGTCATACATGTCAACTTACAGGTAAGCCCAGTCACTCAATCAAGCCAGCGCCTCTTTGTCCCATTCCAGCAATCAGTCAGCCATTTGAACATTTGATCATAGACTGTGTGGGGCCGTTACCAACCTCAAAAACTGGTTGCTCTTACCTGCTAACTGTAATGTGTCAGGTGACAAGATACCCTGCAGCATATCCTGTGCGTTCTATTTCTGCGAGATCAATAGTCAAGGCGTTGACACAGTTTATTTCCATCTTCGGCATTCCACGTGTGATTCAGAGTGACCAAGGCTCTAATTTTACATCTCACTTGTTTTCACAGGTGTTGAAGCAGTTGAAGGTGAAGCACAACCGTGCGTCTGCGTATCATGCCCAGAGTCAGGGAGCGTTGGAGCGCTTTCACCAAACATTAAAGTCCCTGTTGCGTGCTTTTTGCACGGAGATGGGGGGAGATTGGGAGGAAGGCCTACCTTGGTTAATGTTGTCAGCCCGAGAGGTTGTGCAGGAGAGCACTAGGTTTAGTCCTAATGACCTTGTTTTTGGCCATACAGTGCGGGGTCCCTTGGCAGTCCTGCGGGATGGCTTGGGTGATACTGATCCACCTAAGAATCTGATTGATTATGTGAACGGTTTCCGTCATCGTTTGTATACAGCTGTTGAAAAAAGCGCGTGAAAATCTGGAAGTAGCTCAATCTAAAATGAAAGCTGTGTATGACCGTCGGGCAGAGCGTCGCCAGTTTACTCCTGGGGATCAGGTTTTGGCCCTCACTCCGGTTGTGAGTTCACCATTTCAGGCAAAGTTCTCAGGCCCGTACACTGTGGAGCGACAAGTTTCAGAGCAAAATTATTTCATTTCTACTCCGACGCGTAGGAAGTCTTCTCGCCTCCGTCATGTCAACCTGTTGAAGCCGTATTATTCTCGTGACGAAACTGTTGCACCTGGGTCCAGTGCGCAGAGTTTAGATATCAGTCCTGTACTCACTGTGGGTTCTGTGCCCTCAGCTTTGATGGCTCCGGGTATGGTGAGCATGGAGGGGGATGTTCGAGCACCTGATGATCCTGTGATGTGTGGTAGGCTAAAAAATTCAGAGACGTTGTGTAACTTGGAGAGTTTATTTGTTCACTTGTCTGAAGTTCAAAGCAGTGAGCTGAAAGAGGTAATCAGGGAGTATCCAGTCCTGTTTAGTGATACACCATCGCGTACACACTTGATAGAACATGATATTGATGTTGGAGACAGTACACCAATTAAACAGCGTTTCTATAGGTGTGCACCACACAGACAGAAAGTAATGGAATCTGAGGTCAAGTATATGCTGGACCATCACATTGCAGTTCCATCGTCATCCAGTTGGGCGTCACCCTGTCTGTTGGTCGATAAGTCGGACAAGTCTCCTAGGTTCTGTACTGACTATCGAAAGGTAAACAAGGTCACTAAGTCAGATTCTTATCCGTTGCCGCGAATGGAGGACTGCATAGACCAGGTCGGTGCAGCACAATTTGTGAGCAAGTTCGACTTGCTGAAGGGGTATTGGCAAGTTCCACTATCTGCTCGTGCTAGGGAGATTTCTGCATTTATAACGCCTACAGGACTGTATGAATATACCGTGATGAGTTTTGGGCTACGGAACGCACCCGCAACTTTTCAGCGTCTAATGAATACGGTTGTTGCAGGTCTTGAAGGTTGCGCAGTTTATCTGGACGATGTAGTTGTTTTCAGTGACACGTGGGATGCTCATGTCGGGCGCGTCCGTGCCTTGTTCAGTCGTTTGGCTGAGGCGCGACTCACAATCAATCTGGCAAAGTGTGAGTTTGCCAGGGCGACGGTGACGTATCTTGGCCGGGTGGTCGGACAGGGGCAGGTGCGTCCAGTCGATGCTAAAGTTAGAGCTGTTGTGCAGTATCCTGTTCCAGTTACGAAGAAAGAATTGATGCGGTTCCTAGGTTTAGTCGGCTATTATAGGAGTTTTTGTAAAAACTTTTCAACTGTTGTTGCACCGCTGACTGACCTGTTGAAGGGCAGGGTGAAGTTTGTGTGGTCTCCTCACTGTCAAAGTGCATTTGAAAATGTGAAATCGCTCCTGTGCTCAGTTCCAGTCCTGGCTGCACCGTGCTTGCATAAGCCGTTTAAGATCCAGGCAGATGCCAGTCAAGTGGGCGCAGGGGCAGTGTTGTTACAGGAGGAGGGGGGAGTTGATAAACCTGTGTGTTACTTCTCAAAAAAGTTCAACTCATACCAGTTGCACTACTCAACTATAGAGAAGGAAGCGCTGGCCCTCATTTGGGCGCTTCAGCATTTTGAGGTTTATGTTGGTACTGGGGGGGAACCAGTAGTTGTTTTCACTGACCATATCCCTTTGACCTTTTTGAGTTCACTGCACTGCCCAAACCACCGTCTGATGCGATGGACTTTGTTCTTGCAGGGCCATAATTTAGAGGTCAGACACATTAAGGGCAAGGACAATTTAATGGCCGATGCTTTTTCCTCGTGCCCCTGTGGGTTAAATGGTAGTCTGTTATCCTTCCTACTGTTCTCATCTCCCTATTAAAATGTTTCATTTTCAGGTACCTGGTTGCAGTGGGATGTGTGTAAGGTAGTAGCGTAGTTGTTGGGTTTGGGTTTGTGGTGATCCCTGTCGGGACTCCATCTTAAGGGGGAGGGTGTGATGACCCCTGCTGTTGAGGCAGCAGGCTCCTGATGTGACTTGGGTTTGTGGGAGGAGTTTTGGTCAATCATGGGCACCTGGGCCCAGTGTTCCTGAGATTATAAAACGACCCATGATTCATTCATTCTCTCTCTCTCCTCTCCAGCAGATGTCCTACGGGTGATGTGGCAGCTGCAGTTTTCTTAAGTTCCATTATGCTCAGTTATGCACTTTACAACACACATCCATTACATTGTACACACATGCACATCCTACACTACTGATAGACTGATGGTCACATCCCATTTGTTTATTATTTTCCTTTGTTGCACATTGCGTTGCTTTATGTTAAATAAATATACTTTGCTAAACCTTCTTAAATTCAGTGTGTCTCCCGTCTTGTCGTGGCCCAAAGAGCCAGGTTGTGACAATATATATATATATCAACACATTACGCTCTTACTTCCACATAAGCACTGACATTTAGCTCATGAATTCCTGTCTGTTAATTATCTTGTGTTTTCTCTTGTGACAAAGTCAGAAAATTTTACATCTAAATTTTAATATAAATGAAATCCTGCCTTAATTGTTTTTACCCAATTAAAAATGTAATAATAACATTTGTAAGCTTTTGAATACATTCATTATAGGGCAAAGAACGCGTAGGCAAAGTCGTTAACTTTTGCATGCAACATGCAACTGTAGTGGGCTCATATCCCTTTAAGAACCGTGTGTAGGGCGTTCCCTGTAGTGGCGGGGGGCGTGTCGCGTAGTGACGTCATTACGCGACACGCCTCCTACAGTGCCTAATACTCGACACGCCTCCCTCTTGCAGGCCGCAGACGGATACACTTGCCGAATACAGGGAAAAGGAGGACGCATTTGGAGGAGCCTTCGAATTTAGACGAATTGGGACAGCCTTCGCGCAGCTCTGTGACGTAAGCGGCTTTCGAATGCAGCCTCCGAAGGCTGCAGACCCTGAATTGGGACACAGCTAGTGTATCAAATATGAGAACTAACCAAGTGCTCACCTATTTATCTGTTCATGTGAACAGTATCTCAACGATATTTACGTTAAGTAACCATTTACATTCAAAATATATCATAACCATATCAAAATAATGTGCAAATAACATAAAAAATACACAGAGATTTAGAGGTATCAAAGAAGTGTGCTTAATTACTCCAACACTATAGGCCTATTAATGCGAGATAAACTGCACCAAAAATTACCCTCTAAGTAACTTTAGACTCACATTGAAATGAAATAAATTCCTTCAGTAGTTTTCACATTACAAAATCAAATTATTTTACTCTCATATGATTTATCAAATTACTTCCTTTCCCTGTAAATTGGGAAAATAAAAAAAAACTCCTTTTTACATTCAGATATCGGCATAAAATAATAGATACAATACACACATGTTCAAAATATTGCATCATTATTCACTTCAGTTCACTCTCATAGCCTTTAATATCACCACTGCTCTCTTTCAGCACACTGAAAATCAACAGAGAAATAGCATCGGAGCAGCTAAAGAGACACGTGTCTCACCGTTGCTCTGTAGTTCAAAGCCGAGCACGCCGATGTCGGAGCTGCAGCGGCTCTCCGGATGGCAGGTAAGTGGTTAGCATGTTAGACAGATAGCTAGCATTAGCATGGACAACGACGTAAGTTGGCTACTAGCACGGTTTTTTTCTCCGGATAAACAACTCGTCTTACCGACGCGACTCGTCTCCTTCATGTAGTCACTCGGCTCCGGACTCCCAGTGGGTAAGTGCGCTGGCTTACTTTTCACAGGTTAGCTCGGGTTTCTGTCTTTTTTCTCTGTCTGCTAAGCAGGTAGCTGCGCTCACCCCGTGGCTAAGATGAAAAAAACCCGGAAAAGTGACGCACTTCACCTCAAGAGCTGAACGTGGTCTGCGTTACCCCTGATTGGCTGTTGGGGCTACACGTGGGATCATGAGAACTGAGCGGTGCATTCAAATGCAATGGGAGATTTAATACTTTGCCGATATAAACAAATAAAAATAAGAAAATAAATACTCTCTCTTCTTTCTCTTATCTAATTGTGTTCATTTTACATCTGGGTTACAACTGCGGTCGAGTACTCTGTCCATCTCTGGTGGACAGGACATAAGTCCTCGCTCTGAGGAACGCGCAGCCCCCCCAAGCCGCGGTATAGTTCGCACACTGACCGTCGTCAATTGTCGTGGAAACAGAACGATGCCCCCAGAGCGGGTATAAAAGGGCTATCGACCATATTGTGTTCTCTTTTCGCACTTGTACTTGACACACATTGGTAAGACTGGAGAGTTGATCCAAACTGTAGAGAGTATCAAATCGCTGAAGACCCAAACGGAGAGTTTCACACGGCCGAAGAAGAAGGACCTGAACGCATCTTTGCTAGGAAGCCGCACGAGAGGGATCGTCAACGAGCTACTGCGGGAAAGAGGGCGACGAAGCCCCTCGGGGCTGCGGAGTGCGGACCCAGGAGCAGCCCCAGCAGGCCCGGATCTGAACCGAGGCATCGGGGTAAGACAACTTTGTTGGTTTGGTTTTTACGTTTTACTTGTTGATGCATCCCTTAAAGACGCTAAAAGCGCCCAAAGTCAGAAATCAGTATCACTTTTGGAGTTTGACGGTGAACAGTTCACATCAGTTCATGAGGACTGGTGGGAAAACCCACATTTGGTGAAAGCAGACACTCGCTCTACGATGTCTTCGTGTAAATGTAATATTTGTGTGGGACAGAATGTGTTAAATATGGCGGGAGAGCCGTGTAGTGTCGTAATAGAAAGTGCGGTGGTCGGAAAGTTGTGTTGTTTGGATTTTAAGGCGTCAAATGTTCCACATCTGACATGGAGATTTGTGGGAAAGAAATGGCGGCGGCGCCATATTTCATAAAATGCCAAACATGTGTTTTAGTTGTTCACCATGGAAACGACGTTAGTGTTCGTGCTGCGGTCGAGTGAGCCGTCATTCGTTTTTCCGAAGTTAAACCAGCCGCCCGTAAATTTGCAGTGCGCTCGTATTGTGATACTTATGGTAAATTCATTGCAACCATTTCACAACCAGGCTCATATACAGGATCAATACGGAAATAAGATTAATTGCATAATATTCACATAACGTTTCACTGTGGAATATCAGAATAAATGCCTTTGGATATTTCCTGTGCAGTAAAATATTACATTATTTTAAAAATAATTAAAATTAAACCGTCTGTTTCCAATGACTGATTCCACTGGTACATTTCAGATGACCTCAGGTATCCAAAAATTACAGCATTTTTCACTGTGGGAGGTAACTGTTTTAATTTTTTTACGTTTGTGTTTTTACTGCTGAAAAGTATGTTTGAGAATGTTTTTATATTATAGAAAAATAGATTTAGAGTCCAGCTCTGTATGATAAGTGGTCTGAGATGACTTTTTATGGTATATATTATTTGATGTAATTGGATTTATTTTATTTTTTTGCAGAGGAGGACATCGGAGGAGGAGACTAGTGGACACTGAGTCTCAGAGGAAGAGATTTCTATTTGTTTTACACATTCAATACAAATTTTGATGGTTATATTCCTGATAACTTGTTTGGCCAGTTTTTTTTTCATTTTTCCATTTAGGATGCCTCGGAAGAACCACCGGCTGTCCGCTGCTGCCAGGCGGAGGATGGAGGATCGGTGTGACGGGCAGGAGCCTGTCATTTCCTTCTCGGGCAGACCCCCTGGTATGTACTCAAATGTTTTCTTTTATCATTAAATGTTTTACTTTATTAATCGTTAGATGTTTTCTCACTATATTTAGTGGAAACCTAGTGGAAAGAGCTATGCCTCTATACTTATTATAAATTATGAAAATTTCTGACTGATTTTTTTTATTATTTTTTTTACTTTTTCACTAGCCCGTGGAACTGGACGTTGCCATGCCGTGAGGAAGTGGCCAACTTCTGCTCACACCGGCAGGAGCCACAAGTTGGTCATCCCGCCGGAGTCTCCAGACAAAAAGGTAATTTTGCGTTGGAAGTCATTTGACAAATGATGTTTAATGTTGATCATAATCTTGTTTGCATGATAATAATTCTCCGTTGTGTCGTTCCAGTTTGTTCTTCTTGTCGGGGACTCCCACCTTCGTAGCATCGTGGATGGGTTTGTCACGATGCCGGAGGGACGCCTGTCGTTTGGTGCCATGGCGACGCCGGGGGCTTGTACCATGGACCTGAGGACCGAGCTGGTGAGTGCAGTTGTGCCACGTACACCAGACCTTGTATGTGTTCTAGCCCCCAGCAACAACCTGACGGCCAGGAGGACGGTGGAGCAGGCAGGGGAGGACTTCGGTGAGCTCATCGCCAGTGCCTGCAGTCGGTGGCCCAAGGTGTTCGTCCTGGACTTCGTTCCTCGCCTGACGGTCGACGTGGATGTCCAGGATAACTTCAGGCAGGAGTTTCGCCGCGTTGCAGCAGTCATGGGTACGTTTTAAAAGGATGTTTGTGAAGTACATTTACATGTATGGTGTGTCATGTGTTGGATAGCAGACTTTTAACTATGCCATCTCTGTGTAATTATTGTAGACGTGCGGTACTGCTGCATCGCGGAGCACTTCCCATTGAACCGCCTTGAGCTGTGGAGCCGGGATGGTGTAAGTATACGAGTATTTAAGTGCATGGGAGATTTACTGTAAAATGTCTGTTCAGTCAATTAATTGTGATTGTGATTTGTTTTTTAGGTCCATCTGAGTGACAACCATGGGATGGGTGTCCTGGTCCAGCTGATGTGGAGCTACGCACTCCAGCAGTTGGAGCCCCCCCCGCCGCCGCCGCCCGTGGTTCCCCCCCGGAGATCGCCTCCAGCCCAGCGTCGCCGTCCCCAGCCGGTCGTGATGGACTACGTCGCCCCTGCCCCACTGGCCCAACGCTGGACCGTAGTTGGACAGGACAGGAAGGTAAGACTTGTGTGGTTGAGACTATTTGGAAAATGTCATATTTCAAATCAGTTTACTGTCATGACGATGAAAGGCCGCTTTTTGATCCAAACTGTTCTGTCCGTCATTACAGAGGAAGCGACCTGAGGGACTTGGCCAGTCCACAGGTGCTGGGAAGAGGAGGGTGGTTCACACGGTTTGTTATTTTTGATTACGTTTTAATTGAAAAATGTGTATATGTTTGACTGTGGATGCTTTGATTTTGATGAAACATTTCCACTAATAGTCTTTCTGTGTTTTTATTTCACAGGGCGTGTGTTCCACCCCCCCCACTCCTGTCCGGTTCAGCTCGGAGATGCTGGAGTCCACGGACCGGCTCGTGCCTGCGGACCTCAGTGCCCCCGTGGACTCCACTGCAGCTCCAGAAGGCCAACGGGTAATTAGCATTTAAATGAGATCTGTTTATTTTTATGCCATGTTGTAAAGTTTCCACTTTTTAATGATGTTTTTCCTGATGTCAAAAAGGAGCTCTGTTTTCAATACGTCTTTGTTTTGTCGCTTTTCTACATTTAGAACGTGGAGCATCGTAGGAAGCGTCGTCGTAGGAGGCGTCGTCGTCGTAGGCGTGGCTTCCAACAAGACTCCTGAAGTAGTCTAATAATTGTAATTGTGTTGATACATGTGTGTGGACAGTGATGATAATAATAGAATGTTTTTTTTTTTTTTTTTTATTTCAATCATCTTACAAACTTGACAAAAACGAAACTAAAACCACAAATGAAACGTAAATACAGCAAACGGTCAAACAGAACACAAAAACAAATCTATTTTCCTCCAACAATGGTTTGATAACAATATACTTTTACTGAGTCAGTTGTTTGACCAACATGGGCGTCTTTACAGTTATGTTCAATTTATGCAACGGTATGGAATCCCTGTTACACCCAAGGATTTTTCTATTGTTTTTGATGCTGTGCCTTCGGGTATTAGTTTTTATTCATTTTTTTTAACCAACAAGGTCAAAGAGATCTCATTTAAAATGCTTCAGTTTTAAATTCTGAATTCTCAGTTTTATATGATTAATTTGTTAATTATTTTATCCAAATTTTCCATACATAAGTCTACATTTTCTGGTAAGAAGCCAAACTTCCTGGAACTGTCTGCATATGTTGGTCAATATATCTCCTCCCTCTGTGATTGTGAGACTAAAAAAAGCTGTTAAAACGTATGATCTTTGTAAGCTTTACAAAATATTTATTTACATTTATTTTTGTTTTTTCTCTATCTTGCTGTCCACCCCTGGTGTATTTATGATGGTTTGGTTGTGTATTAATGTTGTATACATCTCATCTAACTGTATTCAATCCATCAATGTTCTGTTTTTGTTAGTTGAGCCATGTTTTGTGTGAGCAAAAATAAACGCTCTGAACCCCAAACAACGCTGTGTCGTCCTTCATTCCTCTCCCTGTGAGCGCTGAGGTTCACAAGGATGGATATAGAATGGTGTTTGCATGTATATATATTTATTACAGTTTTTCTCCATTGGTTTGGCTCTTTTCTTGAAACAGAAATTACATTCTCAAAACAACATGGACAAATCTCCAAACCACTTGGCAATTGTCCACAACAGAATTGCATTTCTCATTCATTTAATCAAATTGCAATTGTCTTAGTACATGTCTCAATATCTCATTACATCTTTGCAAATGATTAAGTACAGGTAGACTACATTTAGCACAATTTCCAGGTGAATAGATCTTGTTGATCTAAACTGATGGTCGATTCTCACTCTAATGGTTGTTCTCTGCTAAACATGTCAGCATCATTTCATTGTGTAAGTCATCACTTGCACAATAGTCTGATCACTTGTCAAAATGAGTCAAGAACATAATATCATGAATACCATATATGAATCTCTTGGAACATTAGATAAATTGAGTTCAGTAATTGACAGTCAGGTGAAACTAGAACTTGACTAACGAAGGAGGAGTTTCACTCATCTCAGATGACCAATCAAACCGTATGTTTAGTTACCTGACAGGTGCTGTCTATGATTGTGAATGCTGCCAAACATATACAGTATATATACACTCAACAAAAATATAAACGCAACACTTTTGTTTTTGCTCCCATTTTTCATGAGATGGACTTAAAGATCTAAAATTCATTCCAGATACACAATATAACCATTTCTCTCAAACATTGTTCACAAATCAGTCTAAATGTGTGATAGTGAGCACTTCTGCTTTGCTGAGATAATCCATCCCACCTCACAGGTGTGCCACATCAAGATGCTGATCTGACATCATGATTAGTGCACAGGTGTGCCTTAGACTGTCCACAATAAAAGGCCACCCTGAAATGTGCATTTTTTTTGCTTTATTGGGCGTCTGGGGACTCAGAACCAGTCAGTATCTGGTGTGACCACCATTTGCCTCATGCAGTGCAACACATCTTCTTCGCATAGAGTTTATCAGATTGTCAATTGTGGCCTGTGGAATGTTGGTCCACTCCTCTTCAATGGCTGTGCGAAGTTGCTGGATATTAGTGGGAACTGGTACACGCTGTCGTATACGCCGGTCAAGCACATCCCAAACATGCTCAATGGGTGACATGTCCGGTGAGTATGCTGGCCATGCAAGAACTGGGACATTTTCAGCTTCCAAGAATTGTGTACAGATCCTTGCAACATGGGGCCGTGCATTATCTTGCTGAAACATGAGGTGATGTTCATGGATGTATGGCACAACAATGGGCCTCAGGATCTCATCACGGTATCTCTGTGCATTCAAAATGCCATCAATAAAATGCACCTGTGTTCTTCGTCCATAACAGATGCCTGCCCATACCATAACCCCACCACCACCATGGGCCACTCGATCCACAACATTGACATCAGCAAAGCGCTCACCCACACGACGCCACACACGCTGTCTGCCATCTGCCCTGAACAATGTAAACCGAGATTCATCCGTGAAGAGAACACCTCTCCAACGTGCCAGACGCCATCGAATGTGAGCATTTGCCCACTCAAGTCTGTTACGGCGACGAGCTGGAGTCAGGTCAAGACCCCGATGAGGACGACGAGCATGCAGTTGAGCTTCCCTGAGACGGTTTCTGACAGTTTGTGCAGAAATTGTTTGGTTATGCAAACCAATTGTTACAGCAGCTGTCTGAGTGGCTGGTCTCAGACGATCTTGGAGGTGAACCTGCTGGATGTGGAGGTCCTGGGCTGGTGTGGTTACACGTGGTCTGCGGTTGTGAGGCCGGTTGGATGTACTGCCATATTCTCTGAAACGACTTTGGAGACGGCTTATGGTGGAGAAATGAACATTCAATGCACGAGCAACAGATCTGGTTGACATTCCTGCTGTCAGCATGCCAATTGCACGCTCCCTCAATGCTTGTGGCATCTGTGGCATTTTGCTGTGAGACAAAACTGCACATTCCAGAGCGGCCTTTTATTGTGGGCAGTATAAGGTACACCTGTGCACTAATCATGATGTCAGATCAGCATCTTGATGTGGCACACCTGTGAGGTGGGATGGATTATCTCAGCAAAGCAGAAGTGCTCACTATCACACATTTAGACTGATTTGTGAACAATATTTGAGAGAAATGGTAATATTGTGTATCTGGAATTAATTTTAGATCTTTAAGTCCATCTCATGAAAAATGGGAGCAAAAACAAAAGTGTTGCGTTTATATTTTTGTTGAGTGTATAAAGGTTGACCAGGACAAGTACCATTTCTGAACATGGAGGCACCTGGCCAAGCAAATGAACAAGGACAACTGCCTGCTCCATGAAGAAGAAGAGGAAGAGGAGTAAGGGTGCGTGGTGGTGGAATAGGGGGAAGAGGCCGAGGAGCACGAAGACACCATGTTGTCCCGGATGAAATTCGGGCCACAATTATAGACCATGTTGTCAACCACCGTCTCACAATGGTGGAGGCAGGTCGCAGAGTGCAGCCTAATGTGCCTCGCTCTACAGTCTCCTCCATCATCCAAACCTTTTGCAGGGAAAACAGGTATGTACTCATATCAGTCAATAATTGAATTATATGTTGTATACTGTAGGACTGGACACTGTGCATAAAGCAAGAAATGTGCATTTACCTATTCATTTAGTGTGTGTGTGTGTGTGTGTGTGTGTGTGTGTGTGTGTGTGTGTGTGTGTGTGTGTGTGTGTGTGTGTGTGTGTGTGTGTGTGTGTGTGTGTGTGTGTGTGTGTGTGTGTGTGTGTGTGTGTGTGTGTGTGTGTGTGTGTGTGTGTGTTATAGCCCTGCAGTAATGTACCTCAATGGGATACAGTAGTATTCCAGTCACTGTTCAGTGATGCATTAGAATAGTGGTAAAAAGTAAAGCAACAATACAATTTCATTGGTAACTCATTCTGTAAGAAATACATAAGACATACATTATGAATGGAGTGTTGTCCTTTGAATTCTATGTTTGAACGACAACCTGGCACGGGTGGCTACTCTCACCGTAAAATCCTATTTTTTTTTTCAGTTTTACACACAATTGTATTCTGTTAGCTAGACAAAAAAACAAGTACAGTAACCATTGTCAATGAAGGACTGGGCTAAGACTTAGTGGTGGACATGAGGGATATTTCAATTGTCCTCTGCCATAGTGACAAAACATCTAAACATTTAGCAGTGCTTACACAATGCCAAAGGGATGATGCATTTTGGGGGCACTGACTATTTATATGAGAAAGAAATTTGATTTTGACACATGAGTGAACTGTTTAGGGAGAGATATGAGCTTTTGCAGGTGAGCCATGGTGTTGTGCTGAACCATCCAGGTTTTTTTTTGGCAAAACCACCAAGAGTATTGAGAACGTCCGGTCTGTTTCAAGAAATGAGCCAAAGCAACTGAGAAGGATCTTCAAAAGTTGCACAAATTGACATTGAAATAAGAAAAACCTTATTTTAGTTTCATTCACATTATGTGTAAATAAATGTAACTTAAAAAACAAAGTGTAATACACAAACTTGCTGTGACCCACATGGTTACGAAGCCCATATATGTCATCTGAATGTAGTTCCTGTGTCCCGTCACTAGGTGGCGTATGAGCCCCGCATTCATTTGTATTGCCGTTGAGCACGCTCTGAGCACGCACTGCTCACGCCCATACACAGACCCACAGTCATTACTATGAAGGTATTATTGGTGCAAAAGGTTTGAGCACCTGTAACAGTTGAATTTGTAGTTGTGACAGTGATTGTGTATGTGTATCAGTACATTTGAAGTCACAGACTCTATGAGTTGTGTACTACTATGCAAAACATATTTGTGTACCTGTATCAGACAATGTGAAGTTGTGGACAAAATTTGAATGTGTGCAAATCTGAATGTGAACTTGTGCAATAAATGTTCAATGTATGTAAAATAATTTCCCACGAAAATATTTGTGTTCTTTTCAAACACAAACACAAACCGAGAAGTACAACTGCGCAAATCTTCCCCACGAGTCACAGATTCTGTTTCCTTCACCTACAAATCACAAATCCCACCTCCACTGAGATATGTGGAGCAAAACCGTCTGTGCATTCAGTCTATGGTGCAAAAGGCGGGTGCTGATCTGAGAGCGACTGATCCCACAGCCAATCAGAGGAGAGGGGCTTTTCCCCCACAGCCAATCAGAGGAGAGGGTGGATTCAGCACATGCTAAACTAACAGCAGCAGAGACAGCGATATAGGCAACTTTCAAGGTAGGTTGTATCTTTAACCACATTAATAAATAAACCCCGACGCGAAGCTGAGACATTTAGCGTCCTGTCACTTTTCCTCTGTTTTGGTAACCATCCTCCCGGCCGTGTGCATTTGTTTTCAATGAATATACGTATGTGTGTGTATTGTTGTAGTCTTATCTGTCATAAACTGTAAGAGAGGAGAGCTGTGACCCCGGGTCAGATCGGCTCATGCAGGTTTCGTTTTCAGAAAACAGACGTGTCAGGAAGAGAGTCAGATTCATATAACTTATATGCTCTTTTACAAGATGATTCTTTCTAGGTTTAAAACATGGATCTATAAAAAAGACTAGTTAATATCTATGCTTGAAAGATCTCAACGTAGTAAAGTAAATTACTCCTATTCTCCTCTGCCTTCTAGGAAAATGACAGATCCTGGTGGTTCATCTCAGGTGAGTGTCATATGGGTAGGCTAATGGAACCTTAAAGAAATTAGCACGCTAAGACAAAGTTGTTGTTTTTTTCTAAAATGCATATTTGACAAACTATTGCTTCCGACTGTTATTACGTTACATTCAATTTAATTTTGACATTTTTCAAAATCACCAGAACACAAACATTGAAACAGCAGTCCGCATGCTTTTGAGCTGCATAGCAAATGAGACTGGAGCTAGGACAGGAGCTGGGACTGCAGGGATTGGATCTGTGACTGCAACTGGGATTGGAGCTGGGACTGCAGGGATTGGAGCTGGGACTGCAACTGGGATTGGAGCTGGGACTGCAGGGATTGGAGCTGGGACTGCAGGGATTGGATCTGTGACTGCAACTGGGATTGGAGCTGGGACTGCAACTGGGATTGGAGCTGGGACTGCAGGGATTGGAGCTGGGACTGCAGGGATTGGATCTGTGACTGCAACTGGGATTGGAGCTGGGACTGCAGCTGGCAGACCAACAACCGTGCAACATGAGATGCAGAGGTAAGTGACTGCCTCGAGGATCCAAAAGCATTCCCAGGCCAGCTGAGTGAAAGAGTCCCTCCAGCATGTCCTGGGACTTCCCCGGGGTCTCCTCCCAGTGGGGCATGCCCCTAACAACTCCCCAGGGAGGAGTCCAGGATGCATTTGAAAAAGATGCCTGAGCCTCCTCAGCAGGGAGGTATTCTTTTTAAAGTTGGATATTTAGACTTCACATATTAATAACTGTCTACTCTTCATCCAAGGTGCTTCCCATCCATGTTCTCTGGTCAGAAGCGTAAAAGGAAAGGAGGAGATCCACCCCGTGTCACTGTGTGAAAGTACACAGAGATACAGTTCTGCTTGCTGTCACAAAACACCGACAGAACCCCCAAAGATGAGGCAATCCTACTCCAAGCAGGTCTTGGTAGAAGGACTGTCAATATAGCTGACAATGCCCTCCACACAGAGGTGAGTTTTAAAGACATTTTTAAAAATCAATTTGAAATAAGTAGAGGTTGATGTGTAATGACATTAACAGTGATATTTGTTGTACTGCATTGAAATAGCTTTCATTATGCCACACAGCTTTGTGGTTTTTAACATACTAAATGAGATTATTGTCAGCTGCTCTGAGCTGGAGCAGACCAGACACCTGCCTAATATTGGCAGGTGGTCATAATGTTCCCCCTTTGGTCCTCCTTTGCTATCAAATACACAACTGCTATCAAATACACAACAAACTGGGATGCACAGTTTATTCTAACACTGTTCTAACACCAGCCTTAACCTCCCCAGCAATTTGAGCAACAGTAGCTTGTCTGGTAGATCAGCCTTCACTCCCCACGTGTATCAGTGAGTCTTAGCTGCCTATGACCCTGTCATCAGTTCAGCATAGTTCCTTCCTTGATAGATACTGACCACTGCAGACTGGGGATACCAAGAGCTGTACTTTTTCCAGATTCTCTGACCCAGTCATCTAGTCATCACATCACACATTTGGCCCTTGTCATACTAACTCAAATTCTCAGGCTTGCCCATTTTTCCTGCTACTAACACATCAACTTTGAACATTTTTTGTCACGAATATACCACACCCAATACCAGGTGCCACTTTATATTCACTTTACTTGACAGTCACCACAATATTATGCCTGATCGGCGTACATCTTCAGCAAACTGTACAACTCTGTGTTATCAATTACCACTAACCTTAACCCATTTCTGGAAACATGACAAGTTAGTCCATCAGAGACATTCAAGATCATACGGTGCACACTATGACAGTTTGTAACTTTTTACAGATAAGCAGTACACTACTTCTAAATGATCCCAAAATGAGGAGTCTGTGTGGTGGCTGGCTCCTCCAAAAAGCTTCAGGTAAGATTACTTTGCCTTTGTTGTACACTATACAGTACCTTTAAGTATAATATGGTTATAACTTTTTTCACAATTACATGTACATTCAAATGCTTCACCGAAAGTATACACGTGTTGAAGTGCTACAGGTTTGTTTGTGTTAAATATTCAGAATATGTGGTGGTGTTTTACATTGAATACTAAAAGTATCTTTTGATGGAAGATTGAGCACTTCTTCTAACAAAATGTTATCTTTCCAAAAGGCGGCAGTGGACAACGCCGTATAACCCACTGCCACAGGGGTCAGAGGGCTATACAGCAAACATTTTGAAAACATCTTCGAACGGTGGGAAGATTGTCATCTACATCATCCCACTACAAGAGAGAATGGACACCACTCCTCTACCCTATGACGCAGAGGAGTTTCAACACATGCCCAAACATGCATGCATGTCATGTGGACAGTCAGTTCCCCTGCCGCTGCTACAATACCACATTGATTCCTGTGGTGATGTAAGTTATCTTATGGCTATGTAAAAAAGGAACTCTTTATTAACGATGTTGCAATTGGCTAAAAGTATTTTACTGTAACCTTGTATTCAACTGAAAAATGTATGTTAAAAAGTATCACTGATGGTGTTTTTAAATTTCTCTTGAAGAAACATGAATCTGATGTGAAAATTGTTTCTAATGAAGAGGAGTCTGAGATTATTTCTCTGGTAAGCTGTCACTGAACTCTCAGTTTCATAATGCTGCATTTCATAACAATGGCACAAAAGTATTACTTATGGTTATGTGCATATTATGGCTGCATGATGATTTAAAAAGGGATACTTAGCAGTTATTATGGACTGTATTGCAGTGGCATGATTGTGATTATAATAAACGAGTAGTGTCATTATTAGAGACAGCAAAAGGATAACATTCAACTTAGAACTATTCCTCTGTCAACTTGCCTTCCAAATGAGATTCTTCATCTATTCCTGTGGTTTTTCTGTTGGTGAAAAAAGTAGGCCTATACAGGTTTTCATTTTCAACAACAATTAACAAGATGGCTAACTGCATTCACAACAGATGTTGTTACTGCTTTGTCAGTCATCTGAAAATACTGCAGTACATTTTAATGATAGACTGGACCCTACATTGATTCAGGTGTCTGAATATCAGCACCGCCACTAACATTTAACTTGCTCATTACTAGTGAAAACAACATTTAATAATAATAATAATAATAATAATAATAATAATAATAATAATTGAATTTGTTAGCATAATTGATAATGGTCTTGATATCAGTACAGTCCTATCAATTCATACCCCCACTTGTGTGGTGTTCTTGTTTTCTTTTTTTTGTTTTGACTCCAGCTCCATATCTGCCTGCTTGTTGAATTCTGTTTCCACCTTGTCTCAAAAGAGACTGCAAACCACACACACTTGCTTAGGTAGTGATATGTGACATAGGTAATGCTATGTGAATATTGAGCTGCCTACACAACAATAAAACCTTTGTGGATTTAGAATCAGATAGAATAAAATTGTGATGGTGAGTGCAGTAAGTGCTGCAGCAACTCCTGCTGGACAATTGTCATGTTCATTTTAATGTATGTGTTGTATTATAACTGTTTGGCTCCTAGGAAACCTGTCCGGTTTGTGGTGAGCAGGTCCCCACATCAGTCATTGAGTACCACGCCAGCACTTGTGGAGAAAGGTAATACAGGTCACATAGAGTCGGTTGATATATTTCTTGAGTGTAATTACACTTTGAATAATGGTGATAACCAAGAGTTACATAACAACTTTCACAGTGCATGGTTGGACAGCTGATGGCAACTGCTAAACACTGTGTAAAACCATTCTAAATTAGTGTGCATTCTTGTGTTTCCTTCTTTATTTGTATTAAGCTGTCCTGTGATCATGGATAATGTTGGCATAGCTTCTGGGAGCTGCAGTCGTGCCTCGACCTCATTTGATGCAACATTCAGCGCCTCAGCTGCCCTGCCCACAGAGGACATTCCATTATCCACACCTGTTAACAACAAAGATTTAGGTTTGCATTTATTTATTTATTTGTTTGTTAGAATTATGTTATACAGCAAGTAATTAGGGTGTGTATTTTTAAAGAATGTGTGACAGACATGTGTGGACTAAATGGGCTCACAGACATAGTGTTGTTAGATACATATTCTGACTATCTGGTTCCAACAAATGGCAAACATTGTAGATTGGCGATGACATTACACTCCTACTGGCGGAGGACAATGCAAATGACAAAAAGTAAGACATTATAGTGACTGAAAACAGAAGCGTCCTAACTTCGGCTTAGTTTCATAAAAAATGATGTTATGCACCATTGGGAGTCAGGCACAGGATGCAATGACAGCAACAACAACTGTTAGAAGTAATCTATCTTGTTCTGTATTCAGACTCTCATAATCAAACTTGTGTTAGTGATACAGAGAAGCTCTACAGGCCTACTGTTTTCCTGTGCAGGATCTAAGTAACTATTGTCTATTGTGACTTTGAACACCTGTTGTATTTTTCTTTGCAGGCTGGAAAAGCATGGTTGACCCAGAGCAGGCTGCAGAGGAATACAGAAAACAATGTCTGCACAATAAAGAAGATGAGCCTACGCTTAAAATAAAATTTGACATCAGAGAGGATGTAGAGGACCAAGAAGTCAGTATCTTCAACTTCTATAAGGCTCCTAACACTGACTGGGCCAGGCCATTTCAAGCTAAATTACAAGGTACTGTAATACCAATCAGGAGTTCTCAAAATCCTAGACTGTGGGCTTGATATGATGTTACAATTTGAAGTGAGCATAATGGATGGGGGACATAATTTACAGAAGGCCAACATTTCCGTATTAAAATTGCGTTTTTTGATTTGTCTTGTGTAATATTCAATTTCTTTGAGATATTGAATCGGGATCTTTATTAAGTGAAGCCATAATCATTACAATTAAAATAAATAAAAGAAAACAAGACTTGAAATATTCCACTTAGTGTGTAATGAATCTATATTTTAAATTCAACCATTGAACCTTTATGTTTGCAGGAGATGTAGCCATTGGAGATGGGGTAAACCGCCACTTCTTTAGCATGGTCATGCACAAGTTGCAGCATGGTTTCACTACTGATTTTGGTAAGTTATGTATATGTCAAGACAAGTTAATATAGATATGAATATCTATTAAAGAAGACAACATAAATAATGTTCTTACTACACACTTTTGGACTATCCATCCCAGATTTGATTCATAGCATACCAAGACAGAAAAAAGACAACAACACAAGTAAACCTGTTATACAATTTAAGTGTTTGTTGTCACCATGTAAATATGCATTTCTGCATTCACTACTGGATAGTTATGAAGTCAAAAAGCCTTCAAAACAAAGCATGAGGGAATCACATCAGCTGCATGAGCATGTTGATATTGTAGTTCCTAAGTACTGACCACATCCTTTTCAGAAACCTGTCTTCATTTTGATCTCAAGTATACAACTTTTTAGCAGGTAGTCGAGTGGTTAGAGCGCATGCTATGTACGCATATACACAGCAGACCCCGGTCCGAATCCCGGCCGGAGGTCCCTTGCTGCATGTCACATCCCCCTCTCTCTCCCGTGTTTCCTGACTGTCTACTGCTAAATAAAGGCGTCTATGCCAGAAAGAATCTTTAAAAAATAAAACTTTTGCAACAGTATGTCACAGATTGGGACACTTGTCTAACTCATGTGGCATAAATCTGTCTACAGTCGTCACATTTATATTGTGTTCTCTGTGGTGTTATTTCCCTTTAGGAAATGCATGTGGCACTGTGCTCTTTGAAGGCCAACCTGACCACCTAATCCCTTCCACGTCCCAAGTGTTGGCACAGAATGACATATTTGTCATGGCAGGGAGAATGATAGGACATTCTTTCCTTCATGGGGGCCCTCGTCTGACAGGTGTTAGCCCAGCAGTGCTTCATGTGCTGTCAGACAATCCACCCCAGACAGCCACCATCACCCTTGAAGATGTGGCAGACATAGACATCAGGGAGACCATAAGACTGGTAACACCAGAGAACCATAATACAGTTCATTTGTGACAGTTTGTATTGTTTGATTTCTGTAGTCTGGTCCTGCATTTTTTGCTAATTTAGCTGTGGCGATGTGAGCGTTTATATTATAGGCTTTTAAACTTGCATATAAAAGGCCTTGAATGTGTCATTATTCCTCATGGAAGTGGCTATATGTGTCATATGTGATTGCCATGTTTTCTTTATGATACAGAAGCTTGAAGATGGACAAGGAGAGAAGAAAAGAAAATTAAGTGTACTTACTGAGGATGAGAGGGCAGCTGTGAATGCTTTGGCACTGGCATGGGACCTTCCTGTGTTAACTGAACGCAACCGCACCTGGCTCCTGCATAATCTCCTCCAGTAGGCAGTAAGTATAAATGTCCAGTCCACTGTGGAAGGACTTGCTCAGTTCAGAGTTAAAGTTATGCTAGTATTTCTTGATATCTATATAACTGGAAAAATCTCTATCCAGTCGAGTAATTTAAGAATAACTATCTGGAACACTGTCAAGCTCAATCATAAGACAATAATGATACATTGTTATTTATTTTAGAGCTCAGTAGCACAGAAAAATACATAGCTATGGTTGAAGTGTGAATTAAAAGATAAAAAACATGGCCTTGAAAAGAGAAAGTCCCTTCACGTTATCCCTCTGACATTTTGAAAGTCCTTGGGTGGAACATGCGCCAGCTAAAGCAGCTCAAACAAGGGCTCAAGGACTCTTCGATTTGGCCATTATTGGAAACTCGTCCAGATGCAGTGGCATCATTGTTTCCACGTCAGGCAGCAGCTGGATGCAGTGCTGAGGTATTCAACAAAATTGTTTGACAACAATATATCCTGAAATGACAGCTGGTTGAGCGATTGTGTTGTGCAAGCAAGTCACATAAGCAACAAAAGAATGAAACCTGTGTATAGTTGCCATAAATATACAATGGGTACGGAAAGTATTCAGACCCAATTCACTATTTCTTAAGGTGAAGCCTCATGTCAAAATAAAAAAGAAATCAGTTCAGTTTGGCTGGACCTCCAGCTGTAGGTACTGGTTGACCCAAACTTCTTCCATATGAGAATTAGTGAAAAAAAAAAAGAAATAGTGAAAAATGTAAGAGTGTCTGAATACTTTCCGTACCCACTGTATTTATTTCCAACAGGTCCTGCTACAGCAAATACTATGGCCCGAGGAAGGACATTTGGAAGATGAGGACGATGGGGTCTCCGTTGAGAGCAAGTGTCGGGTGATGGGATACTTGCGCCAGTTTGTGACAACAGGTGAATCATGTACTGATATTCTGTCAGTTTCAGTATTCTGTCCCCTTGGAATGTCCTTTTTTTTTTTTTTTTTTTTACAAACTTCTTGTTCAGTTATCTGTTAGGATGATTGAGTAGGGAATTTAATGAACTGAAATGTGAGCACTATCTGTGGCTCTGAAAGTGTTTTTAAAGTCTGATATTTGTCTATTGAGGCATGCTGTAATCCAATGATGTTAATGCACTAATACAACTATTGATGTGACTCTTTAATTTTCGTTTCACAAGATGAGCTGAAGCAGCTTATCAAGTTCTGGATTGGATGGGAGATACCCATGGCTGATATGAGAGTGGAGGTGGTGCGAGCAGAACATCCTACATCATCGACATGCTTCCGCACCCTTGGTTTGCCTGGCAGTTACAGCAGCTACAACTCATTTAGTTCTCACTTAAACGCCTGCATTGCCACAAGCGACACTGGATTTGGACTGCTGTGAACTACTTTAGTTAGTTTAAGACCATACAGACATACTCTTCTACTAGTATTGTTTCATTCAGTTGCTATTGCTTATTTAAAGTTTGTGGTTCATTAATAAGCTTACAAGACACACTGCCGCCATTTTGGAAAAAGACACTGACATACTGTTTTAACAAGACACACTGGCACATTGTTGTACTAACATTGTTTCACAAAGTTATTTGTGTTCATTTATAGCTATTGGTCAATTAAATACCTAAATTACTTGACTCACAAGTCGCTGTGTCCTGTGTTTCTATAGACATTCTAGATCACTGCCAGTAGAAACAACTATTTCAGATGTATAGTTAGGTCCATATATATTTGGACACATGATAGCTCACCTGTTTACTGGTATATATTCAAATTACAGTTATGTAATGCTTATGGACTGAAGCTTTAATTTGAGGGTATCCACATCTAGATTGGAGGAATGGTGTAGGAATTACAGCTCCTTAAAGTGTACCACCCTCATTTTCAAGGTACCGAAAGTAATTGTACAACTGATTCAAAAGCTATTTCATGGACAGTTGCAAGCAAATCCTTCATTATTTCATCATCAATTAATCAGATAAAAGGTCTGGAGTTTATTCCAGGTGTACAGGAAAACAGATACAAACATGAGAGAAATCACAAGGATATTATGAGTGGAAAAATCCACAATTTGGTACATTCTGAGGAAACAAAGCAGTGGTGAACTCGGAAACACAAAAAGGCCTGGAGGTCCACAGAAGACCACAGCAGTGAATGATCACAGAATAATCTCGATGGTCTTGAAAAACACATCACAACATCCAGTGAAATGAAGAATGCTCTCCAGGAGGTAGGACTTACAATATCCAAATCTACTATAAAAGCAAATACAGAGGGTTCACTGCAAGGTGTAAACCACTATTAAGCCTAAAGAACACAAGGCCGGTATATTCAGACGTTGGTTGATCAAATAAATTATTAATTAAGTACAAATGTTTCCATTTGACTTTTTAGTTAACACCTCAGCATCCATACACCAACATTGCATTTTGCAGCCCCACGGTGAATCCGTTTCCTCAGGGCATTTTGTGCTTTTTTGGCAGACCCATACTTTGGTCCAGTGTTCAAGTGTTTTCTTAATACAAGTTTGTTTATATAGTCTATCTTTAAAGTTTGTCTGACATGGCTTTGCACAGCATACAGCATAATAACAACATCCTCTGAGGAAAAACTTGGAGAAACCACTGGGTGTGTACCAGAGGAGGGATCCCTCACTCAGGACAGAGGAGAGGGGGAGGCTCCATGTAACCTAGCTGTGCCCCCCAGCAGTCTAAGCCTATGGCAGCATAGCTATAAAATGGTTGAGGGCTACCTGAGCCAGCCCTAACTAAAAGCTCTGTCATAGAGGTAGGTTTTAAGTCTGGACTTCAATGTGGAGAGAGTGTCTGGCTCTCTGACCCAAGGAGAGCAATTGAGGTATGTGTTTCTACATGAGCATCTATTCATGCTGTGCACTGTGCAGTCTGAGATGGACCAACTCTGTTACATATTGTTTTTTCAAGTTCGAACCGCCAATCTTCCAATTGGAGGATGACCGCTCTACCTCCTGAACCATAGCCACAGCCGCCCCCTAAATCTATATTTTTTAAATGCAGTAATGACACAGCAGCCAGGTCAGTTGTGGAAACGAAGAAAGGTTTGAGTAGGCCCAAAGTTAGAGGATGCACCCCAGCATTGTCTCAGTCTGCTGTGAGGGAGCATTTTGGGTGAAGTGCTACTTTGAGGTGAATTAAGATGACTCTACACATGCCCTCTGCGTTGCATATATTCGAGTGCAGTTAAATATTTGTCCACTCCCATGGATGATGAGGGTCCCATTGGGTCCACAGCAGCATGAATTTCAGCAAGGCCTTCAGGTGTAAGAGGACAGTCGATCTCAGGGACATGGACACCACTGTCAGGATCGCTGGGTATGAGACCACTACACTCCCAGTCAATCACTGGGATGCGCAAATCCTGTAACATAAGGAGTAATCACTTATCTTGACTCATTCCATGCATAGTGAGTGTGCTTCACAAATACTTACCCCATTATTGTATTCCTCAGAGCTGTGCCGTAGTCCCATGTGCCACAATTGGTTTGGGGTGAGATTCCTCTCTGTAGAAAGAGGGTGATTGTCCCAGCCCTCTCTGAATGTGTCCAGATGAGCTTGGAGGCGAGGAATGAACACGTAGTGGCAGCAGAAGAGGTGAACACTGCTGGACAGGTCAAGAAGACCATCTTCCTCCAGCTGGTGCAGCATAGTGTAGAACCAGCATGTGACCGCTGTGAAAACATCTCTCCACAGACGTTCAATTCTGTTTACAGGACATGATTTGCATTCACCATTTTGAATGATGTAGACAACAGAGTAAATGACTGTGACAACGTTTGGGGATTGACGTGGTTAATATGGCTATTGATGTTATTGTTGTTGACAATATGAGTAATATTTATGTATCTGACGGACTCTGGGAAAACTGCTTTCCATCTTGGACAGCACCTGAACCCGGCATTTTTGTACAGTTTGTCTTTTCACTGGATGTCTAAAATAACCTTGATGAAAAAGTAAATATCTATGGATGATTGTGAATAATGCTAGCAGTCACTTCAAACTAGCGCAGTCTCCATTACAATATAATTGTCCAAGACTAATACCCAAATTGTTTGAACTGCATTCTTTATAATAAAGGTAAAATATGAGATTGGTGTGCATTGTTATCACCATAACTGTTCTGTTGCTACAGAGATGTCATGGAAAACAAATCATCAAGATGTGAAGAGACATGTTTGACATCACAGCAGTTTTATAGTTGAAGTGAGTAAGAAGTGAAATAAAAATGACAATTCACACTGTAATTTCATATCTTAAAGCCTGTCCATATGGTCCAGCATGATGTTCTCGCATACTATGAAGTCCTAATAGAAAATGACAATATGAGTATCAGCCCTGTGGTAGAATGGTGATGTCAGCTGAGACTGTCTGAGATATCCATCTCTGAACTCTATAGGTAGCTCTATCCTCCTCATAGTTTCTGCTCTCATATGCATGACAGCTGGTGTGTGTCCTTTCACATCATTTCAGTCAACTGAGTGTGCCAATGTTGGACTCAGGCAAGGTGTGAGCACATGCGATAATGAAATGAATCTTAAAATAAATCATATTGTGAATGGGTTGATAATGGGTATTTCTCATATGATAAAAGTGGGGAGGGTTTGTAAGTATTGTAGGTGCATGCGTGTATCTTTGTGGTTACCTCTGGTTATGAACACTTTTCCCAGCAAGGAAGCCGTTTCTTCTGGTTCCTCGAACAGAAAACATCAGACGGGCAACATCAACGTTTTCCACCCCGTGGTCACCCCGAACCCTTGAGAGATGATTGTGGAATTTGTGAGGACTGAAGTTTTTAATTTATTGTAATGGTAGATTTAAGGCAATAGGTGAGGTCACTTATATGACAATGTGAGATATTGTATATACAGCTTGAATATATCGATTTAAATGTACAAGATTTACCTTTGTGGAAAGCCATGCTTCTCTACAGCTTCACTGAAGAAGGCATGGGTTGTGCTAGCCTTGTTGTTGTTGCTAACCCCAAGATACATAATCTATGGAAATAATAAAGAAGACCATATTGTATACAAAACATACATATTTTCAAAGATTGATTTAGCTAAATATGAAAATATAAACTGATTAAACCTAGTACTACATATAGTCTACATGTTCAGACGAAACACTTGAACTTCACTTCAACATGGTACTAGTCTTTAAATAATCACTACGCCATGAACATACATTCTGTAACAATATTCTTCAAATTATAATCCCTACCTTCCTTGAGAAGCCATCAATCCCACCGAAGATCACGATGTTGTACCTTATTGTAGATGGGGGTAAAACAAGTATAACCATGGAACCATTTATCTTGTACATTTACAATAAGCCCTTGAATGGGGTGGTATTAGACAAAAAACTAACCGTATAAGTTTGTGGTTGGTGTCTATGTGCATCAGGGATCTGGGGTCTGGGACACAGTATGACCTGCGCACCACACAACGCAACTCAGACATCCTTGTCACAACCCCCAAAGTGTCGACTCTATGCATTGATGCACGGATCCGGCGCCACTGCACGCGATGTCCTTGTGCCCGTAGCAGTCCCATCACCATCCGGTATCCGGCATTTGGGTTGGTGGTGTGGATATCTGAGATCAAGCTGTCTAGCTCCTCATCTGATAACGTACTGTATAGACCCCTAACAGAGAGACCCCACTCTGTCATCCGTCTCTGGAGTGTCCACCTGGAAAACCCTTGAAGATGGGCTATACAGGTTACTGATAACCCCATACTAAGAAGCTCAGACACATATTCCTCGCTTAAAATAAGTCTAGGGCGACCAATCTGTCCTCTCTCCAGGGAAACTGCAACAACTTGATCTTGTTCATTTATAGCAGCCACAAGGGCGTGCAATTCTGTTAACAAACTGAAAATATTCTGCGGTATCTGAAGCTGGCCAGAACACGCGCTGAGCATGACAAGCTCCTGAGAAATGGTGAACTCTAGAAAATCATAATCTTGAGGGGCCCTTTCAAGCCAGCCTGACAGCCGGTTGTAAAGCCTGTTCAGGATATGGTCAAGCAACATTGCCTAGACAGGAGGAAATAACAAATGTTATAAATGTGGGTGTTGACTGAGTGATGGATACTGGAAATTAAAATACAATACTATTTTTCAATTTGTTATGGCAACTCAATGTCTCATAACACAAAATGCAACAACATAAATATGCTAAATGGGTTCATTGTTTAAATGATATGACACTCACCTGAGATGAACCACCAGGATCCGTCATTTTCCTAGAAGGCAGAGGAGAATAGGAGTAATTTACTTTACTACGTTGAGATCTTTCAAGCATAGATATTAACTAGTCTTTTTTATAGATCCATGTTTTAAACCTAGAAAGAATCATCTTGTAAAAGAGCATATAAGTTATATGAATCTGACTCTCTTCCTTCCACGTCTGTTTTCTGAAAACGAAACCTGCATGAGCCGATCTGACCCGGGGTCACAGCTCTCCTCTCTTACAGTTTATGACAGATAAGACTACAACAATACACACACATACGTACACTCAACAAAAATATAAACGCAACACTTTTGTTTTTGCTCCCATTTTTCATGAGATGGACTTAAAGATCTAAAATTCATTCCAGATACACAATATTACCATTTCTCTCAAACATTGTTCACAAATCAGTCTAAATGTGTGATAGTGAGCACTTCTGCTTTGCTGAGATAATCCATCCCACCTCACAGGTGTGCCACATCAAGATGCTGATCTGACATCATGATTAGTGCACAGGTGTGCCTTAGACTGTCCACAATAAAAGGCCACCCTGAAATGTGCATTTTTTTGCTTTATTGGGCGTCTGGGGACTCAGAACCAGTCAGTATCTGGTGTGACCAACATTTGCCTCATGCAGTGCAACACATCTTCTTCGCATAGAGTTTATCAGATTGTCAATTGTGGCCTGTGGAATGTTGGTCCACTCCTCTTCAATGGCTGTGCGAAGTTGCTGGATATTAGTGGGAACTGGTACACGCTGTCGTATACGCCGGTCAAGCACATCCCAAACATGCTCAATGGGTGACATGTCCGGTGAGTATGCTGGCCATGCAAGAACTGGGACATTTTCAGCTTCCAAGAATTGTGTACAGATCCTTGCAACATGGGGCCGTGCATTATCTTGCTGAAACATGAGGTGATGTTCATGGATGTATGGCACAACAATGGGCCTCAGGATCTCATCACGGTATCTCTGTGCATTCAAAATGCCATCAATAAAATGCACCTGTGTTCTTCGTCCATAACAGATGCCTGCCCATACCATAACCCCACCACCACCATGGGCCACTCGATCCACAACATTGACATCAGCAAAGCGCTCACCCACACGACGCCACACACGCTGTCTGCCATCTGCCCTGAACAATGTAAACCGAGATTCATCCGTGAAGAGAACACCTCTCCAACGTGCCAGACGCCATCGAATGTGAGCATTTGCCCACTCAAGTCTGTTACGGCGACGAGCTGGAGTCAGGTCAAGACCCCGATGAGGACGACGAGCATGCAGTTGAGCTTCCCTGAGACGGTTTCTGACAGTTTGTGCAGAAATTGTTTATTTTATAGAATGTTAATGAAATGTAATGTAAAGCCCTGCTCCGCTCTGTGAGCACAGACTTGTATTGTTGATCCAGCATGACACACTACACCCCAACAATGAACGCTTCAACAGCCAATGGGTTGCAGATAAGAGAGCTGTTACCATTTGTAAATGTCGAATAGACACTGTTTCCATAACTGTTTTCAAACATGTCACTTTAAATGTTTTTTCTGTTACATTGTATATATTTGTGAATAAATCTGAAAATTAAATAAATTATAAGATACATTCTTGTGTCCATATATGTAATCAACACTGGTGGTTGTCTACCTCAAAACATGTCGTGTGTGTGCAAATAAGAAATAAACTAAAAACTACAAAAGAGTAAGACATTAAGCAGAATGAGCAAACATGTTACTTCCCGTAAAGTCAAAGAGACCCCGATGATGAACTGAGGTGGACGGTCCGTCTCTGTGGACCTTGCATTTGTATTGTTCAGACTGGATGGCACATGAGGGGGGAGGATGCTGCAGAGAGAAGGATTTTTTTTTTTTTTTTTAAGTAAATCCACATAAAAGACAACAAGGAAGAACAGCTTGTGCTTCATCGCTGATGTCATGAGGTGAGGTGAGGATGGCTCGGCTCACCTCTCCACGACTCTCCCAGTAAGCCCACTCCCTCAGGGATGGTGATGGCCAGCGCTGTCCCACACAGTAGTCCTGCCCCCAGGATGGACATGAACCGCAGGCTCCTCTGTGGAGGCCACACCAGATTTAAATATATACAGTCATAATTGTATAATATTCATTGTGGAATTATATAATTATAAATATTCTAAAAATAATATTCCAATTTGACATACAATAGCTGGAGCGAGTTCTCAGATTTCCATGATAATAAACACTGGTGCTATTGTGGAGGCTGCTAGTGTGCGTTTGTTATTTTCATAAAAGGTGTATTAAAAATGACTATGGTTTAAAATCAGGCGAGAGAGCAGTTGCTAAAACCAAGAAGACCACCGATGCTAGAGCAGAAACGCTGATGTTTATTACAGAATAAAAACAGGTTAAAACACGGGTAAGAGACTAAAAATGGTAAGACAAATAATAAAAGGGCATTAAAATGAGGGAAGCTAAGAGCTGAGAGCCGAGGGAGTCTAATGAAGCAGTCTAGAGTCTTATCTGCAAAGGCAGGGGCTGCAGCACACACTCGGGGCGCTCACGCTTAGTCGTAGATCGCTCCTCACGCGGAAGAGTATCACTCTGCCCGCTTCTTCATGGGGCCTTCTAACACTTCGCCCCTGGCTCTGGCGTGGCTGCTGCGATCGGTCCCCTCTGTTCCTGCTTCGGCTTCCTGCTCTTCCCGCTTGGTCCGTTCTGTTACAAGAGTAGGTGCATAAATAACAGACAGAGTCGAGCTGTGTCTCTCGGTAACGTGTATTCACAGGCTGTGCCGCCAGGGGGGGCTGTATAACACCGCCCTACAGCAGAACCCTTTCTTAAAGCTCTAGTCTCCTATTTTTCATTTGAATACAACTTTAGCCAATAGTAGCCATCCGGGATTGTGGCGAGCGATCGCCGAGCAGTTTGGGATCGGGGATGTTCTACAGTCAGGGTGTGAGAGGAATCCGACCGGCACCCGCTGCATTTACACCTATAATGTTTCATCATTCATGGCCGTAATAAACACTATTACTGCTTGGTACATGTTGTGGAAGTCCTGGACACACCGGGAAACTAAACAACGTCCTGCCCGAGCTCATCAGCGGAGGGAATGTTCCCATTCATTGTCTATGTAAGAAGCCGTGTAATGCCGGCACGGAGCGGCGAGTTTCCAGAGATGGCGCCGCCGCCCGCAAGGTCTCGAAAGTCTTTGAAACTGACTGTTGTCGATCTAAAATAAAGACAAATTCAGCAACTGCATCGCTTATTTCTTACCTAAAATGTTTTCAGAAACACATTTCGGTGAACTATTTTCATAAAACAAGAGGGAGGTGGGAGGCTGCGAGGGGAGAACGATAGAGCTCTGAGGAGCACAGAGGGGAGGGGTGTGTGTGTGTGTGTGGGGGGGAGCTTTTTTCAAATCATAGACTAGAGCTTTAAGCAGAATACAACACCGAACAACAACATCAAAATAGTGCAAAGGAAATAGCCTATCAGGAAGAGAGAGAAATTCAATACCCATCAGAACTTTTGCAGAAGAAAACAAACAGAATAGTCGAATCAGAACATTCGAAGTGAACATCCCATCTTCTGTTTCTTATCTTCTTTTTTTTTTTTAAACCAAAATACTATATATATAGTCCACTGTCCTGTGTGTGTCTGTGTGTGTGTGGACCTGTAACTCACGGCATGGTTTGGTCACAGCCTGTGGGGAAGATGGCGGTGACCTCGGGGCCGACGACCTCGAAGATGATGCAGGGCTGCTGACGACTTCCTCCGTGCTGCCCCTGCCCGCATGGCCCTCTACAGCTGCACCTGTGTCCCCAGGCTGCTCAGGTGGCCGTTCTGTGTGGGCTGAGGGCTGTGGAAGGGCCACTCCGCTGGTCCGAGATCAACTCTGTTGCGACGATAGGCGGTTCCTTCCACGTTGATGATGGCGACCGCGGCCCCACCTGCTGCAGGCATACACCTCTCCTCCATCGACCCGTCCCGTCACCTGGAAGCGGTTTCATCCTGATGGGCTGGCCTATGTCCAGCTCCGGAAGATCCCTTGCAGATCTGTCATACATCAGCTTTGTGGATTGATGCTTCATTCTCAGCTTGTCAGTGACCCCGGTGATGACCTGAGGCTCCAGCAGCTGGTCGGCCACAGGGAGAAGAGCAGCTCATGCCCTCAGTGGGCGTGTTCCTTACAGTGAAGAAAAGCCTTCCAGGGGTCCAAGTAGGGCTGCACAAAAAATCGTGATCTCGATTCACACATACACGTGATCTCATTTCTACACACAGCGATTCTGAAGCATTTTATATCTCGAGCTGCATCACAAATGCTCCTATTTCCTTCCGGATTTTTTGAAGCGCCCCAAAACGCAGCACTGCCGCTGCCTCCTCCGTCAACCTATGGTAAAGCGTCTTTACAACACGAGATTCAGTGGAGGAAGCCGCCTGCAGTTGAGTGTTTGGAAAGATGGTGCGTGTCCACAAGCAGCGGTGTTTCCCCGCGTCCCATTCATTGCGCCGGGCTCGCCTCGCCGCCTCGCGAGCGCTCGCGAAAATCTTCTAAACTGAATGTTGTCGATCTAAAATAAAGACAGATTCAGTAACTGCATAGCTTATTTCTCGCTTAAAATGTTTTCAGAAACACCTTTCGGTGAACTATTTTCGTAAAATAAGAGAAAGTTTCCAAACGAGCCGCCATGTTGGGCTGCGTGAACTCCGGAGCAGACAGGACAGCAGTGAAAGCGATCGTCCAATCAGGTGCAGCCATGAAGTGTGCGCGTGATTGTATGAAGGAGAGCGCCTGTCAATCATCCTAGATCAGGTGTGTCAAACTGATCCAGTAAAGGGCCGCTGTGGCTGCAGGTTTTCATTCCAACCAAGCAAGAACACACCTGACTCGACTTATTCACCTACCTGATTAGCCTTCACACCTTGATTGGTTGGATCAGTTTGACACGCCTGTCCTAGATCGACAACATTCAGTTTAGAAGATTTTCGCGACCGTTCGCGAGCGTTCCCGAGGCGGCGAGTCGAGCCCGGCGCCTCTGATTAGCATAAAGTAGATTCGACTTCAACTTTATGCAAATGAGGAGCGGCCAACTCGCGCGCCGTCTCTCGACATTCGCCGCGACGCTACCAGAATGCATTGCACGGCTTTTCACATAGACAATGAATGGGACGCGGTGAAACACCGCTGCCTGGAAACACCGCTGCGGGGTGTTTTTTGTTTTGTTAAAGTTCATCAGTGCAATAAACATTTTGTGGAAAAAAATTGTGCAAGAGAATCGTGATCTCAATTCTAAGCAAAAAAATCGTGATTCACATTTTTTCCAGAATCGTGCAGCCCTAGGTCCAAGTCACCACAGTTTGCTTTTCTGCATAGGCCCTTCACAATCTTTAATTGCCTTCGGGTGCCTTGGGGACAGTGTTGCCAGGTGTACGATAATTATCGTATTTGTACGATAATGTTGCCCTCTGTACGATGTACGATCAATAATCCCCAAAAAGACCAAATATACGATAATTTGACCATTCAGTGAATGTGTGGTTGTAATTGGTTGTAATCAGCTTGTCGCAACTGTCTGTCAGAGTTTTTTTGTGAATCTGAAGGCATCTGTTTCACGATTGGCTGGAAATTCCAGCCAATCCTGCTTTTCTAAATGTGAGCTACGAGTGACGTGTATTCGTTTGCCTCAGAACAACGGCCATGATTGGCTGAATAGTCCGCTTTGCCCGCCCCATGAGTGAGGAAAAGAAAAAAAAAAAAAGAAATGAAGAAGAAGCAGAGCCATTTTGAGCTGAAAATGAGTGAACATGATAGACGCTATTCAACACTAGAGTGACTACAGCGCATCGATAGACTTAATTTTGGTTATGATGGGTGTACGATAATTTCCCTCAAAATACGATAATTTTATGTCTCTGGTACGATAATCCTACATTTCTCACCTGGCAACACTGCTTGGGGAGGACATGACATGTTCGAAGCCCCACTCCCTCGCAAACGCTTGAAACTCTCCACAGTCAAACTGACCTCCACAGTCAGAAATGACCCGGTCAGGGATAGTTGATAGATAGTTGTTTCTGCTGCCAGGTCTGGGAGTAGATCAATCTCCCAGAAGTCAGAATAGTGATCCACCATGAGCAGGAAGTCCTGCCTTGTGTAGCTGAACAGGTCAATGCTCACCAGCTGCCAGGGACGCGTGGGGAGCGGGTGTGACATTGTCTCCTTCTGTTGTTCATGTGCATACTCGTTGCACACAGAGCACTGCTGCACAGTCTTTAATTTCCCCCTGCATATTTAACCCAGTTGCTGTTGTAGCGGGTCCCGGCTAGGCCCCCGCTGACAGATAATCCTGACTGGAAACACAGGACAGCAATAAGTGAAACAGGACCACTACTGCCCAGTCTCCAAACCCTTTGGATTATCTTTATTCTCACATTCATATTAAACATTTAACTGCAATCATAGATTATTCCTGTTATTTTGGTTTGCATTAAAGCACTGGTATATGAACCACATTTGAATGACATTCCCATAAATGTCTAATATTCCACATATTTCTGAAGAAATACTTATCAAAATTTGTATTAAACCAAAGAAACATTTTCCCTTCATCATGTCATCAGCCTATCATCTATCATGTAATCACTTCTCCTTTTAACACAGATCAGTCCCTATCCTCTCATCAAAAGAGTAATAGCTGTACATTAACCTACATTAAGTGTTCACTTAATACAACAGAATGAATCTTTGCTGCAGGTTAACTATCTCACATTTACACTGCATGAACACAAACCGAAATAATAAACATGGCTGGCCCATAGCTTGCCGCTTTAACCCGCGAACTCTCGAACCGTAGCTGGTCTTAACCTGCACATTAGCATTAGCTTCCACATTTACAGCTTCCACAATGACTAAGGTGACCAGATTTCTGAAATGAAAATCGGGGACATTTCCAGCACGGTGGTCAAAATTCCAATGTTATCATTATGAAATAAATAACAGGGGCAATTACATGTTAATTTTAATATGTAAAAGCAGTCTGCAGCAATTAACATTAGAGCTGTAAAAACCACAGATGAAACAAAAACAACAAAACAGATTCTTATCTTATTCAACTTATTTATTATTTAGCTGATGATTTTTTTTCAGTTCACAAGCTTTATGGAGAAAACAAGAACACATTTGATGGTGCACATATGAAGAACCACAGTGCAGACAACTGACTTTAAAAGAGGTCTTCTCAAAGTTATAGAAAAATTGTGAATGCTGTGAATTCATTGTGCGGAGCAACAACGTTACAATCCTGTCTACTCAGGCCTGAGGTAAGAAGGTATTATGTCTTCCACCTTTTTAATTCCAATGACTGTAACGTCAGTACGTTAGTTTCACTGGCTACCGTAATAACTGGAGTTTGCGTCGGTGCGCAACTTTTTACTGGCTACCGTAATAACTGGAGTTTGCGTTGGTGCGCAACTTTTTTTCTCTCCCATTCAAATCGGGGACATTTTCGGGGACAGCTTTAACCGGGGACAGGTCGGCCAAATCGGGGACTGTCCCCGAAAATCCGGGACGTCTGGTCACCCTAACAATGACACACTCCACATATAATAATAATTTCCATTCATGATAGCCCACAAACATCCATTTCAAATGATGTACCACACACTTTTGTTTTACACATACAGCATTGTCCCACAAATGCTGAGAAGCCAAAAGAAAATAAACATTATCGGCTACAGTGACAGACGCCATTTTAGCCCTACAATAGTCACGTACGTTGGCACTTTAGTTGGTTTACACACTTGACGAGCTTCTAGCTTCATGACCCCACATCACCGGGGATTCATAGGAGCTTATGAACATCTTAAGTCAGATAACAAGTTAATAACCAACCTGGAAACACAGGACAACAGTAAGTGAAACAGGACCACTACGGCTCAGTCTCCAAATCCTTCAGAGGAGCCTCACTTCCGGATGCGCTGTAAAGAGCGCCAGTGACGCTGCAGGTAAGTGCTGCCACCCAGTGTCCGTTTCCTGTTACTTCAAGTCATTGTGCGTGTCTCGTTCTTATTAAATAGCAGAGTAAAATATAATAAAATGATAGCAATAAGAGCAATAAACCAAAAAGTGACTCCAGGCTAAATGAAACAATAATAATAGCACTTGTGTGAGTATGACACTGTGAAGATCCCTGGTCATCTTCATGCGCTCTGGTGGCGGAATGTTGGAAGCCATCGTCTTGACGCGATGCTAATGCTAGCAGGCTAACTGAAACGTCTAACAAGCCTATCAAAACAAATAAACGCATGCTGTTCCAGCGACAGGCAAAGTCACACGCACTCTGGGTTCCGGTACAGCTTCTGACACCATGTTACAAGTGTAGGTGCATAAATAACAGACAGAGTCGAGCTGTGTCTCTCAGTAACATGTATTCACAGGCTGTGCAACTAACAGGACTGAGGCATGTAACCTGAAGCAAGTACATACATCTGTGCCGCCAGGGAAGCTCTAGTCTGTATAACACCGCCCTACAACACGCTCCCTCCGTTTCTGCTTCGGCTTCCTGCCCTTTCCGAATGATCCGTTCCCCTCGTCGGTTTCCTCTGGAAGCTAATTTAAAGTCCGCCAATTTGACGCGCCACAGGTGCTGGCAATTACGCCGTGGGGAGTGATATCCGTATGGGCTTTTCAGAATAAAAGCATTATACAATCCCAGAATGCGACATGCAATAAAACACAAACGGAAACTACACACTAGAATCAGAAATATTGTTAATTAAAAACACACTGGGATCTAAAAAGGCACAATTAAATCTTACTTTACCCATGCAACACATTCACAAGAACGTTAACAACATCCTCCAACAATACAACAAACAAAGAGAAACACTAACCTCGGAGAGTCTGAACAACAGTGGAATGAATCCGAGCCCAAACAAGGAGGAGGAACAGCAGGAGGAGGAGGAGGAGGAGCAGCAGGAGGAGGAGGAGGAACACCAGCACCCAGTGTCGGACCCTGAGAACTGCACCCGCCTCACTCAACTATAGTAATGCATCATAAGAGCTTGAGAAACCCCGGCTCTCATTCATGTGATTCCGTGTGCATATTAATACAGCTGCTGATACGTTTGTGTTCATGCGACCTGTAGTTGTGTGTCGCGGTGTGTGCTGACAGTGTGTTGTCGTCTCTCCACAGTGGAAGTCGCTTTCCAGAGAGGAGCAGGCCACATATTATGCAGAGGCAGACAGGGAGAAGGGCCTCCACGCACAACTCCACCCAAACTGGTCCTCCACCAACAATTATGTATGTACATTCTGCTGACGTACAACTCATACATTAAACACCGGCGCACGAGAGCTTGTGAACAAAAAGGCACTGAAACTAATCTTATGTTTGTATCGGCTCATGGTGATCCAAAGTCTAATGTGTTGGTTTTTTGTGTAGGGCAAAAAGAGGAAGAGGGAAAGGAGCAACGCTGCCAGAAAGGCTGAAGGTAAGTCAATATGTCTGTGGATGTCAAATAGGATGTAAACTCAATGAGGGATCATGATGGACGATGTTAGAAACGTTCAAAATGGAGAGAATAGGAAGCAGCACCTTTTACCACGTGTTAACAAGTCTTAGTGGATTGATCAGTGTTTTTGTTTGTTGCAGCTTCTGCATCTGGGGAGGAGACCAAGTCAGCCAAGAAGCAGCGTGTGCTCCCACAGCAAAACGGTGTGACGGAGCCCTCCACCTCCTACACACCTGTGACTGAGCCCTCCACCTCCTACACACCTGTGACTGAGCTCCCCTGCCTCTCCTCCGACTTATGTGCAGAGTTCGCATTCTTGGAGGAAATCCAGAATTTTGGCTTTGAAAACTTGGAAGAGTTAACCAAAATGGCATTTCAGCTGGCAGAGCAGTTCTAGCCACTTGTTTTTTCTGTTTATATATTTCTGTAAATTAATTGTATATTGTATATTTTGTAAATTAATCTGTAAATTAAATAAATTGTAAAATACCTTTTTGTGTCCATATCTGTAATTCACACCGGTGGTTGTCTACTTTACCTCAAAGCATGTGTTGTGTGTGCAAATAAGAAATCAACTAAAAAGAGCGGAACATTACGCAGAATGAGCAAACATGGTTTTACTTCCCGTAAACTACAAAGAGGGAACCGACAAATAGAGAGGTTCCTGAAGTGTCATAGGCAAAGATTCAATGAAGCATCTGCAACTGGGAGTACCTGCTCGGAAACCACAGATGTGTACAATATTTGGCAGATATGATTCTTTTAGATGATTCTTCAATGATTCAATCAGTCATCATGCAGCCCGAGGGCCAGCAGCATGGGGATCCCGACCCCGAGGACCAGAGTGAGGCTCTCCAGGAGCCCCAGGTGTTGCCGGTGGTGGGCCTCGGCCCCGGTGTGCTGCTCGTGGTCCGAGGGGGGAAGGCCCGTCTTGCTGCTGCTGACCTCGGGAAGAACATGCACCGTGGCCACGTAGAGGAAAGTCCGGCCGAGAAGAGCATCCCACACCTGTCGCAATGAGCTGGTTCTGAGACGAGCGGCCAGACTGCAGACGCAAACACAACGGATCAAATAACGGCCAAGTTGAAACTGGAGGAAAAAAGACCCAAGATGGCTGAAGGGTGCTTTCTTACTGTGTGTAATATGAAGTAAGTGGGGACGGCAAGTAGAGGTGCTGCAGCTGAAAAGGCCAACAAATGTCCCTGAATGTATGTCTTTTCAAGGCCAGCATGCATCCAAAAAGAGACCAAACCAAAAGCTGCAGGCGCCTATAGATAAGAGACCATCTCTATTCCATCTCCTTACATACTTCTATACATCCTTCAATGAAATGTTCTGACAGGGAAACTCACCTTGTGTAGCATCACTGCTAAAAATACTACAACTTGCACCGTCACTTGACCCGTGGCCACAGCTGCACCCACAGCGAATCCATCAGCTACAATGCAAACACCAACAATCAGATTCATGGGCTCAACAATCTAAATAAACTACATTTACATCAAACTGGTGGATGAGTGTCATTTGATGTGTCTGTCTGCACGCCAAGTTTTTCACAAAGAACGGGTGTGCGAGGAAAAGTAGGGCACTTGGAACAAATCACATGAGATCACATGAGGAAATGAACTCCAGGACATTGTTGGCTGGAATTCATGAAAACATACAATAAAGCAGTATAATAAATGCTGTATAAGTTACCTGCAGCGTGAATAACCAGCCCCAAAGTGGCCGTGATGCCCACACTGTTGGACAATCGAGTCGCCTGGTCTGAGAGAAACTTCCGATCTGATCCACTACGAACATTAGGATGAACCTGAAAGTCAAAGAGACCCCGATGATGAAGGATGAGGTGAGGATGGCTCGGCTCACCTCTCCACGACTCTCCCAGTAAGCCCACTCCCTCAGGGATGGTGATGGCCAGCGCTGTCCCACACAGGAGTCCTGCCCCCAGGATGGACACGAACCGCAGGCTCCTCTGTGGAGCCACACCAGATTTAAATCAATACCATATATATCATGATTGTATTATATTTATTGTGTAATTATAGAATTATGAATATTCTAATAACAATATTTCAATTTGACATACAATAGCTGGAGCGAGTTCTCAGATTTCCATGCTAATAAACACTGGTGCTCATTCACAAGAACGTCAACAACATCCTCCAACAACACAACAAAAAAAGAGAAACTCCTCCTTCTCCTCCTCCTCCTCCTTCTTCTTCACAAGTGATGATGTGCTACATCTTATCGTCGCTTCTGCTGGAAGCTGACAGTCTGTTCTCACCGTGTCACTTGTTGCAAACCACAGTACCTGCGTGCCATTCTGCCTTCCACGTCACACCTCGAGGTTTCCTTGAACACCACTGTAGCAGGAGGAGGAGGAGGAACAGCAGGAGGAGGAGGAGGAGCAGGAGGAGGGGGAGGAGCAGCAGTAGGAGGAGGAGGAGGAACAGCAGGAGGAGGACGAACAGCAGCACCCAGTGTTGGACACTGAGAACTGCACAGGCCCGCCCCATCAGATCTGGTCCTCCAATCATCGACCTCCATTCTTCCAGCCTCAACTATAGTAATGCATCATAAGAGCTTGAGAAACAGTGTTTCCACGACAGGACAGGAACGAGAAAAAAACCTGTTACCTGTGTTGTCAGTTATTAGATCATTTTACCTCTTTGAGCAGCCAAAAGTAATATAATAATATAATAATGCACACAAAGGTGCTATTCTGAGTATGAAGTGTGCTCACACTGGAGAAGTATGCAGACCGCATGCATACTAGATATCCAAATGTTTAGCTGCCGTTCATATTCACTGGTTTCTCACAATGCGATGCACAAAGAAAATGAAGGAGTTGCTCAGAGCTGGAATAAACAAACTGTGTAGTGGTGATAACATTTTAAACAGAAACACTTCATATTAAAGACATGTTGGTGTTTTTTTGTGTGGTTTAATTGTTGATGTTGCATTTATTGTATTGTTTTCTGTATAAATGGTTAATTGTGTTGTTGTGCATACTATTCCTTTATCATTTCATTGTTTTATGTGACTCTAGTTAAAAAGCAACACTTATTGTCAACAAACTTGATGAAATAAAGATTTATTGTTCAAAGAGCTGGGGGGAGGGGGGTTGTGATGGATCTGTTGTACTGACGGCTCTTTGGAAAGAATAATAAAATGAAACTGTCAAATGATGACATCTGCTATTATTACTCTTCCTATCTAGAAAAACAGAAAATGCTAAACTATAAAAAGGCAAAGCAAACAGACAAACACATTCTAAGTGTTGACAGTTCTGACAACGCAGAGACATTGTGTTACCATTACAATCTAGAAACAAGCTGAGAACTTCTATTAGAAAGTGTTTGGCTGTTGAAAAAAACCACAAGTCCCACCGTCTATACAGAGTTTATGAAGATAATCTGAAATAAAAAGGATTCATCACGAACACTTGGAGTTAGAAAAAGACTACTGGAAATCATTGCAACCGTCAGACTGACAAATGTAGATCATGTACTCAAATGGAATGCCGTGACATGATACTAGATGAATCCAGACCATCATCCATTATATAATTGCAGTGCAAAGTATTGTCTATTGCCATCTCACAAATTAATTTTGCACTGTTACAGAGACCTTTAGAGGCAGTATCTTCAGAGTGAGGGCCGTCCTGGTGCAGAGGTACGGACACAGTTTCTCGGTGAACGTGTGTGTGGAGGTGTGTATGTGTGTGTTGGTATCTGGATCAGAAAACGACAGCTCTCCTTTGTCCCAGTCCAGTTGAACTCTGATCTTCTGGAGCTTCTCCCTGAGGGGCAGATCGGTGTATTTATCTGCCGGGGAGTACGCTCTGTAGACAACGTCATTGAAGTCTAAGCTCCACACCGTAGACCCCACGAATCCTTTCCTACAAACCGACTCCGCTATCACCCCCAGCTCCCAGTCTTTGTTGTCTCCCACTTCCACGTCCCAGCTGTGAGTCCCCGAGTCGAACCCCGAGCCCAGGACGGAACCCCAGTACACAAACCTCTCCGGGTTCTCGGGAAGCTGCTGGATCTTACCGTGTCTCACGCTGGTCAGATCTTCTGACAGGACCAGTTCTGGATTGGCGGTGTTCGGGTCCAGAATCACGGGGCTGTAGGAGACCATGTCCTTCATCTTGTCCAAGATGCTGAAGGTCAGGTTGCCCAGATGTTTCACCACGTCGATCAGAGCCCCGAAGAGTGGCTGCGGATCCTCCAGCAGGGGGCGGCGCTGGATTCGTTCCAACGCCGCCTTGTAGTTGTGCAGGAATGACACGTCCTCGGCTCTCAGCTGCTCCTCCGTGGTTCTGACCGTGTCTGAGAGATCTGCTATCTCTCTGCTCAGAGCCTCCATCTTCTCCTTCATCACCTGGCTCTTCTGCTCCTCTTCCTCCCTCAGTGCAGCCACCCTGGCCTCCTCTTCCTCTTCCAGAAATTGATGAAGCTTCTCAAACTCTTCTTTAATCCGCGTCTCTGTGCGTCGAGCCTGGACCTTCATGTGTTGCTCTATTTGATTTAAGTTTGTTTGAACCTCGTTGAAAACCTTCAACTTGTCCTGAAGGTCCTTCAGGGACTTCTGCAGCTCCTCCCTGTGATCCTGTGCAGCTTCCTCGACGGGTCTGAACCTGTGGTCCGTGTGGATTTTGCTGTCCCGGCAGACGACGCACACCGGCTGCTGATGGTCCAGACAGAAGAGCTTCAGCTTCTCCGAGTGCAGAGGGCAGAGCGTCCCCGACCCCGACGAGGTCGTCTGACCCCTCGCTTGTAAAAAGGTCTCACACAGGTTCCTCAACGCCAGGTTACGAGGCGGATCGCTGCATCGAGATACCGTCCGACAAACCGGACAATCCTGGAGTTTCTTCGCCGTCCACCAGCTCTGCAGACAGGCTCTACAGAAGCTGTGGCTGCACAACAGGAGGACTGGGTCTTTGAAGATGTCGTGGCAGGCAGGGCAGCAGAAATCCTCCTCTGATCTAGAAGCCATTTCCCTCCGAAGCCGAAAACACAGCCGGCAGACAGGAGATGGTGTCACTCCTTCCTCTGGAAAGCTTCCCCCCCAAACTCACTTTCACTTCTAGCTAAACGCTTGTGAAGTCGGCTGCTGCTGTTCATGGCGTTGGTCCAGATATCCTGGAATTCCCAGCATTCCTTTGTGAGGCTCCTTTGTCAGTGGAAGTCTAGAGTCGGTCTGAAAGCGAGTCTCATGGTCCCTCGGTGAGGTGTATTTCCTGGTGTGTGTCAGGTGAGTCACACGTAGGTGGAGCTCTGAAGGATTACAGCGCTTTGCTGCTCACTGGGAAACAAAGGTGCATGAATGTCCATCACACATACGGCTATTACTTGTTCTATGATAAAACAAAATTAAAAAAAACCTGCTCCACTTTCAGGAGGACGGTTTGGGATTCTCGGTGTCACAAACGTCCAACTAGAGCTCCGATGCTTCTGAGAGAAGTGCAAAAGAAGTTATTTATTTGGCTACGTGTTACTGAAACACACCGACGCTGGAGAACCAAGAACGTTTGTGGACAAATTCTCTACATTGCACGTGGGAAAGCAAATATAAAATCTACAAAGTGTTAACTTATACCACACGTTAAACTGAATGCAGAGCCAGTGTTTTATTCTGTCCCCCATTAAAAAGGAAACAAGGCTACATGTGTGCAAAAACAAACCCTTTCACATTTACAAAAAGGACATAAAGAGCCCGACAGTTAGTGTGTGTGATGCATGGAAAGTCAATCAACCTCAGAATAACAAAATCCTTGCAAAAATAACTTCAGAAATCAGCTCTTCGGTTAACGACACAGGAAGTGATGAAACCTGGACCCGATGAAAGGAAACCCCGTGTTATGAAACCCACAACCAGGAAACATCTGCACCGCCAATCTGAGAGTTAAAGACACACGACGAAGCTCGGGGGAAATCATTTATATTCAATATCATAATCACATAAGCATCAATAATTCATATAAAAAAACCTCTTTAAAATAAAACTTTTCAGCATCTGTGATCGACGTCCCAAAAACAAACAAAGAGTCTTACAGGAGGTGGAGAAAACAAACACACCTGGCAGTGTAACTAAACCCGGAGCGATCGCTTCCTGTGAAGCTGATGATGAGATTTGAGGCGTGTTGTTGTTGTTCTGGGTCGCATTAGATCGTCAGCTGTTCCTGTTATTTTGTCCACCTCCCGCTCACACCATCAAGTACAAGATCTGCTGCTCAGTTACTAAAAATATCAACAGAATAAAACTCAGCCCCCACAAATAAACACGTTCACTGCTCAACAAAGTGTCTTAAATTCCCTTTTAACCACACACACACACACACACACACAGACACACACACACACACACACACACACACACACACACACACACCTATTTTTAATGGGATTCAAATAGAGGAGAGAAGGAGGCGGAGAAGAGAAGGACAAGAGGAGAAGGAGGGAGAAGAAGAAGGAGGTGAAGTCATTCAACTCTTAAATGACTTCTGTCTAGTTGAGTTGACAGAACTCACCACTGCCTCCACAATAAACATAAAGTCCAGCATAGAGGGGCTCAGTGAACGTGGTCTGGACTCTGTGGAGGAGAGTCATGGTCTCAGAGACGCTGTAGAAGGACAGAATACCTGCTCTGTGATCCAGGAACACTCCTACTCTGGAGGACTGAGGACCTGAGACGGGAGTTTCAACTAAGTTGTAGAAGAACGTATATCTGTTGTTGAAACAACATAACGACCAGGATTTGTCATTGAATCCAAATATACAGTCTCTTGTTCTACTGATACTCTTGTATGCGACTGCTACACCAACTATACCTCCTCTCCTCTCCACCTCCCAGTAACAACGGCCAGTCAGACTTTCTCTACTCAGGACCTGATGACTTCCAGTGAATCTGTCTGGGTGACTAGAATAAGACTGGTTTTGACTCCATGTTGCTTTTCTGTTCCCCTCAGATAATAACAGACGTTTGTTTACTGTGTTTGGATCCAGTGTGATTTCACGTGAATATTTCAAGAATCCAGCTCTGGTCTTGGGTTCTGGTTGTGGCAGTGAAACATCCACTTCAGTCACCGCCAGTGAGACGTTTGTCCATCTGTGTGTCAGAACTTCCTGTAGTCCATCTCTGACTTCTGACAGCGCCGCCGTCACGTCCTCAAAGTAGCGGCGAGGAGGACGGGCGTTGATGCTGGATGAGTGTGTGGACTCACTGAGTGGTGACAGTGACGGGTAGTCGTGTAGAAACTGGTTGTGATCCTCTGTGTGTGAGAGCTTCTCCAGCTCTGCTGCAGCTGAGACTGTGTCGTGGCCTTTATGTTCGTCCACAGAGCAGAGATAACAGATAGACTGCTGATCAGTACGGCAGAACATCTTCATCACCTCATCGTGACGAGAGCACATGTTCTCCTGGAGGTTGTTGGAGGGCTCCACCAGCCGGTGTTTCTTAAATGCTGCTGATTCATGATGAGGCTGGAGGTGTTTCTCACAGTAAGAGGCCAGACACACCAGACAGGACTTGAGGGCTTTCAGTTTCCTCCCAGTGCAGAAATCACAGGCCACATCTTCAGGTCCAGCATAGCAGAGACCAGCAGGAGCAGCTTGGAGTCCAGTCTTCTTCAGCTCCTCCACCAGATCTGCCAACATGGTGTTTTTCAGCAGGACAGGCCTCGGTGTGAAGGTCTGTCTACACTGAGGGCAGCTGTAGATCTCCTTCTCATCCCAGAAGCTTCCAATACACTTCATGCAGTAGTTGTGTCCACAGTGAAGAGTCACCGGATCCTTCAGTAGATCCAGACAGATGGAACAAGAGAAGGTTTCCCGGTCCAGCTGAACTCCTTTCTGCGCCATTTCACCTCTCAGCGACGACGACTGTCTGAGTTTCACTTAGTGAGAAGTGAAACTGGTCTGAGGTCTGATCTCAACAACACTGTGTGTGTGCAGTGAAGGTGGCCTGTCAGCTGCTGCACTTCACCGCCATGTTGGTTACACCCGTCCACACGCAGTAGATCTGAAGGGGAGGGAACAAGGAAGTGTGTGTGTGTGTGTGTGTGTGTGAGAGAGAGAGAGAGAGAGAGAGAGAGAGAGAGAGAGAGAGAGAGAGAGAGATTTTTTTTATTTTTACAAAAAACACTTTATTTACAATATTCATATATACATATACATACAATATTCATCAATATCTCAACAGAGAAAATGCAATGCATCAATAAAGTGCTATTTGTGCATAAGGTTAATAAAAAGAGGAGTTTATCTGATCAAAAACTGTACAAATACTAAATCATCATTTTTGACAGAGCAGATAAAATCACCGAAGCACCACCGCCGTTTAAAATTTTCCACGTCCCCAATGGTCTTATAAAACTTAAACTCTAGACATGTTCTTGACTTAATGTTACAGAGAAACACAGGAAGGGCCTCATGCCCCCTCTTTCTTCTACCTTGTTTCTCCGACTGATGTAGACTGCCATTTTTGCTTCTCCCAATTGGAAGTTTATCAGCTGCCATTTGACACAATCTGTCTTTTTCTATCCTGCACCAAAAATAAAAACTCTCTCTGAAAAAAACACATTAAAAGAGCTAAAAACCAACGTTAAAAAAGAAAGAAAGCTTGTGAGTCTCAGGCATTCAGTAAAAACATGGAAAACTGTCTCTCTTAGGCCACAGAAAGGACATTGGTTTGAAACGGCAGGATTTAAAACTGAGACAAAGGCATTTGAGGCGATGGCACCATGAAGTCCCCTCCACTGGAGGTCAGCTGTCCGTTTTTTAAGGGGAGGCTTGTATAAAACCCTCCACTGTGGGCAGGCCCCGCCCCACCCCGCTCTGTTGCTCCAAGCTGTACTTTTCAGTCCTTTCCCGTTGACTGATTTGACAATGTTGGTATACAGCGTTGCCTTGTCGGCTCTGTGCAGGCTGAGCTTGCCCGGGCTAGTGACAGTTAACAGGGGTCCAGTCTCTTCTCCAAACTCTGGGCTCAGGTAGATCTCAGGGAAAGGGTCCGTGGGGTCTGGCATGACCTCTCCCTGACCAAACTGTATGAGGAGGTTCCTCTCCATCCCACAGAGCTTGTGCCTCCAGAGCTCCAGCAGCTTCTGAGCCACCCTGACAGAGTGGATGCCCAGGATGTGGCCCAGGGCCCCGGCCCCTGTCAGCTCCGGCCCTGCAGCCTCCACCAGCTGCTGCAGGCTCACAGTCTTTGAGTTGGACAGCTTTGTCACCAGCCCGGGCGTCAAGCTACAAACGTCCGGCCTGCTCCCGTGTATCAGAGGCTCCTTTAATAACCAGTGCAGAGAGTTAGTATTTTCACACATTTTACGATTAAAAAGGGCCCATGACTTAAAAACGCCCTGATAAAAAGGAGGAAACCCATTTAGTTTTAAAATCTTAGAATCAGTTAAAAACAGAGCAGTATCCAGCCCCAGTTTACTCACATGTCTGAGGATACAGCTGGTCACATTCCTCCACAGTGGCGTGCACAGACATTTTGGGGGGCAGGTGCTCAGTGAAAAATAAGGGCACTTTATGCGGCATGTAGAACTGACGGCTGCCTTATTATGGCAGTGTGAGATTTAAAAAATAAATAAACATTACAGGCACATGTTGAACGTTATATGCTATTGTTTTATTTCCCACAGAGCTGCTCCCCTGGGCTGCCTGCTGTAGCTCCCTTTCTTTTTCCCTTCTTATCCTCTCCTTTCTAGGCATTATGCTGCAATTGGTAAATAAAAAGAGACCAACAATATGAATAAGACTGTTTGGTTATATTTCAACAAGGCACAGGGCTACTTTTTCTGCAGGCAATTGGGTATTGCCTGTTTGTCATTTAGCAAATACATTACTGCAAGTGTTAATTATGTAGGCCTAGCCTAATGTAAACCTACACAATAGCCTACTAAATATTCATCTTAAGTAAGTATACAGATAGATTCACATGCTGTAGGATACCAATGACAAACTCTACTGGTGGTCATCATCATGTCATATCTATTACTGATTTTGGGTAGCGTCTAGCTTGTGAGCAGCCGATAATTTATGCCCAGCTGTGTGGCGTTGAGACCGGCTACTTCACAACAGAGACAAATAAATGCAAGTTGCAGCTTGGCAACTGAGGCGCGTTCACACTGCTTTTATTTTGAAAATTGACCGGATTGTCTCGTGTTTCTTTGTGTGAAAAAAACGAACTTTCAAAAGGGCACTTGCTTGGTCCAGAGGGCAAGGGCAGGTGCTTTAGCACCACCTAGTGTCCTCTGTGCACGCCACTGACGGGGAGTCAGCTGAGCCGTCAGCTGATCTCCTCGGTTTTGACAGCTATGCTGTTGCTGCTGATTTAGGCTTGACTTCGTGGCCTGCCAGAACTAACGCTACGCTTGATTTCTGCCATACCCGACCTTTTCACCCACGGCCAAACTAATGTCCTCCACGCTACACAGAAAGCCCGGACAGGTTTTAATACCTTGCTTTCTGGTTAGCGTGGAGAGGCCGTCTCCATTTACCATGGCGGCCACACACGCCGACCGACGAGACGCCGGCAGGAGACAAAGAAAAAACGCCCAAATAAACTCTAACTAAACTTTATGTGATCCACTACCAATAAACTATAAAGAAATAAACGTGAATACTAGTCATGTGACTTCCGAAACGGGCGTGTCGGCGCGTCTCTGAAGTCCCGGATTGAAACGTTTCGAAACGATGTGCCGAAAAGCGCTTCTGAGACGCCCATGTGACTGTAGTTCAGTGATTGAAGGAACGCCTCTATGGTTCGAATCGGCTATCGCTGAGTTTCGATTGGTGCCATGGTTTGCAGTGCAATTACTACATTGGTTCAATTAACAATCTCAAAAGCTTAGAAACCATGCAGAAACACAAGTTCTTTGAGGGTTTTCGTGGTTGGAGTTTGAGACATAGTTTGAGAGAGAGTTTGAGTTTGAGAGAGAGTTTGAGTTTGAGAGAGAGAATTAGAGATTTTGTGAGAGTGACTTAGTGAGTATATATTGTTAGATATTAATATTATTATTATATATTGTTATTAGTAATATAGCCTCAGGTATTAGTATTAGTATTATTATATATTAGTAATATAGCCTATTGTTAGATATTAGTATTATTAGATATTATACTTTATTGTTAGATAAGATTAGAGGCTTAGGTATGGAAGTCCCACCCAAGAGAACACGATCTGTGGTGTGGGAGCATTTCACACTGGAAACCCCAAATAAGGTGAGGTGTATGATTTGTAATAGGCAGCTTGCCTATTGCAATAATACATCCTCAATGATGCGCCACTGAGATGCACTCATCCTGGAGTTCTAACCCCAGAGGGTCACAATGATCTCCCCGGGCCTGCTGCTGCTGCTGCTGCTGCTGCTGCCACTGATGCCAGACCGTTGAGTAGAGGTATGCTTTAATACTTGTTTTCCATTTTTAAATTGTAGTGGGATTTCCTGAGACTATGGAAACCTGGTCGTTCTCCTACTTATTCACTGTGACAATGTTACTGTATCCAAATTCACCTTGCAATGCTGATCGCATTTTGAGATCAGTCTAATAGTCTGAAGTTTTTTTTTTTTTTTTGTGCTCTTTTAGTCAGGCAGAGGGATTTGGATGGTGCTTTGGTGGATATGGTTGTAAAGGATCTCCAGCCATTCACCATTGTGGAGGACCAAGGCTTCAGGGCTTTTGTGCATAAGCTTGAGCCCAACTATGTTCTCCCATCTCGGAAGGCGCTGACTGACATGGTCACTGAAAAGTACACCAGCACGAAGGAGAAGGTCAAGGCTGAGGTGCAGAAGGCTGTGTCTGTGAGTCTCACTGCTGAAATGTGGACTTCCATCAACACCGAGAGCTATCTTGGAATAACCTGCCATTCCATCACACCCCAAGATGAGATGGCTACGTATGTACTTGGTGTTGCCCGGTTTCATGACACACACACGGCACAGCACATTATGCAGGCCAATCATGAGCTCCTGGAAGAGTGGGGTTTAACCTCCAAGGTACACTGCATGGTGACTGACAATGCAGCAAACATGGTCCTGAGTGTGAACCTCCAACACTTCTATCATTTGCCATGTTTTGCCCACACTCTGAACTTGATTGTGAAGAAGGCAGTGGAAGAAACTCCACTGAATGAGATCCGCCTGAAGGCCAAAAAAATTGTTGGCATTTTCCACTCCAGTTGCAAGGCCAGGGAGAAGCTAACAGAGATGCAGACACGTATGGGCAGGCCTGCCCTTAAACTCATTCAAGATGTTGAAACAAGATGGAATAGTACATATGACATGCTACAACGTTTATATGACGAAAGAGAGACCGTGGCTGCTTCCCTGTCCTGTCTGACTACACACCAAGCACCTCTGAACAACTATGAATGTGAGGTCATTTCTGAGTGCTTGGATCTTCTTCGACCATTCAAATTGGCAACTGTGGAGCTGTCTGAGGAGGAAAGAGTCTCTGCATCAACGCTTATTCCACTCTACCGAATGATCCAACATAAAGTCAACGACAAAATGAGGGGCTCAACACACAATCCGACTCTTGAAATGGGTAGGCTATGTTGCAATAACATCAATGCCAGATATGACCATGCATATCATTATGTTAAATGTTATAATTAATGCTTGTGTTTGTTTGGTACATTAGGCACTCTGCTAAGAGATGGGATCTAAAGCAGATGTGGTACCTACGAAACATCAACCTTGTTAACCTTTGCCACATTGCTGGACCCACGTTTTAAATCCATTGCATTTGGAAACCCACAGAAGGCCCATGAAGCAGAACAGAAACTTATTTGAGTGTGCTTCGTTGATACGTGCTGCTACATTAACACCTGGTGAGTACTGTTTTTATTTCCGTGTACTGCATGATGTAGCATAATGTAAAGAGTAATATGTAAGATATGTACTGTAAAGTAATTACTGTTTTGCATTCAAAATAGACCCACAAGCTTCATCCTCAGGCTCACAAACATCACCTACACCATCGGCATCAACATCAGCAGCATCAACATCCCCATCAGCAGAGAGTTTGTGGGATCTGTTTGACAGTCGAGTGAACCAAACTCATATTGTGCAAAGTGCAACTTCGGATGCAACTGTGGAAGTGAAAAATTATTTAAGACATCCTTTTATTCCAGGACGGGCAGATCCTTTGAAATACTGGCAAGAGCGACGTGCTGTCTTCCCTAATTTGTACCAACTGACTAAGACATGTTTAAGTGTCCCTGCAACAAGTGTACCCTGTGAAAGGATTTTTTCAAAAGCAGGGGAAGTTTTATCAAAAAAAAGAAACAGACTCAGCTCAAAAAGAGCTGAACAGATATTATTTTTGAATAAAACTCTTTGATTATTGTATTGCATATAACAATGTGTCATTTATTTATTTTTAATAATGTTTCTTTAATTCAACCTGTATTCTACTTAAATTAAGGAAACCAAAGACCGGCTCATTTCATAGTGGCACATAATTAGGAGTTTTCTTTGGCCAGAGCATGTAGTTCACAGAAGTGGCCACTAGCTGCCACTGTAGAGTCAGGTTTCATATTCGTTTCAAGGCTTCAACACATACTGAAACATCGCTTCGAACTGTTTCGAAGCTTCCCTTTGCCCATCACTAGTGAATACTCCAAAAAAAGCTGAAATGAAAGTTTGAAAAACACAAACGCTCCACAGCTCACTCCCACATGTTCTCAGCACTCACTCACTCAGAGAGAGAGAGAGAGAGAGAGAGAGAGAGAGAGAGAGAGAGAGAGAGAGAGAGAGAGAGAGAGAGAGAGAGAGAGGAGCAGCACTTGGACTTTGTTCCATCAACATGTTACTTGTAAAATACGGGGAGCAAAGAAAATAAGACTTTGTAGATTCCACTGTCTGCTATTAGAATCGGGGCACCACCTGTTGGTCAACAGGAATTTACAAAGTTTAATTTAATGACTCTGATGACCACTATTAATCAGTTAGGAACCAATCAATATCATTTCAATAAATCAATCTCACTCTTCAGATCATAAGCTGTGAAATAGGGATCTTTGTATTCTGCTCAGAAGAAATATACACGGACAACGACTTAATGATTAATGTGTATTTATTGACTAACTTAAAGAATAAACCAAGTGAGTAAAAGAAGTGGTCTTAATATAAACACACAAGAAGTATAACCGACTTACAATGATGATAGTGGTGAGTGTGTGTTTTGATATGAATAAGGGAGCTTCTTAAGAATATAAGACGACAAACTCATGGATATCACGTATTAAGGAGGACACTAATTAGAGTTATCGTTTCTGGTCAACTGGCGTCCTGTCCAGGGTGTACCCTGCCTTCGCCCAATGACAGCTGGGATCGGCTCCAGCCCCCCCGTGACCCTAAATACAGGATAAGCGGTAGAAAATGGATGGATGGATGGATTCTGGTCAAGAAACTTGGAAGTCTCTGAGTTGAATTAAAAATCTTGGAACTACGCAGCAAAATCTAATCAAGACGGGACACGATAAGAACCCAGAACTAAGAAGTAGCTCCACCATTAACAGCTGGAAATGGGTTATTTTGTTCTTTTAAGAATATTTTGATGCTGATACTTTTGCACTTTGAATGTATAACTTAGTATTTTACAATGTAACACTTGTGTACATGTGTGAATACTTCTCCCACCACTGGTTTCCTTGTGTCAACTTCCATTTTTGCCCAACTTGTGAAATGTCACTCGTTTATTTTCCACCATCAATCCACAAAGTGACCATGAGAACTGGGCGAGTCAGATCAGTATCTGGATATCAAAGAAAAAAGAGAGAGAAAACAATCATTTGGATTAACGTTTATTCATGAAAAGGTCATTAAGAGACCGCAGAGTTCATCAGTGTCCATCCAGACGTGGGGTGATACAGGAGGAAAATACAGCACACAGCTAAACCACAGTCTGTAAAAAATAAAATCAGTGCACAGATGATCTTACAAAGATTGCATAATATAAAGAAAGGTAAGAAAATTTCCCAGAAATAGTGCAATTTCTTTTCTTTTTTTTCATACCACCACCAGGAAAACAAAATAAAAAAAAACCTGCTCCACTTTCAGGAGGACGGTTTGGGATTCTCGGTGTCACAAACGTCCAACTAGAGCTCCGATGCTTCTGAGAGAAGTGCAAAAGAAGTTATTTATTTGGCTATGTGTTACTGAAACACACCGACGCTGGAGAACCAAGAACGTTTGTGGACAAATTCTCTACATTGCACGTGGGAAAGCAAATATAAAACCTATAAAGTGTTAACTTATACCACACGTTAAACTGAATGCAGAGCCAGTGTTTTATTCTGTCCCCCATTAAAAAGGAAACAAGGCTACATGTGTGCAAAAACAAACCCTTTCACATTTACAAAAAGGACATAAAGAGCCCGACAGTTAGTGTGTGTGATGCATGGAAAGTCAATCAACCTCAGAATAACAAAATCCTTGCAAAAATAACTTCAGAAATCAGCTCTTCGGTTAACGACACAGGAGGTGATGAAACCTGGACCCGATGAAAGGAAACCCCGTGTGATGAAACCCACAACCAGGAAACATCTGCACCGCCAATCTGAGAGTTAAAGACACACGACGAAGCTCGGCGGAAATCATTTATATTCAATATCATAATCACATAAGCATCAATAATTCATATAAAAAAACCTTTAAAATAAAACTTTTCAGCATCTGTGATCGACGTCCCAAAAACAAACAAAGAGTCTTACAGGAGGTGGAGAAAACAAACACACCTGGCAGTGTAACTAAACCCGGAGCGATCGCTTCCTGTGAAGCTGATGATGAGATTTGAGGCGTGTTGTTGTTGTTCTGGGTCGCATTAGATCGTCAGCTGTTCCTGTTATTTTGTCCACCTCCCGCTCACACCATCAAGTACAAGATCTGCTGCTCAGTTACTAAAAATATCAACAGAATAAAACTCAGCCCCCACAAATAAACACGTTCACTGCTCAACAAAGTGTCTTAAATTCCATTTTACCACACACACACACACACACACACACATATACACACATATACACACACGCACGCACGCGCACACACACACACACACACACACACACACACACACACACACACACACACACACACACACACACACACACACCTCTCAAACGTACATTCAAAATGTCGATCCGTCTGAAGCGACCTCGAGCTCCACGTCTGACGAGACCCGTGTGGTACATGTACTGGTGTTACTGTTTCAAGACCCACAATGAGGAGGGACTTGAACAAAAATGGTAGAATTTTCAAGCTGTGTACCATTCTCAAAAGAAAACATCAGCAAAACAGTTATTTTATTTTTAATGGGATTCAAATAGAGGAGAGGAGGAGGAGGAGGGAGAAGAAGAAGGAGGTGAAGTCATTCAACTCTTAAATGCCTTCTGTCTAGTTGAGTTGACAGAACTCACCACTGCCTCTAAAATAAACATAAAGTCCAGCATAGAGGGGCTCAGTGAACGTGGTCTGGACTCTGTGGAGGAGAGTCATGGTCTTAGAGACGCTGTAGAAGGACAGAATACCTGCTCTGTGATCCAGGAACACTCCTACTCTGGAGGACGGAGGACATGAGACGGGAGTTTGAACTAAGTTGTAGAAGAACGTATATCTGTTGTCGAAACAACATAACGACCAGGATTTGTCATTGAATCCAAAGCCTTCTGTTCTACTGATACTCTTGTATGCGACTGCTACACCAACTTCACCTCCTCTCTCCACCTCCCAGTAACAACGGCCAGTCAGACTTTCTCTACTCAGGACCTGATGACTTCCAGTGAATCTGTCTGGGTGACTAGAATAAGACTGGTTTTGACTCCATGTTGCTTTTCTGTTCCCCTCAGATAATAACAGATATGTGTCTGCTGTGTTTGGATCCAGTGTGATTTCACGTGAATATTTCAAGAATCCAGCTCTGGTCTTGGGTTCTGGTTGTGGCAGTGAAACATCCACTTCAGTCCCTGCCAGTGAGACGTTTGTCCATCTGTGTGTCAGAACTTCCTGTAGTCCATCTCTGACTTCTGACAGCGCCGCCGTCACGTCCTCAAAGTAGCGGCGAGGAGGACGGGCGTTGATGCTGGATGAGTGTGTGGACTCACTGAGTGGTGACAGTGACGGGTAGTCGTGTAGAAACTGGTTGTGATCCTCTGTGTGTGAGAGCTTCTCCAGCTCAGCGTCTCTCCTCTTCAGCTCACTGATCTCCTGCTGCAGCTTCTCCTGAAGCTCTCCGACTCGACTCACTTCAGTTTCCTGCTGGGATCTGACCTGCTGCTTCACGTCAGAGCGTCTTCTCTCCATGAGACGGATCAGCTCCGTGAACATCTCCTCACTGTCCTCCACTGCTTTATCAGCAGAGTGGTTGATGGCCTCCACCTCCTGGTGGAGCAGCTTCACATCTTTGTCTCTGTCCTGGATTCTCTGCTGGATGTTTAGTCGACTCCCCTCCAGCTCTCTCTGCCTCTCGGTCCTTTCTGCTGCAGCTGAGACTGTGTCGTGGCCTTTATGTTCGTCCACAGAGCAGAGATAACAGATAGACTGCTGATCAGTACGGCAGAACATCTTCATCACCTCATCGTGACGAGAGCACATGTTCTCCTGGAGCTTGTTGGAGGGCTCCACCAGCCGGTGTTTCTTAAACGCTGCTGATTCATGATGAGGCTGGAGGTGTTTCTCACAGTAAGAGGCCAGACACACCAGACAGGACTTGAGGGCTTTCAGTTTCCTCCCAGTGCAGAAATCACAGGCCACATCTTCAGGTCCAGCATAGCAGAGACCAGCAGGAGCAGCTTGGAGTCCAGTCTTCTTCAGCTCCTCCACCAGATCTGCCAACATGGTGTTTTTCAGCAGGACAGGCCTCGGTGTGAAGGTCTGCCTACACTGAGGGCAGCTGTAGATCTCCTTCTCATCCCAGAAGCTTCCAATACACTTCATGCAGTAGTTGTGTCCACAGGGAATAATCACCGGATCCTTCAGTAGATCCAGACAGATGGAACAAGAGAAGGTTTCCCGGTCCAGCTGAACTCCTTTCTGCGCCATTTCACCTCTCAGCGACGACGACTGTCTGAGTTTCACTTAGTGAGAAGTGAAACTGGTCTGAGGTCTGATCTCAACAACACTGTGTGTGTGCAGTGAAGGTGGCCTGTCAGCTGCTGCACTTCACCGCCATGTTGGTTACACCCGTCCACATACAGTAGATCTGAAGGGGAGGGAACAAGGAAGTGTGTGTGTGTGTGTGTGTGTGTGTGTGTGTGTGTGTGTGTGTGAGAGAGAGAGAGAGAGAGAGAGAGAGAGATTTTTTTCATTTTTACAAAAAACACTTTATTTACAATATTCATATATACATATACATACAATATTCATCAATATCTCAACAGAGAAAATGCAATGCATCAATAAAGTGCTATTTGTGCTGTTGGGGTTGTAGCAGGAGCAGATTTGGTTATCAACAGCTAATTATTAATGTCAATATGATTATCGATATTAATAATCATATTTAATATATTATCATGATATAATCATGAATAAACGGGGCACCACCCTGGGATCAGGGAAAAGATAACCTAAAACTGTATTCAGTCTCAATATAAAGGTTTTATACTCACATGCCAATCATCGTGATCATTGGCATAGGAGTACAAAACCAATCGAACAATTAAAAAGGCGTGAAATTCAAGCACTAGCCTTCACAACCTGCTGTTATCCAGTGACATATACACAACAAGCACAAGAGACCGCTAGTTATAATATAATAAGATTCATTAAAATCAGTAATAATGATCACAATCAATAACACTGCAATTAACAAAGCCTTATTACCTAACTACCTAACACACAAAACTAAGCTAAACAGAAGGAGAGACACACGTGGAGTGTGTGTGTGTTTGTGTGTGCGTGTGTGTGTGCGTGTGTGCGTGTAGAGAGAGAAAGGGAGAGAGATATGGTCGGGCGCGACCATCAGATGGAGCTATTCCTCACAGCGTTCAGGGGCGGAGCCACTTACGTCAGACAGGATCGCGAGAGAGAGAGAGCGAGAGGTGGAGCTACGTCCTCAACGCGTTCAGGGGCGGAGCCACTGATGTCCGATGGGGTAGCGAGAGAGAGAGAGAGGTGGAGCTATTCCTCACAGCGTTCAGGGGCGGAGCCACTGACGTCCGATGGAGTAGCGAGAGAGAGAGAGAGAGAGATAGCCGTATGTAGCCACCAGATGTAGCTATGTCCCTAGCGTCCGCCGGGAACAGCTGGCTTAGGACACGTGTGTGCGGCGTGTATGTGTGTGTGTGTGTTAGCGGGACACAAACAAAGAGAGAGAGAATGCGCGAGCGATATTCTGAGGCCCAGAAGCCGTGCCGCTATCACACGGGCTCGAGTGAATAAACTGGCGTTTATTCCGCGAGACCGGTCTTTTAACTGATAGTAGAGGCTTTCTGAGCTCGCGAATATGGCGGAGGTTAGTCGCAAACACTGTTACAGAAATCAACCCAGCTGCGTAGGTACACCATCAGTATTCAAATACAGCAGCACATGAACCAACGGACTCGGGCGGTCCGCGATCAGAACTTAAAACACGTTAGCAAGAATTACAAGCATATCCTACACTATCACTTGTGTCTCTGCCCAGACTGATAGCCTCTTACTGGTATCGTTGCGTAAGACGATGACGGCGTTCCGTAACGGCGGTAGTTCGTGGGCCCCGGCGTCAGCGGGGTACGTGATGAGTCGGCTTCGTCCAGACGAGAGCGGAGCGGGTTTCCTCTCGTTGATCAAACTCAAATAAAGAAAACAGTTGGTGTTTCCTCCTTCCACGAGTGGCGATATAATCGCGGCTTGGCGATTTAGTCAGCTTACTTCAGACAGCGTCTGGTAGCTGGAAGGCAGGAACCGGCTTGGTTCCTCTTGTTGGAGCGGTGCGCTGCAGGAGGGGGTCGCCTCCCGTTGCAACGTGGTGTTGTGCCGGTTGTAGGAAGAGACGCCAGAGTAGGAGTCAGAGTAAGAGAGCGTTCTCCAGGCGGCTTCGGTTTATAAAGCTCAGGCCGCTCCAGGGGACCCCCCGGGGTTCCCTGAAGATTGTCAGCCAATAGGGCACTCACCTGGGTGAGATGTGAAACTAAAAATGGCCCTCTCCTCTGTGCGTGCACTCAATGGCTCTTGCGCGCACTCCGCGCAGCGCTAATTTGCTAGCATGTAGCTTGTCCCAGTATATTCCTTAGGATCCAAAGGGGGGTGAAGTTAGAAGCGACCAAGCACTTCCACGTTGTCCCTATTTAAATACGGTTACGTGAGTAGTTACACGACCCAAGTTTGGTTACACAAAATGAAACATGCCAATTTTTCTAAGCGGATAACAAGGATAACTATATAGTATGGCGGAATAACAACTGGAAGCACTTCGACGTCGGCGCAGTAATATCATCACTCAAAACATGACGGGACTATATACCTTCTGCTTGTTTTCACAACCCTGTACGATGCACGTTATAACCATGATGTTTGATTGTTCACAAACTATCTTACTACAACCTGATGCTTCCTCAACTGTGCACAAACTACTACAGCTGGTGCAGGCGACGGCGTGCAGGTCACGTAGGTTCTATTGACGGAAGTAAGAGGGGGAGCGGAGTGATGATATTACTGCGCCGACGTCGAAGTGCTTCCAGTTGTTATTCCGCCATACTATATAGTTATCCTTGTTATCCTGTGTTTCTGTGTGTAAAAATAAAACATCTATTCATTTCATTTTTGCTGTTTCATAAATACTTGCTCTTTTTTTGTCCTCTCTGGCTCCGTTCACATGAACACTTCCCACTCTAAAACAATCCATGTTGAGTGAGAGGTTAAAAACGAGGCTTAAAAACAATAAATTAATTAAAACACACATTAGAGCATTTTCCATCACTGTTCATTTTCATTAACCTCATCTGCCTGCCCTTCACCTGTTTCCCCTGCCTGTCCCTTTTCACTGATCTCACCCTGTTCCATCCATCCATCCATTTTCTTCCGCTTATCCGGTACCGGGTCGCGGGGGCAGCTGCCTGAGCAGGGACGCCCAGACTTCCCTCTCCCCGGACACTTCCCCCAGCTCCTCCGGGAGGACCCCAAGGCGTTCCCAGGCCAGCCGGGTGACATAGTCACTCCAGCGTGTCCTGGGTCTTCCTCGGGGTCTCCTCCCGGTGGGGCATGCCTGGAACACCTCCCGAGGGAGGCGTCCAGGGGGCATCCGATGCAGATGCCCGAGCCACCTCAACTGGCTCCTCTCGATGTGGAGGAGCAGCGGCTCTACTCCGAGCTCCCCCCGTGTGACGGAGCTCCTCACCCTATCTCTAAGGGAGCGCCCCGCCACCCTGCGGAGGAAGCTCATTTCGGCCGCTTGTATCCGGGATCTTATTCTTTCGGTCATGACCCAAAGTTCATGACCATAGGTGAGGGTAGGAACGTAGATTGACCGGTAAACCGAGAGCTTCGCCTTTCGGCTTAGCTCTCTCTTTACCACGACGGACCGATACAGCGACCGCATTACTGCAGCCGCTGCACCGATCCGCCTGTCAATCTCGCGTTCCATCCTTCCCTCACTCGTGAACAAGACCCCAAGATACTTAAACTCCTCCACTTGAGGCAGGAACTCCCCCCTGACCTGGAGGGAGCAAGCCACCTTTTTCCGGTCGAGAACCATGGCCTCAGATTTGGAGGTGCTAATCCTCATCCCGGCTGCTTCACACTCGGCTGCAAACCGTCCCAGGACATGCTGGAGGTCCTGGCTCGAAGGAGCCAACAAGACCACATCGTCCGCAAAAAGCAGGGATGAAATCCAGTGGCTCCCGAACCAGATCCCCTCCGGCCCACGGCTGCGCCTAGAAATCCTGTCCATAAAAATAATGAACAGGACCGGTGACAAAGGGCAGCCCTGCCGGAGTCCAACATGCACCTGGAACAGGTCTGACTTACTGCCGGCAATGCGAACCAAGCTCCTGCTCCGGTCATACAGGGACCGAACAGCCCTTAGCAGAGGGCCCCCGACCCCGTACTCCCGAAGTACCCCCCACAGAATGCCACGAGGGACACGGTCGAATGCCTTCTCCAAGTCCACAAAACACATGTGGACTGGTTGGGCAAACTCCCATGAACCCTCGAGCACCCTGCGGAGGGTATAGAGCTGGTCCAGTGTTCCACGGCCAGGACGAAAACCGCATTGTTCCTCCTGAATCCGAGGTTCGACTATCGGCCTAATTCTCCTCTCCAGCACCCTGGAATAGACTTTCCCGGGGAGGCTGAGAAGTGTGATCCCCCGATAGTTGGAACACACCCTCCGGTCCCCCTTTTTGAATAGAGGGACCACCACCCCGGTCTGCCAGTCCAGAGGCACTGTCCCCAACTGCCACGCGATGTTGCAGAGACGTGTCAACCAAGACAGCCCCACAACATCCAGAGACTTGAGGTACTCAGGGTGGATCTCATCCACCCCCGGTGCCTTGCCACCGGGGAGCTTCTTAACTACCTCGGTGACTTCAGCCCGTGTAATGGGTGGATGAACCTCTGAGTCTCCAGCCTCTGCTTCCCCAATGGGAGACGTGTCAGTGGGGTTGAGGAGATCCTCGAAGTATTCCTTCCACCGCCCGACGATATCCCCAGTCGAAGTCAGCAGCTCCCCACCTCCACCGTAAACAGTGTTGGTGGAGGGCTGCTTCCCCTTCCTAAGGCGCCGGATGGTTTGCCAGAATTTCCTCGAGGCCGACCGATAGTCCTCCTCCATGGCCTCCCCGAACTCTTCCCAGACCCGAACTTTTGCTTCAGCGACCGCCCGTGCTGCAGCACGCTTGGCCTGCCGGTACCCATCAGCTGCCTCGGGAGTCCCCCGAGCCAACCAGGTTCGGTAGGACTCCTTCTTCAGCTTGACAGCATCCCTTACTTCCGGTGTCCACCACCGGGTTCGGGGATTGCCACCACGACAGGCACCGGAGACCTTACGGCCACAGCTTCGAACAGCCGCGTCAACAATGGAGGCAGAGAACAAGGTCCATTCGGACTCAATGTCCCCAGCCTCCCTCGGGATCTGGTCAAAGCTCTCCCGGAGGTGGGAGTTGAAGACCTCCCTGACAGAGGGTTCCACCAGACGTTCCCAGCAGACCCTCACAACGCGTTTAGGTCTGCCAAGTCTGTCCAGCTTCCTCCCCTGCCAGCGGATCCAACTCACCACCAGGTGGTGATCAGTTGACAGCTCAGCCCCTCTCTTCACCCGAGTGTCCAAAACATACGATCATTGACCTCCGGCCTAGGGTGTCCTGGTGCCATGTGCACTGATGGACACCCTTATGTTTGAACATGGTGTTCGTTATGGACAAACCGTGACCAGCACAGAAGTCCAATAACAGAACCCCACTCGGGTTCTGATCGGGGAGGCCGTTCCTCCCAATCACGCCCCTCCAGGTAACACTGTCGTTGCCCACGTGAGCGTTGAAGTCCCCCAGTAAAACAATGGAGTCCCCGGTTGGAGCACTCTCAAGTACCCCTCCCAAGGACTCCAAGAAGGCCGGGTACTCTGCACTGCTGTTTGGCCCATAGGCCGAAACAACAGTGAGAGACCTATCCCCGACCCGAAGGCGCAGGGAAACGACCCTCTCGTTCACCGGGGAAAACTCCAACACATGGCGGCCGAGCTGGGGGGCTATGAGCAAGCCCACACCAGCTCGGCGCCTTTCACCGCGGGCAACTCCAGAGTAGAAGAGAGTCCAGCCTCTCTCAAGGAGTTGGGTTCCAGAGCCCAGACTGTGCGTGGAGGTGAGCCCGACTACCTGTAGCCGGTAGCGCTCTACCTCCCGCACTAGCTCAGGCTCTTTACCCCCCAGTGAGGTGACATTCCATGTCCCCATGGCTAGAGTCACCGTCCGGGGATTGGGTCGCCGGGGCACCCGCCCAGGACAGCCACCCAAATCCCACCGCACCGGCCCCTTCTGAACCCTCCTGCGGGTGGTGGGCCTACAGGAGGGCGGGCCCACGTCGCTCTTTCGGGCTGTGCCCGGCCGGGTCCCGTGGGCACAGACCCGGCCACCAGGCGCTCGCCTGCGAGCCCCAACCCCGGGCCTGGCTCCAGGGTGGGGCCCCGGTGACGCCAATCCGGGCGACGTGAACGTCCTCGATTTTAGCTTCTTCATTAAGGGCTTTGGAACCGCTCTTAGTCTGACCTGTCACCTAGGACCTGTTTGCCTTGGGAGACCCTACCAGGGGCATTAAGCCCCGGACAACATAGCTCCTAGGATCATTCAGGTGCTGTTTCCCCTGCCTGTCCCTTTTCACTGATCTCACCCTGTTCCACACCTGCATTTTCACTCGTTTTTTCCTCCTTTTCTCCCACCGCTACACTTCATGAGAGAGACATGCATCGGCTCGGCCCACAGTGCTCAGCAGCAGAGAGGTGACGAGACTAGAGCCGAGCTGTATTGTGTAGTGGAGAGGGGGCAACACACGCTATGCGCAATTGCGCACACACGCGCGATCATCCTCTCAAATGCGGCTGCGTCTCTCCAGGTCACTGTGTGAGAGAAAGAAAAGCTCTGACTTGCTTGGGCAGACGTTGTTTGGTGTCACCCGCTGATTTGCATAATTTAAATATCTACCCGCTGATTTTTTTTTTCATCTTCAAAAAAAGTACGCACAGTACGTACAGGATTCCGGCTGGCGGCGCCACTGGTTCTATGAGCTATGTTTTGAAGGGGAAAAGTACAAAATATATGCTGAGTCCAGAATGTGGAACAAAAAGGGAACATTTGTGGTTTTGGTTGAATGATGATGTAAACAAGTCATGCCTCATCGCTAGAGTCATTATTTTTTTTCAATGATTAATCAAGACCACAGTCTCTCCCTTACTTTAACCAGGAAGTAGTTTCATCATGCAATCCTTAAAAGTCATATTCATAACATTTTTAATTAAAAGAACCTCTGTGTGTAGATGTGTGACGTGTGGCTGCAGCTTGCTTGTGAGCCAATAGAATAACAACGTTGGTATCACCTGGTATTCTGCGTAGTCAGGGGTCAAGAGTCTTTGGGGTTGCCAGTTAATGTGGAAAAAATGGAAAAATGGCTGAGTTTGACGGTAAGGGGCGGCATTTTCAGTACCAGTCCCAAGAAACACCACCGCTCAAAGTAACCCAAATGTAAAGCTTCATGTTGGAAAATTAATTCATACCACAAAAGATTCATTACTTGACATGAATGAGTCTGTCACTCCACTCGACCATGAAAACGCCCATTGCATGTGCTTCAAGCAACAGAATGCACTGGAAGGAGGAGTGCGAGTGCGACATCTAGTGGCTGGATGTTATCAATGTTGTCAATAGCACCTTTAAAAGTGGTCGTTTTGGGAATTTCCTTGAAGATTAATAAAGTTATATCTTATCTTATATTCCATTTTACTGGAAATAAGCTCAATGTGTGAATCTAAAGATACTTTCATGGGGTCTTTGAGGTGTAAATAAAACAGCAGTTGATCTCCAACTCAAAAAAGAGAGAAATGACTGGACCATCTGGTTTGTTCTTTCTTGTTGTAATTGAATTGATCATCAAATAAACTATCTACGACTTGGAAAGTCTTTGATACAGACAAAAACAAACAAATCCGGCCTTTTTGCTGTTTTTGTGGATAAAAGTGTCTCCGTGTCCTAATATTCAAGATGTGGAAACGACTCCAGATCTGGACGGTGGGTCCTGGCTGTTCTTTCATAGGACCTGAAATGATCCCGGGACTTGTTGACATGCACCACGCTTCGAGCCTCGCTTCTTCAAAACCTCAGACACCCCCAGTTACTGAGGAGCGCTAAGCCTGGCTGAAATCCCTGCGTGGCATGCTGCGGCCCCCTCTGCCAGCACCAGTCCCCCCCCCCCCCCCCCCCCCCCCCCGCCAGCCAATAGACCAGTGCCGCTGTACCGTGAGGGGTTCAATGCCCCGAGCAGGCGTTGGTCGCTGAGAACCTGGCAGAGGTTTTGCGGACGCACCTGGAGTGTTCAACATCACACCGTTCTGGAGAATAGACTGGCACAGGCGCTGGCATCGGGTCTGGCAGCACCGGCTTTAAAAACAATTAGGCCTTTGACATCCACCAGATAGCAGCTGTAGGACCGAGCTTGGCAAAGGCAGAGAGGAGGGAAGCCAAGTGACTTACCGCCCCAGTCAACTCATCTCTCCCACACACACAGATATGATCTTCCAGCACTTCCAGGGCTCCATGGAGGGAGGAACAAAACAACACCATCATGCAAAGCAAATCTTGTGAATATTGCTGGCTAGAGATGCATCCTCCTAGACATGGACGGACCTACCGGGAACAGACCCTAAAGCCCCCACCCCAGCCTTCGCCTACAAAGAAACATGAACCAACCAGGAAGAGACTCAAAATGATCTTAAAGGTATAAAACGACTTCACAAAGAGACACAAAACACTTACAAAGTAACACAAAACCCACAACAAAAAAGGCTGAGCAAGTATTCTGGTGGTCGTCTAGAAATCTCCAGTTGACAAATGATGCACATTGATTGCAGGTCTATGGTTCAAGTCGGGTGTTAGGATTAGAATTACGTTGGCATTGACATTAACTAGATTCGGGACATACAAGTAACCTTTGATCATCTTGGAAGCTGAACTGTGGTCTGTTGGGTCCATAAGACAGTAACAAAGTTGGACAACTTGTTCTTACAAGCACATAACTGATCCTGTGCTGCTGTCTTTCACCACTAGATGTCAGAGTTAACACACATTCTCTCTCTCTCCGCCTCATTGATCTCTTCCCTTGCCATCTTGTTTTCTCTCATTTCTCTAATCTCCCTTTGTCTTCTGTTTTTCCAGTCTTACTGTCTCTTCTGTTTTACCGTCTCACCTCGTCTCCCGACCTCCCTTCCCGTTGCCCTGCCGTATTCAAGGGAACGTGACCTTTGACTTTGATTCCTTCATTTCTTTATCTGTGATTGCACATGACTGAACACATGGAGACTGAGGCGTTAGATCACAAGACTCACAGATAGACAAAGGGTGGATGAATTAGCTGAATGTGAACCAACAGTGCAGATGTTTGTGTTTGTGTTTTGGACGTAAAGGTGACTGATGGATGATATAAATGTGATTTCTGTATGACTTGATTTGGCTTCCCTTCCTGTCACATGCAGGCTAATTATATATATATATATATATATATAATTATTTTGCTAATGTAGCTAGAAAACTACATTAGCAAAGGTGCACCATATTGTTTTCACAAACTACAGATTGAGACAGACAGTATGAGAAAAATAATGGGTTTTCTGAACTCTGAAAAGTAGGCTATGAATTGGAAAATTAGCATGAAATGTCCCATTTAAATAGGTAGGCTTTTTTTTTAAATAGGTAGTATTCATCATTTCAGAATAGATATTTACTGCATTGCTGGTATTGTTGCATTATGGTTTTCATCACTCTACATATTTTAGTCAATGTAATTACATTTTGGTATTTTATTCTGAAGTCCACTTGGAAGTAAAGCAGAACCACATCCGAGCAAACGGCTTTGCGGGGGAGAAAAAAAAGGCTTTTACTTTTTAAAGCTGAAACCGGAAGCTGCTCGTTTTCAGTGACGCGGGGGTTTCTACGTGTAACTTTACGCTCGTGCCGTCCGGACAGCTGCCTGCCACACACACTGGACCCGGACTGAGCCGAACCGTGTAAGTAAAACCCGCGACCCGGCGCCGTTAGCGGCCCGCGCGCCGCCTCGCGCGTCACCGCGTCATTCACAGACACACACATATAATAATTAATAAATCACGAGTGTGAAGAGTCGAGCAGACGGATAATGGAGGCGGGAGAGGAAATCAGTCGCTGTGTGTATGTGTGTTTTCTCCTCGTAGGCCCGCGACAACAGTCTGATCTCCACAAGGAAGAAATATTATTATTATTATTTATTAAATTATATATCAATTATACGTGGCTGTAAACGGAAGTTCACTTACAGCAGTTTAATTACACACACAAAAACACTATATGAAATGTGATCCAGTACGGTTCCTAAGGACCAATGTCTGGTTATGTGTGTTGTCTGGGTAACCATCCTATAATATTTAATCTCCTTGTGTCTCAGTAGTAACTGTGTATTATTGACTTTAAAGGCGTGTCTCTTACATGAAACCGAAAGGATTAATGGGATAGTTATTATAGCAGCTTAATCAAACAGAATGATTTGTTGCAGCCTCTCTGTCATAAACAGGCTCCTGTAAGTTCACACTCATCCACCTCAACGTTTCACTGTGTGACATATTCAAGTTTTTTTCCCATAATTCATGAATATATCCATAGATTTTGCACATTCGTAATGTTGCGTTTTCCTGCTGCGTTACAGTACATTCATGTAATCTGGACTCTTCCAGCTGTTCTATCATTTGCCTTTTACCCCACTTAGTCATTCTATTCACAGAACTGATCCCAGACCTGGCCGTATCCACGTGATCTTTGTTTGGGTTCTGCGAAGAAACGCGTAGAAGAAAAAAGGGCAAACAGCCAATCAGAGTACAGCCTGATGAGGGAAACAGATGCAGAAGTCACAATAGCGTTTTAAAGCAGTTTAAAAGTCTCCCTGTCCACCATTGTTATCTCTGGTGTCCCGACTTGACTCGTCGTCGTCGACGACGTTAAGGACATTCTGCCCGTCGTCTTGATGACGCACGTTAGGCCTTTCGCTTTGGTGTTACGATGAAATATCCACAGTTAGTTTGAGGCAGAAAACACATCGAAATAAGTACGTATAACTTAACAAAAGTGATGGAAAACAAGTCCCTGACGTTCCCAACGACACGAACGCAGGTCTCCTGTGTGACAGTCCCTCCCCTCCCACTCACCTCAAGTCGTTTTTCTCACTATTCCTGCTACGTCACTCGCGAGCGTAGCATATTTTCCCCTTTACAGGCTACATTCCATGAAAGGATGCTCTGATGCAAGAATGTGGCGTTAATCCACGCTTAAATGAACCAGGCGTTAGGTGAGACGTGGCTCTACCTCGTTACTTACAGAGAAGTTCACGTTCACTGAACATTCAGCGATGAACAAGGATCCAGCCGGCTCCTGCGCTGTTAATCCCTGCATGCTTCCGTCCCAGCACACACGAGATACCACTCACTTCCTGTTCACCGGGAACTTTTACACGTCGGGTGCATTTTGAAATTCCTCTTGTGCTAAAAAATAAATAAATAAAGTAAAAAGCCTGAAACTTGAGGGTGGAGCATCTTGGACCGATACTGCCAGATTAGGATCTATGTGAGCAGCCAGTGATTCCTTTACTTTCTATATGGAGATTATCACACTTTATACACCACGTAGAAAAGAAGGGAAGAAGAAGAAGAATCCTTGTGTTGGGTTTGTAGGCGGTTTGGCTGGTCAGCTGCCTGCTGCGACACGTTTCTCCTGAGAGCGAGGCGCCTCGCCGGACAGTCAGATAGTTGTTTTAGAGACGAATCATGAGACCTCCATGAAAAACAGACAGTGTGTTTCATTTGTTCCCCGAAACAAGTAAGACATGGAAACGAGACTCCAGATGTTAGACTGGTATCAATCTTCTCTTTGAACTCCCACAAAAAAAGGAAATAATGCCCCAAATGCTTCTTTAACATGTCCTTGATGTGTTTTAATTAAAGCTGTTAAAGGTCATTTTATTACCAACATGCACAAAGCTCATTGCAGCTTTTTATATGAATCTTTTTTTCTTTTTATTTCAAAGTGAAAATCACAGTATTTTGTGTTTGTTTATTTGTTCCGGACACGTAAAGACATAAAATAGTCAAACAACTAGACATTCCAAGCAATATTTGCAGAGTAATGAAAATCCTAAAGCAAAATTTAAATGTCCAACAATTTTGTTTTTCTTTACAGCTTGGAAAGGAGTGAGAAGAAGAATAACTTACAGTACAGAATTACAGAAGTGTTACCCTATTGATTTTAAAGGTATCGGAAACATTGAACATTGTCTCAAATAAATAAGTAACAGAAATAAATAAAAATATAATTAAATGAGATGAATAAAGATGAGTAAATGAATTAGTGAATAAAAAGAGGTTGCAGCTTTAAGATTCTGGTGGCTTTTAACCTGCAGCTGTAATGTGAATGAGTGCGTTGACTAAACCAACCCCCCCCCCCCCACCCGGCAGCGTTCCTGTGATGCCCCAGGGCGGGCCGAGCTGCTCGGGGTTGCGATGCCTTATGTGGACCGGCAGAATCGCATCTGCGGCTTCCTGGACATCGAGGAGAATGAGAGCAGCGGCAGGTTCCTCCGCCGGTACTTCATCCTGGACACCCAGCAGGGCAACCTGCTGTGGTACATGGACAACCCACAGGTGAGTGTGTGTGTGTGTGTGTGTGTGTGTGTGTGTTCGTATCCTCGTCTTTAAATCCTCCCGATGCTCCAAACTGATCCTTAACTCTGGTTTTGGTGAGTTTTCACGGTATTTCTTCAGAACGACGCGTTCCCTGCATTCCATCAGCTGCAGTCACAGATTTAGACTTCGTGCCTTCCAGGCAACTATTATTGACATCAGCTCACAATGAAAACCAACTTGCAGGGACTTGAAGATAATCCACCACATTAATCCGCCTTTATTCAAGAAGAAACATTCGAGGACACTCCAACATTGTTGAATGCTGGAAAAGTTAAAGAGTTAAAAAGCTCAGTATTTGCATTTTACTACTTTCAGCGTCGGACTCTGCAAGTAGATTTTTAAGGAACTGAGACTTCTGTCTTTTCTCAGCTGAGTGAACTCATTAACGTTTAGTCCCAACATGCCGTACAGTAAGTGAACTGAACTACAGTAGCAAGGGCAGATGTGTTACCACGGGAACGGGAGGCGTTGTGTGAGATTACACAGATGTGAACAGGAAGTGGTGGGTTTGTAATACAGAAGTAGGCTGATGTCAGTGCGGGCGGTTGAAGCCGTGAGAGCACTTCACACTTCAAACACGTGTGAGTGGTTAAACCCGCGTTTAATAGAGTATGAAGACCTTTATGTGATGTGATGCACGACCGTGGAACATTAAATAAAACAGTAATAACATAAAAGAATAACATTGTGTTATTAATTTTGTGTCTCTGTGCAGAATCTGCCTAAAGGTGCAGAGAAGGTGGGATCTCTCAAACTCACCTACATCTCCAAGGTCAGCTCTCTCTCTCTCTCCCTCTCTCTCTCTCTCTCTCTCTCTCTCTCTCTCTCCCTCTCTCTCTCTCTCTCTCTCTCTCTGTAACAATGTTGCCAAAGCATCACAATACATATAATTTGTCCACTATTATATTAATCTGTCCACGGTTAGGACAGTACACAATAAACAGTAATACATATTAACATTGATTTATATTAATTATAGAAACAGTTTACATTATGTAATACACCTCTTATATGTACATATACATACATATATACAGTATGTACATATACAAACACATCTTATGTATAGTCTCCCTCCCGCCCTCTCTCTATCTCACTCTCTCCCTCCCTCTGTCTCTCTCCCTCTCTCACACTCTCTCTCTCCCTCCCTCTATCTCTCTCTCCCTCTCTCACACACTCTCCCTCCCTCCCTCTCTCTCTCTCTCACTCTCTATATATATCTCTCTCTCCCCTCTCTCTCCCTCTCTCTCTCTCCCTCCCACTATCTCTCTCTCCCTCCCTCTATCTCTCTCTCACTCTCTCTATATATATATCTCTCCCCCTCTCTCTCTCTCTCCATCTCTCTCTCCCTCCCTCTATCTCTCTCTCTCCCCCTCTCTCTCTCTCCCTCCCTCTATCTCTCTTTCTCACTCTCTCTCTCTATATATATATATATATCTCCCTCCCACTATCTCTCTCCCTCCCTCTCTGTCTCTCTCTCTCTCCCCCTCTCTCACTCCCTCTCTCTCTCACTCCCTCTCTCTCTCTCTCTCTCCCTCCCTCTCTGTCTCTCTCTCCCTCCCTCCCTCTATCTCTCTCTCACTCTCTATATATATCTCTCTCTCCCCCTCTCTCTCCCTCTCCCCCTCTCTCCCTCCCCCTCTCTCCCTCCCTCTCTGTCTCTCTCTCCCTCTCCCTCTATATCTCTCTCTATCTCCCTCCCTCTGTCTCCCTCTCCCCCTCTCTCTCTCCCTCCCTGTCTCTCTCTCTCCCCCTCTCTCTCTCCCTCTCTCCCTCTCTCCCTCCCTCCCTCTCTCTCTCCCTCTCTCTCTCTCACTCCCTCTATCTCTCTCTCCCCCTCCCTCTCTCTCTCCCCCTCTCTCTCTCTCTGCTCAGCATCAGTGACTTTCTTACTTTCTCTTCTTCTCTCTTTTAACTACATTTGCAGGAAATCTCGTGGTGAGAGAAAGTGAACTAGTGTGTTTGTACTTTGTCATTCAGGTCAGCGATGCCACCAAACTCAGACCGAAGGCAGAGTTCTGCTTTGGTGAGTTCCCCCCCCCCCCCCTGTACTTGTATTATTTGGAGGTAGCACCAGTGAAGGGAAGTCTTAAGGCCTCAGCATACAATGATGTTTAGACAATAGTGAGCTTCCAGCTTTGTGTTTGTCCCGTTCCTGTTCCCAGTTTGGTGTGGGAGGACTTGACTGGTCTGACACCTTATATAAGAAATAAATACGGTGGAGGGACGGCTGCGAGCCAGACCTGATCCACATCGGTGCTGGACCTCGCTGGTGCTCTAGTGGCTGAAAGGCAGGTCCAGAACCTGGTGGACTGCCTGAACCCAGAAGAGTGGAGGCTGTTAGAGCAGCCCGTTAGGGTCCAGGTCCACCTATGGGTGCCTTCAGGTGTCTACGGTCCTCCCAGTCTCCTTCAGTCCCACTGCTTCCTTGTTTCCTTCCTTCCTTCCTCCTGCTTTTACTCTCTGCTCAGGTTTGTTTCCTCTCGTTTGTCCCTCGCTGCTTGTTGTTGTTCCTCTGCTGTTCAACAGGAGCGTTTTGTCACTCAATAGGAGGAAACTGTACAATGACTCTGACCTGACCTCTGTGTGTGTGTGTGTGTGTGTGTGTGTGTGTGTGTGTGTGTGTGTGTGTGTGTGTGTGTGTGTGTGTGTGTGTCCACACATCCTCTGAGAAACCAGAATCAAACTGATATTTTTAGCTCGTGATGTGCATGAAGCGCAGGATATTTCTCTTCTTCCTCTCGTAGCATTTCAAAGTAAACAAAGATGTTACCAAGCGACACTTTTTATGTTCATTTATTTCTCTTGACGATATTCATCTCTTCCCGTCTTCCTCTCTGCAGTTATAAACGCAGGAATGAGGAAGTTTTACCTGCAGGCCAACGACCAGCAGGACTTGGTGGAATGGATCAGTGTTCTCAACAACGCCACCAAGATCACCGTGAGCCTCACACACACACTCACACACACAGACACACACACACACACGCTCTCCAGCGGATCAATAGGTGACCCTGTTTCCGTTGTAGGCCGCTCTGTCTTCTGCCTCAGGCTGCAGCAGATGGAAAATTACCCATCAGGCCACACAGAGTGTGAGAGGAAAGCTTTCATATCCATCTGCAGCTGATTTGTGATCTGTGCTCCTGTCTGATCCTTAAAGCCTTCATTATTTCATATATAATACATCGAATTAATCAGTGTTCTTTTTATCAATAGAGAAACAGAGGCGTCATGTGGCAAATATATAGTTTTTCTTTTCTTTTTTTTCCTGTGAAAATTATCTTTATTTCCTACCAGCAACATTACTAGAGTGAAAAAAGTACATATTTATTTTTTAACTCAACACTTCCTGTTCAGGTTTCAACATAAAAGCAGGAGGATAGTGTTGTGTAAAATCAGTACCAGCTTTTAATTCTGTATTATTATTATTATTATTATTATTATTATTATTATTATTATTATTATTATTATTATTATTATTATTTTAAATGAGCACACGCTTTTGAAAATGTTACTTTCCCAGATAAATATAAATTCAATTTAGAATAAACTTAACACACGATCAAAGTGATGTCATACTCCATCAGGCGTGGTTGGGTTTTTTTCTCCTATTAACTAACTAACCATACTAACTGAGTGTTGTTTGTATTAAAGATATTTAATCTTCCCCTGTTCCATAGAGCGCCATCGTTCAAAATCTATCAAA